>NW_027526225.1:116595141-116674445 GCF_048455015.1 Haemaphysalis longicornis
GATCGAGAACACTTCCTTTGAATAATAAATGCTTAAAAATTGGTGATATAAACGCTTTGATGGGCTGCTCCTATGTATATATATTTTTTCAAGTGTAGGACCCATTACCACTTCTTAGCGCAATAAAAGGTATTGTTGAGGACAGAAAGCGGACCGATCTGGTTGCTACCTTTTGAAAGCCACTGTAAGAACATGTTCACGGGCCGACGCGGGGAATACGGCCTGAACGGAAAACGTAAAATGGAAGTTCCAGTGCGTTTTAGCGCCAAGCAAAAAATTTAAGCTAGTCGAGCATTAATTGTGCGCTTATGCGCCGAGTCTCCATCGGCAGCAAATACTCGTTTGGCTAAGCCGCAGGGGTGCAACCATGAACGGAAACGCAAAGATAAGCATTAGCTTTGCTGAATGGCCGACTCATTTGATACTACTTGCAGCGCGATACCACCGTCGCCGGTCCTGATATCTCGGCCTTTTTTTTTTAACATATTTCTGGGTCTGCGCACGTAAAAACAACTAACCTTGTGCGTATGCATTAATTTCCAAACATTTGTAGTCCACCGATTTCATTCTCTGCAACTGTTCTTGATTTACCGTGCTGAAATTATTTTTTATCCTCCGCACAGAACCAGTCGCCCGTTTCTGCGTGCTTCCTCTCGGACGACAAGAAATGGGAAGTTCGGCAGACGTTCGACCGACTTATCAGCGCGGAGACCTCTGTTTAAAAAAATATATATAAAATAAAAAGGTGTTTTCCTTCCTTCACATCTAATAAAAAACGACATTGTGGAACTAAATATGGTGAAATATGTTTTCTTAAAAAACCCCCCAAAGCAGCGTAGCAGTGATATATAATTGTCTAGTGATTCAACAGTCCAAAAAAATTACGATGGTACTCCATCCCGTGTAGTGGCTGGAAAAGCTTTAGAGTTCCATTGCGAACGCGTCCCCTCATGGTCACCGGCAAGCTGCGTCGCTCTCTCTCTCTCTCTCTCTCTCTCTCTCTCTCTCTCTCTCTCTCTCTCTCTCTCTCTCTCTCTCTCTCTCTCTCTCTCTCTCTCTCTCTCTCTCTCTCTCTCTCTCTCTCTCTCTCTCTCTCTCTCTCTCTCTCTCTCTCTCTCTCTCTCTCTGTGTGTGTGTGTGTGTGTGTGTGTGTGTGTGTGTGTGTGTGTGTACACACACACGTTGGAAAGTAGAAGGCCATGCATTTCTACTTACCTGATTGATGCTTCTTTAATTGGAATGCTCAAATCACTCACGCAGGCTTCACTCAGTACGCGTCTCTAACACACGTTGGCAAGTGAAAGGCCATACTTTGCTACTCTCCCGACTGCTGTTTGTTGCTGTTTCCCCGATTGCTGGCTTTATTTCAATAAACATTCAAGAAATTATAGCTGCTGCTCTTGAAGTGACCGCATAACCCAGTGACCATGCCGCAGCAGCTTGGTGGTATATGTAAACGTGAAAACTCTGACAGCTGGTGTTTACGTCTAGATAAGCCCCAAATTCTGGAAAGAGTCTGCGGCCTTTCTGTATTGATATGCACTTGTTGTATGCATGTGTTCGGTGTGCAGCGGTCTAGTTATCGTTCTCTGTATTCTTGGAAAGCGTTCTCTTTTTGCGTGTTACGACCAGCTAGACGCAATATCCGTGTTCTTCGATAGTGCAGCTCAGATCTTTGTACTATCTTGATCACAGTTACGGTGAACACGGGATCGGATGTGATGATGATGATGATGATGATTAGTGGCTTTCCCTTTGAATCGGGGCGTCGGTTGTCAGCAACCGACTTGCCTGTTTTATTACATTTACTTGCCCTACTCCCAGCTAACCTAACTTATAGCTAACCTATATCCCATCCCTTCTCTACTTTTCCTCCACCACTACTCCAGTCGCCTCTTCGTCACCTCTATGGCCTTGAAGTTGAGGTTCCCCCTCACCCCAAATCCCAAAGCCTCCGCCAGCGTCGTTTCCCCCTCACCCCGCGGTGGCCGTATCTCTGTGCAGCTCCTGACAATATGGTCTATAGTTTCCCGATCACTGCCGCAGCATGCACACGTTTCATCCTGCTGCCTGTAGCTACCCGTGTTTGTCCGGGTTCTCAGGCAACCTGCCCGTGCCTCGAAGAGCAACGCACTGCCTCTCGTATTGCCATAGAATCCCTCCTTAATTTCCCGTTTCTCTGCCCTATAAGTCTCCAGGATTTTTTTCGCTTCCATTTTCTGTGCCCGCTTCGTCGTCTCTGCTGCCTTTACCTGCTTTTTAACTGTTGTGTAAACCCCACTTTCCCATACCGACTTTCCGTACCTCTTGGTCATCTGTCTGGTCCTCCGTCTCCACCGCGTGTCCACGCTCCTCATATACAGGTACTTAAACACCCTCGCGGCCCATTTTTCGTCCTCCATGTCACGAAGTAGCTCCTCAAACTTTATCTTGCTCTGCGCCTCCCTCGCCTCGAAAGACGACCAGCCCATATCGCCTTGTACCGCTTCATTTGTAG
Organism: Haemaphysalis longicornis; assembly: GCF_048455015.1. Taxonomy (NCBI): domain Eukaryota; kingdom Metazoa; phylum Arthropoda; class Arachnida; order Ixodida; family Ixodidae; genus Haemaphysalis; species Haemaphysalis longicornis. The sequence continues at coordinate 116,597,639 of NW_027526225.1, forward strand.
TTTTGCTGTGGGCCCCTAGGGCCAATCTGCCTACCGCCCTCTGATTTACCTCCAGGCTCGCTTGGGTCTCTGGTTTCATGCACAGAACCGAATTAGCGAAAGTTAATCCTGGTACCATGACCCCTTTCCAGACTCCCCTTACCACCTCGTATTTGCTGTGTCCCCAGAGGGCTCTATGCTTCATTATAGCCGCATTCCGTCTTCCTTTCGTCTTAAGGTGAGCCTCATGCGCCTGCGTGTAATCTTCGCTGTTGTTCAGCCATACTCCTAAATATTTATACTCTTTCACCAGTGGTATTTCTACTTGCTGCACTGATACTGTTTTGTGCTCCTCGCCGTCATTAAAGACCATGATCCCCGATTTTTCTGTGCTAAAGGATAGCCCTAGGTGCGTCGCTTTTCACCGCATATATCCATCAAGCCCTGCATACTTATCCGGTTGTCCGCCGTCAACAATATGTCGTCTGCATACATTAGTCCCGGAACCCGTTGTTCCACCACCTGCCCGTTTTTCATGTAGGATAAGTCGAACCCCAGCGTGCTGACTTCTAGCTTCCTTTCTAATCCCGCCATGTAGATCATGAACAGCAGCGGAGAGAGAGGACATCCTTGTTTCAAACCCTTGTAGGTGTATACAGGCCTATTGTATGTTACCCCCTCCCACACTATTTGCACTTGGTTCTCCCGGTATAGCTAATGAATTCTGCCCCAACTCCCTCGTCCTCCAGGATACTCCAAAGGCGCTCCCTGTCTACATTATCATGCGTTGCTTTAATGTCCAGAAAGGCTAACCGCAAAGGTCGGTTTTGCATCTTCGCCACCTCTATGCATTGGCTTACCACGAATAAGTTGTCTAGTCTTCTGTCCTTTCGAAACCCATTTTGAAGCTCCCCTAATAACCTATTTTCTTCCACCCAGTGCTCTAGTTCGAACTTCATTGCCTGCATTGTTAACCTGTACAGCACTGACGTGACGGTTACTGGCCTATACGAGCTTGGGTTTGTCCTGACTCCTTTGCCCTTGTACACTAAGTTCATCCTGCTCATTTGCGACGCGGCCGGTATTGCCTTTTCTTCTATCCTTGTTCTGATGGCTTGCAGTAGCTTTCCCTTGCTCTTTAGCCCTAACTGGTTAATCAACTCCATCGGTATGCCATCCGTGCCTGCCGCGGTATTCTTGGGGACCTTTTCCTCTGCTCTTTTCCATTTCAGCTTGTCCCCATCTACCTCCAGACATTCCGGCCTACCCGCCGCGACATCTCTGTGTCGCTGCGGGGCCTCTTCATCCACCTCCGTGATGATTTTGTGTAGGTATGACAATGCTTCCTCTCACTTGAGTATCTGCCCCTGCTCGTTTTCTATAGTACCGCTTTCTGTGGGACTCGTACGTTTCCCTAATGCCTGCACATGGTTCCAAAACCTTTTCGGCGCGTCTCTACCCCTTCCTCGTATTTGCGCTACCCGTCGCTCGCTGTCCCCCTTTATTTTCGCTTGCACTAATTGCTGCACTTCCTGTTTCGTTTGCTTATACTGCTCCCATTTTAGGTCCACCTCCTCCTGATGTCTCCCCATCCTCTTGGCCTGCCTGTGCTCTCTAGACGCCTTTTAATGCCTCTCTATCGCCGCCTTGATTTCTTTGATCCACCAGCTTTTGGGTATTTTTTTCCTCTCCATCGATTGGCCCCCTCTGCTTTGACTATTTTTTCCTGCATAGTCTTGATGAGCCTGTCATATTCCCACTCTTCTCCAGGATTTCTTTCTATGTCAGCCTCTATGCTTTTGGCTATAACCGCAATTGGTTTGCTGTTTAACTTTGCGCGCTGCCCCGGTCGACCCTGTCGGCGTTCCGGGTAACTTCGCACGCAAGCGCAGTTCGTTTGCAACGAGGATATGTGATGCGCCTGCGAAGTTACCCGAAACGCCGACAGGCGGCTCCCGCGCACGGAATGACACGCGCTCCCGTGTTCACCCTAACTGTGATCAAGGTAGTACCAGTACAGCATTGAAGGACTGTGGTAGTACGTAGGAATCAGAACTTTTTGACCAAAGCAATCGGCAGTTCCCGATGTTTACCTGAGTGCCCGTCGGTTGACGACTACGGCCAATATCGAAGCGCAGCATTCTTTAAAATGTTTTTTTTTTCTTTCAGCACGTGGCATGCAAGAAATGTAACACAGAGAAGTTGCGCGTAGCGTTTGTAATTCCTTTATTACGCTTATAAAAAATACATGTCTCACTAAAAATGGCGGCACGAGGTTAGTAGTAAAGCGCCCTCCTACAAATGCACAGGTTAAAAATTAATAACACTTCCCTCAGCATAAACATTCTTTATTCTAAGGACTGGTCAACCCAGCCTGCTAAAGGGAAATCAACACAGTCACAGCCATTCATCTAGAACGAAACCAAAAAACACAGGCCCTGGACAAGTGGAACTGCCGTATATATAGCAGGCCAAACTTACGATGTTTCTTCCCTGCAATTCACGTTTAACCACATTTTGACTTAATGGCAGTGGCGCATAAAATAAAAGTAATTTATCCGCCAAATTCTCGAAAAAGCGTTAAACGATGCCAAAAACAACAGGCAGGTAGCTCCGTTTTGGCGGTCACATCGGCTTGCACTATGTCAGGAGAATCATCATCCAAGTTAGCACTCGGTTGCATCGGCTGCTATGGTGCCAAGATGATTTACGGCTATAACTGAATTGGCGCATATTGGCGCACATAACTGGCGCAAGGCGAACTGGCGCAAATTGTCACCGACGCAAAAGAAAATCGGTAAGACGGAGGGTCAAGGTCTACCCCATGTAATCAAAAGATATAGGCACACTGCAGATCGAATGCAAAGTGAGGCTACGTAGCAGGAATTTTTCATCAAAGTGTACTGGAGCATCGTTATTGTTTATATTTAAATCGTGGCTAAGCCTCGCGTGTATCCTTAGAGAAAGCAGGGTGCGTTTCCTGTGCTTTTTTCGTTCACGTTTTGCAATAATTTACGGAAATAAATGAACACGGCCGCCTAACCTTGTTTTGATCGAATTGAAAAAAAAAAATAAAGTGCGAATTAAGTAGAATATCGGTTTCACACGACGAACGAACGCCTCCGTTTCTTATTTGGACTGAAATTCGACAGAGTCTGTGCCTCCATTCCAAGTTTTATAGGACGACAGGGGGCATTGCTTATCTTTCACACGAGCGCAGTCCGGGAGCACCTTTCCTGGCGTATGAAGCCTTTTTGTAGGTGTGTGAGCCTTTTGTTTTTTGTTTTTTATTTTTCCACTTGCATTCATGGCTGCATGTCACTTTCAACGCACACGTTTCGAGAAGACCTCACCACGAGCGCTCATACATCTCACTTTCCCTCTCCACTAGCGAGGAAGGAAACACTCCACCATTTCATTATTTCCAAGGGCCTACTTCACCGGGCGGTGCGCGTAGATAGTGTGTCCTTGCGCCTCACGCTTCCGCAGCGGTACACTTTTTCAAGCACCCACCAACACATACACAAAAAGACGGGTAAAAATGAAGAGCCAGCAGAAACATACATAGGGCGCGCCAAATACAACGAACGCCGCGCTCGGAATTCAAGAAAGGCAAACACACGTGTACAAAGTCGGCACTACGGAAGCAGCACGTAGCTGTAGAGAAGGCACTTCAAGGATCAAAGTGACTCGCAATTCTAAGCACGTTTTATCTCTAACGGACTCACAGCGCCCGCTACCCCGCATTAACATCAACGGGAAGATAACGGAACAGAACGGCACCGGGCATAGGACGGATGAATACAGAAGGCTCGCAGCACCCTGCACTGCATGGGATTATTTTCCAGCGGGCGCAATGAACATTTCGCGCTTCCAACGCCGCGCAGCGAGTGCTGACTTTACCTTATCCCTGTATTACACAGAATCGACGATCCACACAAGGTACTTCGCCCCAAAAGTACTTGTTATCTACTTGTTAATCTCCGAGACAGGAGCATTTTGGTGCGCGGCGTTTGGAAAAACGCCGGGAAGCTAGAACCAACCACCCGGGGCAAATTTATGCGTTCCGCTGAGGCCTTTTCGAAACGGGGGCTTGGCGGCGCAAACTACGCTCTACGCTTCTAGCCTCGTGGCTTATTCACCGCGCTGGGTGTGATTGTACGGCTACAGCAACGATTAACGGTGATTGCTATCGTAACCGACATACCAAGCTTCGTTCAAACAGTATCGTGTTGAATAAATCTAAAAATCGACTGAAAAGGTTACCATTGCTTACTGCCATTATTCTTCGTTTCTATACTCACGTTTCAAAGGATGGCTGTAGTGCCACAGACATTCTAGCATACGGAACAAGCGCAGAGTACTCCAAACGTTCGAAATGGGAATTCTCGCACGGCTTTGATCCTGAGAAGAATTATCATGACGAAAACAGCGTCGGAGCGTTTCGAGAAGCAAAACTTTGCACCAGGAGCCGTCACACTCGAAAAGAATGCTCATACCTTTAGACGCGGCTTGAAGATGCAATCAGGAGCATCTCTGCAAAACGTGTACGACTGTACTTCCAAAGCACAACAACATCAACGAAAACGCAGAAAAAAAATGCAAGAAACACTACACAGGGATCACAACGTCATTTTACACAACCTACAGTGTTGTTCCTCAACTTCTTTCACAACTCGATACAAGCTGCTCTTCGCAAAACACGTGTAATCAACATAGTAAGACCGACCTAGCGTTCACAAAACTAAATTCACGCGGGATATACGAGCGCCCTTTAAAAGAAAAAAAAAACAACCATTCACAAAAATACTTAAGATCAAAACAAAGTCGGTTAAAAAAAGTACCTCGCGCCACTCGGGGCGCACGACAACTAATATAGAGGTTTTTATACATTTATAGTATGTGTACCAGGGATATATGGCGTTTCTGTTTTCTCCATCTCTTTCGTCTTCTTACGACTTGGCGACGTCCGTGCTCTGAATCCTTTGTTCCCATTGGGCGATGAGGGCGCTGCGACGACGTGGAACGCTGGATGCCTGCGAGGGAAGAGTGAACACATAGATCATTAATTCATTCATTCATTCATTCATTCATTCACAATCCCTCGATTCTAAGACGTGCCAGTCCTGAAAATCGCCTCAATCCTCGAGCTGCTGGCCAACTCCAACGGGCGCACTGACGCGCACGCACGCACGCACGGCAAAGTGTTGTTTTGATTGATTGATTATAGGGTTTGCCGCGCCGACGCGACGCAAGCGATGAGGCGCGCCGTAGTGGAGGACTCCGGGTTAATTTTGACCACCTGGGTATCTTTAACGTGCGCCGAAATCTCGTACACAAGGGCGTTTTTGCTTCCCGCCTCCATCAGAAAAGCGGCCGCCGAGGCCGGGAATCGAACCCGCGTCCTTGTGCTCAGCAGCACAACGCCTTAGCCACTGAGCCACCGCGGCGGGTGGCCAAGTGTTGTCCTCTTGTGGTAACGCGCTCTTTCTGCAATCAAATGGTTCGGTATCTAAGTTACAATTGTTTTAGGCGGGCGCATTAGCCCTCCTTACGCCCGATTCCTGGCCAATCCCCCACGCGGGTATGTGCCACGACAAAAAAAAAAGAAAAAAAAAAACAACGACAATAAGTTGTAAAGCGCCTAAGGAAGGCGTTGGTTGGAAGTGAGTGACGTTCGTGATTGCGAGTGCAAGAAGGATGAAACGGTCTCCACAGCCTATACACTTCGACCAGCCTTGCCACGTACTGCAATTTTTGCCTCCGACATAAAGAGAAAGTGCGGTCGAAAAATCGGTGTGCCTTCAGTTACGATAATTGCCTTAGTATAAAAACAGGATACGGACACACTTCTTCATACCAGCGCGGTTGCTTCGCAAGACAAAACGTCGTAGAGAGAGAGAGAATTATTTAATGAGACCGAGTGGGTCAGCCTTGCCCAATGCTGGGCGTGCTACTTCAGATCTTCAGATGGTTGGTGAATATGCGATGAGGGTCATATGCGTGTATAAATCGTAATAAAAAGAAACAAACAAACAACGGATGAACACATGCTCACAAAATAGACAACAACAACAACAACAACAACAACAACAACAACAAAAACAGCGAGAGAGGCAGTCACAAGGTGTCTAGTCAGGAGTTTTTTTTCAGGAAACCACCAAGAGCTTTAGAGCCCCACAACGCACTGTCTTTGTGGTTCCATGGCCAGATAAATAGTTCAATGAGCGTTCCCAGTGTTTCTGTTACGTAAGCACAAAAAATTAGAGCGAATTTGCGGTCTCGTTGATACGCTCACCACGGCCGCTCGATGAAAAGCAGACATCTCTTTCATCGAGCGGCTGTGGCCGCACCACCTAAACCCCCCCCCCCCCCCCCTCCCCGCCCCCCGAAAAGAAGAGAGACTAAAAAAATTATAAAATAACAACAGATTTATCAGAATTCGACGCCGTTCAATTGCCTTTCAGTTCGAGTGTTCAGTTGGAGCGGGCGTCGGCGGCGTAGCGATCCCAATCTGCCTAGTATCGGCGCCAGCCAAGGCGAGCGGGGCGGAGTCAAAAGGACGCCGCCGATGTGGTGCACCGATAGCGCGCACTCACGCCGCCAAGGTCCTGCAGGACCACGCGGTAGCGCAGGCGATGACACGGCGTCGTACCGCCTTGGTGCGCATCCGCGACGCACTGAATCCCTAAAGAGGCATCACTGTGCCGTTAGCCTGTTGCGCAAAGAGTAACAAGAGCTGGTGTAAGGGCTAGTTCGTATCGCTTTGCACTCAATGTGGTATGGTTTGGTCTTGCTTTCGTCCCTGCCACTCGTTATGCGGCGCGCGCTAAATTTGAATAATTACTGTCCCATCGCCGAACTGCAGCGGGAAGAGATTGGTAGAGGAATGCTTTGGCCGCTAATCTACGGCGAAGCGCGCCACAAAAGTAACATAACTTATCCGGGGTAACAAAGTAACGACTCTAAGTAGCAGAACTTATCCTAGTTGTGTCAGAAGAAGGCTTAGGCGCACCCGAATCGACGTGGCGTTGAATGAAGCGAATGCGGTGTCTCAGCATCACGACTTGCTTCTTGGACCAGGACGCGCCAACAGCCATTGTTTAATTGACTTTGGAAATGTGTCTGACGTTCAAGGCATGACTGACTCCGTGCCGCGCTACAGTGAAGTCCGTATGGCGTACACTCACGGACAAATGAAACGCGATCACTAGAATATAAACCATGACACACAAATAGCGCGATTTCTCTCCATGACAGTCAAATGGCGCTTGGCTTAATTACAGAAACGATGCTGGGAAATTCGGCTGTCCAATCATACCAATATTGCGCCCTTACTGGACCTCAACGAACAGTATTTTTCAATTTTGCCTGTTGTCTGGTTCATATTTGCGTGTTCGCATTGCATTTGTCCATGACTCTACGTTAAAGGGGCCATGAAGACAACATACAACTTTGTTCAATGCGGAAGAACTAGCCTTCGGTAACTCACTCAGCTCCATTCCAGCCTGGAAATGCGTATGTTTAGCCTAGAAATATAAACGCGAGATGTAAAGAGAAGCCAAGCTTTCAAATTTCGCGCCACAGTGACGCAGTATGGGCCAGCAGTAAAACCGTAGTTATCAGTGTGATAACTTAGCGTCCGTGCTCAATTTACGACGAGACAAGACTAGAAGCCCCAATTCAGTCATGTGTCTTGGCGGCCGCCAATGGCACGGACGAGTATCTGTGACGTCAGCAACAAACTGCGGGAAAAGTCGCCACTGTTGCACCTGTTTTCCTTAATATCTCCGTTAGTTGTCTGTCGCGCGGCAGTTACAACTATCGCTATTGACGGACAGATAAAAAATTAAAGCCGTTCCACTCAATGTGAAAGCTGTCGGAAGTGCAGAGCAGTGATTCGTCATAATGGGCTGTGGCGCCGTTATCCGCTCGCTGCTACCACCAAATGCAGTTCAAATTTCCCGCCTTCGCAGTGCTCGCGCGCCCCCCTGCCTGAAACTGTGCCAGCGGGAGTTCTGTTCTTTTAGTGCTTGCTTTTCCTCCCGCACGTGCCAGCGTTGCACTGCCATTTTTTTTCGCTTACCATAGTTAAAACCAACCCAACGAGCGTTCCTAACTAAATGAACGCGGGCGCTGTCGGTTAATTACGTATATTTTGCCTCAAATGTACCTACGGATTTATTTGGGCTAAACAACGGGGATATGTATGACAAGTGCCAGCGTTTCACGCGTTTCGAATGCTTATGACTATATAAACCGCTTGGCTTTCGAAGCCTCCGTGGAATGCCGCGACGACGGAACGCCGTGTGGCTCTACTTGGGTCCAGCGAGCGAGCTACGACGACAAGGCGAGCCCCTAATGTGCTCTGCACTTTAAAAAAATTCAGCCATTGCATAGAATTCATCCCGCTTGCACTTTCCGAATGCCGTGTGGCCTAAGAAAGCGCGACGAAGCAGTTGATCACCGCATTCGCCTCAACGTTGCTTTTACCAACCACTAATTGCACATGACGCGCCGAGTTGCCTCCCCTCACTGTCACGCTCGCACTGTTCATGAGTACATAGAACACGTACTGTGCGTGTGTCCCCGTTTTGACACTCCACGGCTAACCACAAAGACAACGTTAGGACTGCGTGCTGATGCAGCACTGAAACTACGCGACGTCATCGGTCCATGGCGCTCAACTGCCGTGGCAGCAAGGAATGCAGGGGCCTTGGTGTCACCTCTCCGTGACTCCGGCCAGAACGAAACACTGAACGTTTGCCTTGACTTTACTACTACGCCTGCGCTGCGTGTGCGTTCCTGCGCCTACCAGTTTCTGTGTGCTAACCTGCGTCTGTTAGTGTCTGTATGCGTTTTTGCGTATTCGCTTCTTTCGCCCACTTCTGCCCCTCTCAAGTTCTATGGAGTAGCAAGCCAAGCTCGCTGCCAGGCTGACTTCTCTCTATCATTAAATCCACCCCTCCTCCATAAAGTTCGCAAAACAAAAGAACTGATATCATTGTTGTCGGGACAAAGCAATATTTTTATCGAACCGAGCTTGCTTCATATCCTCTTCCGCCCCTATAATGTGCACCGGTGACAAACGTGTCCAATCTGTTTCAAGCGTATTGAGCACGGACTCGTGTAATTTGTAAGGTGGGCATGACAGTCACGCAAGGTTCTCGTACTTCATAACGTTTAATAAAGCGAGCTTGTGCCCCGCAATGAACTGCAAAGAGAACAAACTTCAAAGAAGCCGTCAAGGAGGCTGACGTGCACAGTCGGGAGCTCGAAAATCGACTTCCCTGGCGTCTTCACTGCGTGTATTTAACCTAGACCGCACAGTTTCGGCCCCATCTTACCAGATCACGAAGACTGTCGACCAAACTAGACCAATCAATTGTCGTTTTGCAATTTTGGACTGCTCGTAACTACTCCAGAGCTGCACCGTATTAGTTTGGACCACAAATTTTCCATTGTGAGAACAGTTGTGGAGATGCCTACGAACTTCCCAGAAATGCACTGGACAACCAAATGAAAGAGACTACTAGGTGACAGACGAGCGCGCTGCACTCTTTCCCTGTCAAAGAAAAAATGCTGAGCATATGCGCCGCAATCGTGCGCCGCTTGCCTCCATCCTGAATTTTTATAGCCAAATTCGGCTATCGGTGGCTAAATACGTCGGGTTATTTCTATTGCTGTTCCATAGCTTCCCTTTGTTTCTTTTCGACGATGACGTACGTTCGCACTATTACAGTGATCAACAGACTTAACTCCGCTAATTAAAAGTTTTTGTGAAAATGCAGGGCGTTCCGCGATGGGTACTTCCTCGCGATTTTTTATTCGTATTCCAACGTTAATCGCACTTTTTCTTATTTTCATGTTCCTTTTATGGGGGAGTTGTATAAAATACATATCTTTGACTTTGTCAGTGCGCTTTGGCATTTTTTAAAATTTGTTTCTATTTGTCGCATTTTTTATTTTTCAATATTCAGTTCGACCGATTATCTCAGTTTACGCTATTATTATAATGATTAGTTGGTTACTTCCGCCACTTGTGCATTTCTGCGAAAATGCAGGGCGTTGCGCGGTTGGCCCATTCTCACATTTTTTTACTCGTGTTTCCGTCGTTCTTTTCCCGGTTGTAACAATTTTGCCCTTTTTGTGGGGAAGACGTATAAATTCCGTATTTTGGATATCGTAAGTCCACTCCTAGAATTTTGCAAAATTTACCCTACCCATTTTTTTTTTATATTGCTTTGTTTTTCAAAAGTCCGTTCGCCCAATTACCCGAATTTACGCTATAATATCGATTAAATGAGCCAACTCCGCCAACCATGCATTTTGGTCTGCAAATGAACGCTGCTACGCATTAGTATATCCCGGCGCGGCCCGACTCCGGAGGGAAAAAGCGTACAGTCAAAAGTTTATGGACCACAAAGGTTTATAAAAGTGTACAAAAGTTTGCGGACAACGAAAATGGCAAGTTTAGGTTACTCCTGTTGCGGTAGCAGCCCACAAACTGTTCTACGTATGTGAGATCTTGAATTGCAAAAATACCGCACATAATACCCCGGGGTTCCACGCGGGAGAGAAATAGCCCAAAAATGCTGCTTTCGTGGTCCGTAAAATTTTGCTCTTGGTGGTACTGTACGTTGCGCTTCCAGTACAGGATAAGATGGCAGCGCGCGGCTACGCACTGGTGGCAGACCCTAAACACAAACATAAGCCATCGTGCTGCGAGGCAGTATAGGTGGTATTCATTGAAAAGTTTAGCTGTCAATTTCTTCGCTTGGCAACACTGGAAACGGCCACAGACATGGGCCGCTGTGCCCACACGCCAAAGAAAAAAACACCGGCGTGCGTCGTCTGCTCCGTTTCAACCCGATTCTCAACGGTGGGGTCAACAGAGATGTTATTAATCGCGCTCACTGTGAAGTCGAGGCATTACTTTGTGTTCGGTGGGGTACCGTTTGGAACGTCCAACACAAAACATGCGCTTAGCACGGACAAGTAGGGCCATCCCGCGGAGCCCGACATGACCAGTGACGGAGCACTCACATGGCTGCCTGCATGCGTGCCTCGCCAGTGAATACGACCTATACGTACACTGGCGGTGCTGTCCGGCGACGAGCAGAGCGCCGGGGCTGCGGCCAACTCCGCCGCCGGGAGGCTCGGGTTGCTGTTGACGCCCTGCAGCAGCGGCCCGTCAACCACGTGCTCGGGCTCGGGGCTGGTGACGGCGCTCCCTTCGAGCTGCAGGCTCAGGTTGGGCTGCGATTGGCCCAGCAATCGCTGGCGCTGACGCCTGCACGGGCAGACAGCGGAAGCTTCAGTGCGCTTATTGCGGTTGCCCTGATAACGAGAGCGCTAAGTGGCTCAGCAAGCCGGTCTAGCTGGCATTGATCCATCCTGATACTTGCACTACACAAACGGGGGCACAGAAAAAGGACACACGCGGAAAATCACTTCTAACAACTGATTTCATTGTTTCATCTACAATATCGACACGCGGGAGTTCCTGCATTTCGCTTCCATCCAAAAAGCGTCCGCCGCGGACGGGAATCGTACCCACGTCCCAAGACGATCAGATTGCACTTAACCAGGCCCTCTCCAAAACAGCAAGCTGGTTCCAAGAATGGCAAATGTCTTAATGCACAAAAAAAAAAACGTTACCATGACAGTGAGTAGAAAAAAAGAACCACTGATCTTTCCCTACGAAATTCGGCAAGCACAATTAGAAAGGGTTCGGGACTATAAGTACCTCGGCATAATTATATCCGACCACTTAAAGTGGGATAAACAACTAGAATTTGTTACCAACAAAGCCCTTGCTTCGCTATATTCACTTAAGAGGTCAATTTGTCTGGCCTCACCTGATACAAAATTATATGCTTACAAATCGCTTGTACGACCGATCCTGGAATATAGTATAATCTGCTCGTTCCCTCATACAAAACACACCTTATTGCTAAACTAGAAAATGTCCAGCGGAGGGCCATTCGTTTCATCTACAATAAATATATATACGCTAGGCCTCCCCCACGGAATTACTCAGACGAGCTGAACTACCTATAATGGGTCAACGCGCCAAAATTACGCCTAAAATTTTGGTTTCAACTAATCCATGGCGGCCTAAAAACACCTTGTAAGAAATTCATTACTCCATTTGTTTCCAGGTCTACAAAAACAAAACACGATAAACATCTTATAGAGCACAGTTTCCACAATGAATTCTTTATATACTCTCATTGTCCATGTGTAATGAGAGAATAGAATTTTCTTCCTTATGAAATTGTTACTAGTTCATCCCTTGATAATTTTTGCTTCTAAATTGTTTAACTTTTCGCTAAATAGTCCTTGATACGTGTTCTCTACTCCCTATTGCTGAAACTTTCATGAGTTTCTATATGTAATGCAAAATCATTGTTATCGTTTGAATTGCCACGTGTTTATGTGTGTAGTCTATTTGGCTAATATTGTTGTTTTCACCTTGACCCTTGTTTCTGCTTTTGTGGATTGTTCAAAAAGAGCACGCTTATTATTCATGTATCCTCCTATCCTGCAAAAGCCTCCAGAATTAAATGCGGCTAACAGTATCAATAATACAGTATCAATAATACAGTATCAATAATACAGTATCAATAATACAGTATCAATAATACATACAATACAGTGTTATACCTGTTCTAGACGAAAATTTTCCATTGACAACTGACTATACCGACTTAGAAGTGCGTCATATAGATAAACAATGCGTTCGAACACCTTCGGGGGGCTCTCGAAACGGCCGCGCAGCGAGAGAAATCAGTGCCCATAATAGTTGAGTGGGCCAAACGGAGGTATATGCATGCATGAACTAGAGCTCCTCGGTATCTGAGGTTTGCGAGGGAGTGTGCCAATGTCACGTGATCTTTAAAAAAAACGATGCAAAAGAACTGCCGAAATCATTGCTTAGTATTTGCACGAGGTTATGACAAAGTGCCGACATGTTTGGACAAGGTTTTAACGTATGCTCGAACTGCCACATCCGACTGATGTAACTGCGCACAGTTTTGTTTCGGCCCTGACAATTCCCACTGTACAGCTACTCCGAGAATTCTCCTGGTGACTCGCGTTTGTCACGTTATGCGATGAGGGTAGAAAAGGATGAAATACCCAGACGATTCCGGCGCTCTGGTGGCGCCAACTGTGACCGGGTGTGACGGGAAACAGAGCAGTTGGGGGTCACCCGACAAAGGCAGGAAGCAACTCTGTGGCCCCGAGGCTGTCTTGCGCGTTTAAAAGGGCGCACGCGCGTGCTTTGTGGGCAAGGTCGCCGAAGACACAGATAACGCGTACAGCGGGAATGGAACGAGGCTGGGAGCGCGGTAATTTCCCAGGGACTTAATCCTTTCGAGGGGCGTGCAATAGCATCGTCTCCACAATACGCGTGCATTTAGACACCTGCCCTGTTTCTTGTGGTTTTAAATAACCGCTGTATGGTGATCAGAAATCTAAACAAAATGCAGTCAACGAAGCCGCTGTCTTGGTAATGCTTCAAATGTTTCTAGGGCCGAATTTAACTGCACAACCAAAAAAGAACATTTTGCACCAATATTAGCGCCTGGATCTACGTCGCACCGATCAGCAACAACAAAACGTCACTGTATAACGTTTGCAAAGTGGCTGGTGTGAAAATAGCGCGATTATGTATGCATGTTCCTCTTTTCTTTTTTGAAATCGATATGCAGGCAAAGAACATGCCACAAAAATGTATTGGTAAATTGTTAGGCAAATGCGTTGCTTACGTGAGACGTTCCCTCACCACTATAACTACGCTTGGGCGATACTGGCGACGATCGGTTTTTGAACCGTGGCGTTCTCTCACGACGTCCCACAACCCAAGTTAACCAATCGGCACCGAATACTTCCCCGTCAACCAGCCCCTTTCCCCACCGCGTTCTTTCAAAACCATTCCCGACCAGAGTTAACCAATCAACGCACCTCATTCCTCCTCACCCCCGTCCATAAGTCACGAAATTCACCTGGGACCCACCTCATTCCTGAGTGTTAAAATATTTTTCGCTTGTCAGGCAATCAGCGGCGAGCCCACCTGCTTACCTCATTTCAACACCTCACTTTTTCGGGCTTCTCATTTGTGACCGAAAGCCCTTTTACGTTTCCTGAGTGAAACGAACTTGCGTGAAAGACTATAGTGCCCGAAACGGGACTAGAGTGCGCGCTTTCCCACTCCTATCTCTTCTTCACCGGGCTCTACACCTGGTTGACCTCCCGGCCTTTCCTTTCTTTCTTCTTTTTTTTTCTTCTTCATTTGTGACGACGAAATTTCGGACAAAAGTTTCCCGCTAAAAAAATTATTCAGAAATTCAGAGAATTATCTACTAATGCGTAGCATTCTTATGCCGCCTGTCTTTAGTGTGAGTTTTCTCCATCCAAATATTTTGTTTTTTCTAAATCTTGTCCGACCAATTATCTCCAATTACCTTATTATAACGATTGCAGGTGAACTTTTTGCGAAATCTTCATTATTAAAAAAAATGAGGGTATTAAACGGTTCCCCATTTTCCCGTAATTATTTTACATTTTCCTTAATTCTTTTTTAGTTTTTCGAAATTTCGTTCGACCAATTATCTCCATTTACGTTACTTGCCCCATTTTCCGTATTTTTTAAATAATTATGTTATATTTTAGTTTTTCAATATTTCGTGCGACCAGTTATCTCCATTTACGCCAGTGTAGCGATTGCAGGTGGAAGTTCCGCGATATCCGCATTTTTGTGGAAACGCAGGGCGTTACACTGTCCTGGCTATCGGGGAACTCCGCAAAGAATGCCGCGCATTAAAAACCGCGCAACGAAGGGCAGAAAACATGCCCCGTTGTGGAGCCTCACTCACCGGAGCTCCTCCTCTCGCTCCTTCATGGCTCGCATCTCCTCCTGGATCTTGGTCTCGGCCGTGACCAGGCCCTTGCGCACGGCGTCGCTGGCCCCCTTCTGCAGCTGCGGAGGCTTGAGCTCGCGGTACTCGAAGCCCTTGTCCGCGAAGCCGTTGCTGCCGGCCGCGCCGCCGTTCTGCGGCGGCGGACTCGTGAAGGCCAGCTCCTTTCCCCGACTGGCCAGGAACTTCTGCATGCTCACTCCGCGACCGTTGGCCGCGGGGGACGAGCCCTTGGCTGCCGCTGCGGCGTGGCCGTTGGACACGTGACCGTTGGACGCCTTGGCGACCGCGCTGGCGACTCCCGAGGCCGGCGCCGTCGTCGGAGAAGTGACCCGCGCGGGACTGGCCGCTGCGGGAGGCGTCTTCTCGAATATCTCCACGTTCGGAAGCGACGACTCGAAGGGGGGCACTCTCCTCGAACCGGAAGCGAGCTGCGACGGGGAAGTGGCCCCGCCGGTCGGAGCGGAAGCCGCCTCGCTGCATATCCTGGTCACTTTGGAGTCGGTCCTCTCCTGGGAGATGGTTTGGATGTGTCCGGAGTCGCGCAGGGCCATCTCGCGCTGCGTCTGTTCTTCGATTTCCTGCTGGATCCTGGAGGTGCCGAGGATCTTCTGCGTGCTTCCGCGCGTGCCGTTTCCGGCGGAAGTGGCGGCGGCGGTGGCGGCGGCGGCAGCCTTGCCATTCTTGCAAGACACCGGGGCTGAGGGCGACGACGCGACCAGGAGCTCGCCTTTCTTGACGAAGCCTTCGGCCTGTAGCTGTCCCAGGAGTCCTTTCTCCTTGCGCAGGGCTTCTTCGCGGTCCCGAGCGAGCCTGATCTCTCGCTCGATGGGCGACTCGCCACCGAGCGAGACGAACGTCGGGGACGGCGCGCAGTCCTCTGAACCGTCCGACAGGGGCCGCACAGTGATCTTGTCCTTCCTGCGCGGTCCGAACGGCGTGTGGTGGCCGTTCGGAGGCAGCGACTCGATGCTCACGGTGCGGGACAAGTCACCGCTGGACGAGGAGGAGGCGGTGGGACTAGCGACGCCGTTGGCGACCATGCTCTCGTCGACGCCGTTCGTCTTGTGGACGCCCTCGTTGGTCTGCGGGAAATGCAATGGAGAGTCCATATTGCAACGAATCAGGCGGATTAGAACACTCGGGGGTCGCCCAAGGCTAAGGGAGGGGACGGTGAGAAGACAGTAGGATCTTGCACCCTGGGCGTTAAATGTCCCGAAGGCTGCTAAACGAACAGGGTCGACGTCAGGCAAAGACTGCTGCCAGCATTAGAACGGAGGTACCTGGCAGGTAAGGGTAGGAGCTTGTGCGAGTTGATATGTCACAAATGGAAAACAGCGGAATCGGACAAATGCACACGAGAAAGGGTAGACACAAACAGGATGCTGACTGGCAACTGAGAGTTTATTGTTTCACACGCAGTATAAGTGTCCACGTTATCAACGGCTACGGGGAGATAACAAGTGAGCAGAAAAAAAAATCCCACGAAAACACAGAACGGGAAACCAATGATAACACAAAGCAGTGCAAAGGCAGCACTCACGCCAACATCACGTGTGCTTTCGGTTCAAACCATTCGTGACAGCACGTCAAGGAAATCCATCTCCCTAGTGGCCAATAAAACGGGCGGCATGCCGACGCACATTGCAACCAGTTGCGCAGTCCCAGATGCCTCAACGATTTTACCGGCGGCTTGGTTGCCGTTTTGGCAGATAATTCGAGCTATTAATAAAGCTTGGAGAGAACTCGCAGTCTCATAAATGTACGCTTGATATCCGCTAACGGTTTCGGACCCATTGTTATCAAGCTCCCTTAATCTCTCATTGATACATCGACCAGTCGGCCTACGTATCAGTATGAGATTGCCCGACTGCGTACAATGAGTTGATTAGTGTGCCGTCCACTTCACTGTGCACAAATAAACTGGACTTCCGCGATGTGTGGCCACGAAAAGGAAACCGGACGCCTTAGTGGGTCGTGTCATTGGAATATATTGCGTTATAATTGGTTCCACATTCCTCATTTTTATGGTATTGCTTTTAGCTCATTTTCGCCGTTTTGCAGTAGTTGATAACGTTGGTATTAATACGGCATGCGAAACAATGAACATTTAATTGTGAGTCCAGCGCCGTGTTAATGTCTCCCTTCACCTGGTGTATACGACCGATTGGGAACAAGCAAGGCTAGGAAGGCTCGAAAACTGTAGAAGTGTAGCCTGCTGTGCCAGTTGGGTCATCCTGAAAATCGGGAAGACAAGCGCAAAATAAGACGTGGGCACGAAGCAAAGAAGAAACAAGCGTGTTATTTGTATATAGTTTGCTTGCTACGTGTCTACGTCTTATTTCTCCTGGTTTTCCCAAGCTTCAGCTCACCCGCCCCGGTGGCTCAGCGGCTAAGGCATTGTGCTGGTGAGCACAAGGACACGGGTTCGAATCGCGGCCCCGGCGGCCGCTTTTCTGACGGAGGCGAAAAGCAAAAACGCCCGTGTGTACGAGATTTCGGCGCACGTCAAAGATTCCCAGGTGGTCAAAATTAATCCGGAGCCCCAAACTACGGCGCGCCTCATCGCCTGCGTTGCGTCGGCGCGTTAAACCCTGCAATCAATCAAATCTACCAAGCTTCAGCTCCAAAGCTGTTAAAGAGCCGTTTAAAATTAACGAAGTGCTTTATCATAAGCCTTTTTTTTAATATCCTCAATTGTTTCTTCAGGAATTGTAAGTTCAGTCGCGAACCGTTAACAACTGCTTGTAAGCCGCTAGACAAATTATTACAACATAAATTAACGCGTTTTCGCAATGAACGTATGCTAGCAAACTAATACAGCAACGGGAAAATCCAGTTTGAGTGACAGCAGGAACTAAAAACAGCCAGTGATAGCTCGGTCCAACTTGCGCATGTCGATTAAGGAATTTATGCCTGCAGCGGCGACAGAGAGAGAGAGAGAGAGAGAGAGAGAGAGAGAGAGAGAGAGAGAGAGAGAGAGAGAGAGAGAGAGAGAGAGAGAGAGAGAGAGAGAGAGAGAGAGAGAGAGAGAGAGAGAGAGAGAGAGAGAGAGAGAGAGAGAGAGAGAGAGAGAGAGAGAGAGAGAGAGAGAGAGAGAGAGAGAGAGAGAGAGAGAGAGAGAGAGAGAGAGATCAGGGGATCCCGTACTGAGGATCCCCTCCGTTGGGCGGGTGCCCTAACAGCAGCATCTGTTGTTTATTAAACATTTTATTCATCCAGTCAGTCGGGACTTCCTTAGCTCGCCACCAACTTTCCCAACCTTCCGCATTAATTGTGCAAGTCCGCGCTTGTCTTTTGTTAATATAGCGGCAGCCTTCTGAAGTGAACAGCGATACCCGGGGTCTGCCTACCTGAACGTGGAGTCGTTCTCGAAGCTCACGGAGCTCTTCCTCGCGTTCCTGGAGCTCCCGGATCTCGTCGGCGATCTTGGAGTCCGACGGGCACGTGAACCGCTTCTCGATGGGCGCGGGGAAGGGCGCTGGAGAGGAGGTGTTCGCACTGGGCGCCGAAGGCGCCGACGGAATGCACACCAGAGGCGTGGTTAGTCTCGCGGGCTTGGACGTCGTCGCCTCGGTCTGCGGCGGCCTGTCGCACGGCGTCTTCTCGGTCGCCGCCGAGGTCGAGGAAGACAGCCTGGCCGCCTCCTGCGCGAGCTTCCTTTCCCGAGCGATCATCTCTTCGCGCTCCTTTTGCGCCCGAATCTCGCGCGCGATGATGCTGTCCTCGGCGCTTTGCTTCAGGTGGCGAGGCTCGTGCGGCGGCGGAGGAGTCGGCGTCGTCATTGTTGTCGCCGGGTCGCGAGTCGGCGACGCCTGCGCGAGGTTAAGGAGCGCGCATCAGAGGACTGAACTGTGTGGACAGCGCGCGCGGTTAAAGGACAAAAGTGAACCTGCGAACGGGTTTTGAATTCGCCGAACGTGCAGCAGCGCCACAATCGGTCTTCCTTGACTCACCTACATGTACAGCAGCTGTTGCCCGCATTTTCCTTCGGCAGCTGTAGCGGATCTCCCTCGGCGCGCACGTGCCAACAACAGTGAAAGCGACTGTGGGGCTATGCGACGCGCAGGAAGAGCCATACAGGAGCTGTTCGTGTCGTGCACCATGTTAGGTAGGGTCTCGTGTTCATAAAGCACCGAAAATTTTCGGAAATGTCGTTTTTTTTAATATTCTTTATTATACAGTGGCAGGCCGCACTTTCGAATATACTTAGGAATAGGTACAACCATGGGGGCTGTTCGTGGTAGGGAGCGGTTACACAAATATTCGCGGCTCCCCGACTGCCGCTAGTCTCGGTTAAATGGGGGGGACTTTTTAGGCTTGACGGGAAAACGAACGGAATATCGCGTTCGAACGTGTATTTTTAATTCTTCCCGAACGGTCTAATTCTGACGGCACCTTTATGGGACGCAATATTTGTGACCGACTTTGTAGCCCTTTACCGAAGATTTATAGGCGGTGACAAATGTACGCCGAATTATCGAATGATTCCAGAATAGCCGCCGCGACGGGCAACGTGACAGGCTGCCCTGTTCGAGGAAATTAGTTCACTGCTGTCAGGCGTTTTAAAGCTTACTTTTTAATATAGCGCACGCCTGCATTATGGTACTCTGAATATGCCAGGAATCAACCTGATATTGAAGCGTGAGGATAAAACAAGCGGAGCCGCACGATTGCGCCGACAGAGTAAAAGCTGGGGTGAATAGCTGCAAAAAATGGGCCGCGTATCTGCTCCTTTCGTTGCCAATGTCGATAGTCTTTCGTCAACATTTGCCAAGCAAATGCCTCCCTTCGCTTTCCCGCTCGCCTCTCATGCTGTTCCTCTCCCGTCGCGCTCCTCCCAAGATAAATAGGCTAGAGGTTTGCTCAAGTCAATCTAAATTTACAGCGTTCTACTGCTACGGGCCGGGTTCCTCGATGCCAGCGCTGCCGGAAGGCGGAGACGTGTGAGACTCGAGGCGCCCTACTTCAAAGTTTATAGCACCACGTTGCCCTACTCCACGTGCGTTTCAACCGGAAAGTGGAACCTATACAGTGGAACCTTTCGTAACTGTTTGTTTGATTTCTTAAAATGCCGCTAGAAGCAATAGTGGCGCAGGCAACAGCAGGCGACGTAGGGAATTTCTTTTTATGCAGTGTATGCAGTATTTCATTTGCTATTGCAAACATCAAGCATCCATGAATTTGTTATAGAGGAACACTGCAAACATCATTTATGTATTGATTTTCTGCCTCATAATTCTGTAATGCTTTGTTCTTGTTCAGCAATGTTGAAAAATATGACCATTGCCGTCGGACTTGAACGTTTCGATTGACTGTGGGTATACAAACCTATTGTGCAGCTTGTTTCACTTTGGCCGGGTGGCTGAATCGAATTACAGACAGACAGACATACAACCAGATCACAATTTTCCCGTTCAAGTAGCCCAAGAAAGACTATCGTCATTAAGAAAGAACATGGGCGTCACTAAGTTTTCACAATACGTGGTGCGCCGAAACCCAGGACTCGGTACCACGGTCCTGCTTAGACGGTATTGACTTCAGTTTCTTTGCGCAGTCGTGATTACCTCGCATGCATCTTATCTCCCTCGTCCTGACAACGTTGTAAAAGATGACGTCCTGCCTCCACCCTGCGCGCACATGACTATCATTCAGACCATACATATCACTATCTCGGTGTTTAAAGGGGGCCTCTTTATTTGTTTAAACTGTCGAATCGTTCGAAAATTAATAAGACATCACGTGTCGTATAAAATGCGGCCTTCGATAAAAACGAATTTTTTTTTTACTTTGCGGAATATAGTTATTCAAAATCGATACCAACATGAATAAACTCCTTTGTAAGTAACCTAGCAGGTTAAAGTCGGGTGGAGATTAAAAGCAGCAAGAAATACCGCTTGTGTTTATGTTTTATCACTTTAGACATAACTCTGTCACTTCTGCCATCCCTTTGCAGTCATCCTCAATGGACTGCGTTCTAAGCTAAGTGCCGTACTGTAAGACAGTACTGTTTTGTGCCACCGCCTTACTAGGATTCGCTATCTGCGCGTTACCGCTTATGGACACGACAAATGACGAAGAGAGTCTGAACTAGACGTTCTACGTACCTGCCAAAGAAGAAAGATGGCGGCTTGTCCGTTCAAGCTACCACCTCCGAGTGTGCCGACAGTACGACAGTGCACAGTCCGTAACCGTAAGCCGACTGTAGACTTAAAGAAACTGAAGCGACCCGTCGTCCCATTTATGTGGGCGGTCTGGTGCGACGGGCGTCCGGCGGAGACACACGCGACCATAGCGCTACAGATCCTCTGGATTTAAACGGTCAACGCGTCTACTGCGCGGTCGCTGCTCCGAATGACGGCGATGGAGCAACGTCGACCCCGAACGACAAAAGGTTCACCGCAGACTCCTTCCCTGTTTACTGTCACAGATTGCTCCGGATTCGCATTGCACGACCAGTTTCACCAGCGTCGGCAACTACAGCGGGAAATGTTCGAGGCCTCCGCAACCGACCTAGGATGAACTGCGGCCTCATGCTGCTTCGGTCAACAACCCAACACACACTTCGCGGTGAACCACCGGAAGAGACGTCATGCAGCCAGGCGTGCGAGCGAATGCCTTTGTAAGGGTCGAATTTAACATTTCGAAAAGCCAAGAAGGCTGGAATAAGCAGTGAGCACGCTCGAAGAAAAGTGTGAATGGTTTCAAACGGAGTGGGCTCAGCAACAAAGTTAACGTTCTAAGTGCGTACTATTTAAGGCCACATCTTTATAGTGGTATGCTGGCGCCACGCTAACTCAAGCTAGACTACACATCTAAAAACTAAGTTGACTCGCAGTTCGAGGTGAGCGTTGCCTAATTGTACCGCCAAATTAATGGGCACCTGAGTTTTGTTGCGACTTGGCGCACCAAGGTTGTAACTTGAGCTAGAAGGTCAATGGTTGAAAAAAGAGGCGTCCATCCAAAAACAATATATAATATGGGAGTACTTAAAGGGACCCTGGAACACTTTCGATAAGCGCTTTCACTCTTTCCTTCGCGTCTGGAACCACTGCGAAAGCTACAGTTATCGCCAGCACGGAGCGGCACTGCGTGATTTGCTCGTCGCACCAGATACGCCTTCCATTTCTGCTTTTTTTTTTTTTTTAAGTTTCTATCGAAAAGTGTCTATAGATGCAACTGAAGGAAAACCGGCAAACAGCCCCTACATGGGCTTAGTGACGTAAGTCGAGCGGTCGAAGAACGTCAAGACCGGGAAAGAGAAAAAAACTTTTTGAGCGAGTGTACAAGTTATCTGATGGGCTAAGAGCAGTAATTCTTGGCTGAGGTAATTTGCGACCCCCTAATTTAAGTACTGGGTGTGTTGAGTGACTACGTTCTGCAAGCATTTACGATTTCAAAAAAGTTGAAGAAAGTGTTGCAGGGTCCCTCAAATAAAATTCGCGAAGACCAAAGTTGAGCTACAATACGACGTGTGGCAACAGTATCTCGAAAAACAAAATAGCTGGGGATATTTTAACGAACGTAAGTACGTACTGTAAGCGCTAGACACATGTACGACGGGCGCCCGCGATTCGCATGCGACTGATCGTTACGACTTAAGCGCTAGACACATGTGCGACGGGCGCACGCGATTCGCATGCGACTGATCGTGACGACGTATTGTTAGGATGCGCCAAAACCGGTCCTAACAATAAGTCGTAACGATCAGTCGCATACGAATCGCGTGCTCCCGTCGTACATGTGTCTAGCGCTTTATTGTTAGGATCCGCCAAAGCCGGTCTCGCTACCTGTTATTGCCCTCATCAAGTTCACAGACTTCTAAAGGGGCCCAGAAGATAAAATGCAAGTTTGGTTCATTCGAAAGATTGCCTCGCTAGAATCATACTGACACCACTTTTAACGCGAACTTCGCTCAAATAAGGTACACAATTAGGAAAAAAGGGAATGGCCATGCGACCCACTAGCTTACTTCCCGCAATAGAACATATAATATCATTTGCCCAGCTTTGCTATTGGCTGAGGCCGGCAAAAGCAAACGCAAGTTAGGCAGGGCTTATCATATTGCAGCACGAGCTATTTTCGCTTCAATGTAATGTATATATTCATTTTAAAGAAGTAAGAATGGTAGGGTAAACATAGAAGTTACGAAAGTGCACGTAAAGATAGAAGTACCAGAGCGCTCTGTTGTTACTGCACGCTCAGCGGTGTGGCGCTTTCGGGTTGTCTGACACGACACCGGTTGATTGGCGTAAGCGGCATCCTCTTACGCGAGCCTGTTTGTCGAGTATACCCCATGTTTCACAAAACGAGTACTTTCTACCATAACAAAAACAAGCCAGGACAAAATACGGTTAAAAACAAAACAAAGACGGGCAAAGGCCGTTTGCTCCGTTTCAACCCGATTCTCAACGGCGGTGTTAACAGAGATGTTATTAATCGCACTCACATTGAACTCGAGGCATTACTTTGCGTTCAGTGGGGTGGAGTTTGGAACGTCCAACACAAATCGTGCGCTTAGCACGGACAAGTAGCGTCATCCCGCGGAGCGCAGCATAAACACACTCTAAGAAAAAAGGGTAGAAAAAGGGAGGAAATCGAGGGTTTTCTCCCCCCGGCCAGCGAGATACTCCCTTTAGCTCGCTACACGTAGCGCCCTCTGTACGGGCTCTACGAAACACCGAAACGGCCCCCAGCAAACCACGTTACGTCGTGCAGATATCCCGGAGACGTCAGCAATCGACATTGCAGATGTCCAGGAGACGTACCGTTGGGGTCGGAGTTACATATATTCAACGTTGCTACAACTGCAAAAAACCCATCCAAATCACACGAAGGATAACGTACAATACACGTCTCATGGTACTTTTATATGCTGTTTACGGGACGTTACCTTACTGGTACGTCTTATGGATATTGTAGTGGTACGCATGCAAGACGTATATAGATGTCTGTTCTACATTGGTTTTCTGTCTTTGGTAAAAGCATTAGTTTGTTATATTAAACAAACACGGGCAAAGGCCAGTTACGGTATGGTGGCGCCATCTGGGAGGATTGACGGTAATCAAGGCTTAGTAGTCCACTGAAAGCCTAGTGCCGCATTCGGGTTCGCTTGAAGACTTGTTTTTGTGCCATCATCGCAAACGACCTCAAGAAACACAGGATATGGCGGGGGAATCAAAATGTTAACATACATTGATTAATATTTAGTGACTGAAGCATCGTTTCATGTCGGAGAAGCGTTGGGGGCTATTAATCACCAAATCTTACGAATAAAACAAACGTGTACTTTGTCTGCATGGCCCCTTTAAGGAACACCTTCGTAATAACTCACCGACACATCAGCGGGTTCGCGGTGCAGCAGCTCGCCGATGGACAAAGGCTGCTCCACGCGAGCCTCGTGCTCTGCTGCCAAGACCTCCTCTTCGTGAAGACACGGGGACACCACAGCGGCGCACGAGTCAGCGGCGCCGACGGACAGCTCCTCCCTGGTGTCGTGGAACTCCTCAGCGGTGCTCTCCTCTTGCTCCGGCGTGGCCTCGGCCGAAATAACGGTGCATCGCGCCGCTTCTCCGGGCTCTACAAACTGAACGTCGTCGACCCTCGTGAACTCGCACTCCGTGGCGTCGATCCGGGCGGCAGACTCCAGCGCGGCGGCGACAACGATCGGCTTGACGCTGCCGCGGGGTTCCGCAGTCGGCCGGCCGGCCTCTGACGGCGAAGAGTCGCTGCCTTGCTCCACGGGTAGGTCGACGACCGGCTCAACCAGAGGCTCGGCTACGCACTCGGCTTCCGGGTCGGATTCGACGGCAGCTTGGACGACCTTTATCTCCGGATCGGCCTGATCGGAGGCGCTGTCGTCGGCCTGCTCGTCGTTGGACTGCTCCGAGTCGACGGGCGTGGATTCCTGGACGACCACGGAAGGGATGTCGGCGTGGGACTCCGGCGCCGAAGCCTCGGCCATGGCAGCGTCACACTCGGGGTCCGACAGGGTGGTCCCGTTGGAGCCGCAGTCGCCCACGTTGGACGGCGGCGGAGACAGCTCTGTGGACACTTCGCTGGACAGCGAAGAGTCGTCGTACAGGACGGTCGTGCCGCCGTTCTCAGCAGGGGCGTTCTGCGAGTGTAAGAGGAAGGCACGCTTGTCTTACAGGAGAAGGAGAACTGCACGTAACAGTATAGTGGCCTGAGCGTGAAAATGGCATGCTACCAACTCGGCTATTTGGGAGTCTAACGGGTAACTGAGCTGGTAAGACCCTGAACGCATAACCTGAAGGCCGTGGGTCCAGGTCTCACTCAAAGAGCACGTTTTTCTCGCTTTCTTTTCTAGAATTCCAAAAATGGTTATCTTGATTATAAAAACACTCGAACCGCCAACTATATGCTTTCCTTGGCGCCCTGGACAGCTTGCTTTACTTTATGTATTGACTCAACGAGACTGTCACTCCTAACATTATATGTATAAATGCCATCAACCGTAACATTGAAGTGTATACACATAATAAAAAAATTAGGACTTTACGTGCCTAAGTTACACGCTGGTTTTGAGGCGCGCAGTAGCGGCGGCCACGAGTGAGTTCGACTCTCCGGGGGCCTCCAGCGTCCACCGAAATGTTGACGCAGGTGAATTTGCGATTCTGGCTTTTATCAGAAAAACAGCCATCACGGCCGGGTCGCGTCCTCGACAAAAACATCCACGGCGGCATGTAAATACGGGCTGCAGTATCTATGCGAAGGGGTCCAGAACCATGAACCAGCCACGGGCGGACTGTAAGACAACATAAGGTTGTGCGTGTGTGTGCGGGGGGGGGGGGGGGGGGAAGGGGGCGAAATACCTATTTCGACATGTGATATAATTCGAGTTTCCTTAAGTATTTAAAATTTCACCACTCATGTACTTCTTGCAATGCCAGATCTTACATGTGTTTGGCTTTTTTGCTCAGCTTTGCCGTTATGCGGAAAAGCCGCTCCACTAATGTGCGAAAAATTGAAAAAAAGGAAAAAAAAAAAACACGTTTGCTTCGCGGCAAAGCCATCAGCTGAATCTCTGCGGATGTTTGAAAGATTGCGCGGATAATTTACGGTGTCAAAACGAATTTGTAGGCCCGTGGGGACATCTTCGCTGACATATTGGTATCCGCAGACCCCATTCGACAGCTACTATCGAAATGAAAATGCCACTTTCGGGCAAGATTAGCCTCAAGGCGTCAGGCTGGCCTGCTGGCCCCTCAAGTGCCGTGGACAGCCCAGACATAATACACTGAATAAGTCGAAACACGTAGTTATATGACGTAGAGCCCAGATCTGCGATTTATAATCAGGCAGGCGGCAAGTGCAGCAGCTGAGGTGATGCAGACGAGCGCGTTGATTGGACAATTTCAGAGAAAGGTGCCTTGACGAGAGCGAAGAGGAATCGAAGATTATTTGCGAGACACCTCGACAGGCCAATCAATATTAAGCATCAGTAAACGCATGCAGTTGTAGTTCTCGAGAACTCAGGTTCGGCTAGCTGAAATCGCCACAAGCTGCGTTCTGGAGGCAGCTTTCGCGTTTCTGATACCAGTATACCTGCTGCCATCCACCATATCACCGGTACTTGTCCTACTTTTGCTTTTTATCGAAATTTCACCCCATTTTCTAACGACCACGGAAATTGCTCCCACACAGGCACTAACCAACTGGATCCGAAAACGATTAATGAAATAGCCATTCATGCAGTTAAAAGTGGTTTAGCACTAGCACTTCGAATGCTCGGTCTGCATTGTATAATACCCGGTAAGACTACCAGCACTGAACCATGACCAGAAGTCACTCTTCACTGTGCCTCTCCAAAGCAACTCATGCTTTCTTCCCTACATTTATTCTCCCACCCCTTTCCCAATTGACAATTCCCCTACTTGGACCATGGCCCCCACTAAAGCATAGAGTTTAATACAATAATAACAAGAGGGGAAACTGGCGCTAGTGTCAACGCGAACTCCGAGACAGCGCATACGCTTCGATGGGAATGATGGGTAGTTCTGGAACCGGATTGCGTAGGATAGAAACGGGCCTAAGGCTGCGCAGATTGTGTTTTTTGTCAACAAAACTCTTATTGCGTAGTTCGCTGTCTAGAAATTACATGGCAAACAAGAAAATTAGTGACCGATAACAGGTTCGGAGTGAAATAAAGCGGCGCATTTAAACAGAAAGCAGACGCGGAGTCGAGGAGGTTTGCAGAGTAGGTTTGCCATTTGCGGCCAACCACAGCGGGACGCGGACTTCTCCGAAAACTGTTCGTGAAAGTTTTTCATATTAAGAAAAGTTTTCTGCTACTAAAAAAGAAAGCGATTACTTTTTGAAGAAGTTATTCTAGCCTGAATTACTGACATTCATCAAGAAGCGCTCCTATCAGCCGCCGGTACTGAGGGTCTATATAGCGCCGTTGAAGCCGGCGTTCGCACGAGAGGTGTGGCTGTTCCAAGCAATTCGCAACCGTCACCAGCTTCGAAAATACATTGGACTGCCGAATGTGCAGCGCCAAAACTCCTAATTGGCAGACAACTTCGCCACACACAGCGCCGCCATTTGTGTCTTCGTGCTCGCTGTGCCGGCAATGAATTGATAACCCACCCAATTCGCAACTCTGGTCATAAAACATTCCACCCAGGGCGGCGTCAGCGCGTGCGCGGCATGCAGCTCAAGGAGAAACGTATCTTTAGTCGCTTCTTCCGACACCCCACGTGGGCAAATGCTTTCATGCAAATCCAAGACGAAAGCGAAACTGCCTGCAATCCATCTTCCTGAAGCTATTGAGCGCCAATACGAATGCAGAACTACCCATCACACCCACTGCGGCGGGCAGTCGCAGCGCCAGATTCCTCTCTAGTTGTTATTGTATGAAACACTATGCATTAAAAGGCCCGTGGTGACAAAATACAACATTGTCCATTTTGAAACAACTGGCCCGTAATAACTTTCTCAGCTCGATTACAGCCATGAAAGAGTCATTTCACAAAAAAATGCAAGAAATATTGAACCACGCTCAAATTTCCCGCTGCAATGACATATTAAGGGCAGGAATGACCTAATATGAGCCAGCACTAAGAACAAGGTTATCAATGTGTGAACTGCTCGTATGCAATCAAGCGGAACTGGAAGTCCCACAGCAATCGCGCAGTCATGTAGCTTGGTTGCGGATGTAGCCAGAGGCTGCCAATCGCACAAAACAAGATTCTGTGACGTCACAACGACGTCACCGGAAGGTGGCTGGAAAGTCGCCACCGTTCATTTATTTTCCTCAGTATGTCCGCTATTTGTTTGAAGTTTGCGATAAAATTGGCATCATTGTTATCAGGACGAAGCAGTCTGTTTAATGCACCACACTTGTATTAACTCCCATGGTGTTTTATTCCCGGGTGCACAAAGATTTCGCTGACGTCATATCCGTCACGGAAGTGACGCCAGTACAACGAAGCAAGCGGCCTGTAAAGGGTGCACCCCTGCACACAGGGTCTGCTTGCGGGGAAGCAACCTTTAGTACTAAACAGTACGTTATACTTACGGTTGTTCGTTTCACGGTTTTATATTTTAACACGAAAGTGTTTTAGGCCGGGATACACCAAGATTTCACTGACGTCATGTGCGTCACGGAAATGACGCCAGTACACCTTTGCCGAAGCTAACCGCCAGCAGGAAGTCGCTCGCCAAGCACACCCACAAGACAGCCGCCGACCCCAAATCATGCTCAGCTGCAGATTTCGCTGCACATTTCACTTCCGTGTTTGACCGATTCCCATGACAGAATATTCAACCACAGTTTTTTTTTGTCTCCATGGCCCCTTTAGAAGTACGACGGCTACTACTACGGCTACTAAAACTACTGCTACACTGACCTGAGCAGGAGGCGACACAGCAACATCTGGCTTGCGCTCTTGCACCGGGATGACCTCTTCGTAGATGTTGTCCTCGGGCACCTCGGTGTAGACCGGCTCTCCGGCCTCGGTGCCGTTGTGGTCGGCAGCATCCACCTTGGGTCCGTGGCCGTTGACTGGCTTGGCCTCCGGCTTTTCCTCCTCGTGGTGGTGGTGTCCGTTGGTGGTCTTGCTGGTGGTGTCGCCCTTGGGGCCGCCATTGGCCACCATCTGGCTCTTCTCGGCGTTCAGGGAGTTGAGTATGAGCTCCGCTTGGCTCGCGGCCACGGCCGACGAGGGCGGCGGCTTCTTGGGCTCCGGGAGGAGCACAGGACTGTCGTCGAAGCCGACCAGCTGCTGGTCATCCTGGTCGGACATGTTGGCACCGCGCTTCGTCCAAAGGTCCAGCCTCGCCGCGCTGGGCCCCGAATCTGCGAGAGCGAGAGGGAAATAATAATGAAAACCCGGCAGTCGCAGCAACGTACGCAAACGCGCATCCCCCCAGTACACTTACATGTCTGGTGACGAAAGCTTCTCCTTCTCAACACACCTCTCCTCGGACAAAGTCCTCACGCTAAAATAGTTGGGGAAAATTTGAAACGTGCGAAGCGAGGTGCAGCAATGCGATTAAGCCGTGACCACTATACTCGGGAGCAGCGTGGCAATGTAAGTCGAAGCATTGCCAGAGGACAAGTGGAAAAAAGGCACGTGTTACAGATACTGTCACTTTAATTTCGACATAATTTCCAGCAAAGCAAGCAAACACGCCGGTTCTTTTTTCTTTTTACAGAAAAAGTCATGCGAAATAATTGAGGCGGGCTTGCGCGTGTCTTTTCACTGTTTCAACTCTCAGAAAGAAAGAGAGAGAATACAAAGACGCGTCTGACGAAACAAGTGCTTCCCTACCAGCTCGAACATGCGCGCACCCGTAAGTGCGTGGTGTCAGCGTTTACTCACGCACGGAGCGTGAAGCGGAAGCCATCAACGCAAGACGCCTTGCGGGAGCGAAAGGCCAGCGGTGTGTGAGGAAGCGCGCGGACGGCTGCCCGCTCACCAAGCATTGTGACGAGCAGGGCGAGGGAGAGTGAGCGGGTAAATCTCGGCGGCCCATATTCATGCGCACAAAGGAAGATCAACGGGACTAAGGCTGCACCCTGCGGGCCGCCTTACCCGGCGCAAAGCAAAGCGCTGCTGCTGTCGCCGGTGCAAGGAAAGGGCACTGCGGTCGAGCGGGGTATGGGCACGACTCACGGCTTGCGCCCCCTTACTTCGGCCAGTAATTGACCCCGTCCGAAAGCGTGCGCGCTGGACAATGCGTTTTCTTTCTCGGCGGTGCTTTGCGCGACGCCGGTCGGTTCCGCACTGCGTTGCCGTGAAAAGAGACACCAAGGCAACACAACAGAGTGCGGTGCAGTGTGCCGCATTTGGGGAGGCCGCCGTAACCGCAAAACCTCCTGCGCTCAATAGCTTTCTCGCTCGAAATCGTTGGGTTGGCCTTAGCTTCTGTCTGGTTTTGGAACCCGAAAACGGCCTTTCAAAGGAGGCCCAGACAGTAGATGAAAAGGATAGGGCGTGTCATTTCTGTAAATGTTGCCATAGATTATTTATAGTGATTGTTCAATATAAATGAGCCATTTATGTTGAACTGCCACGCATTCTTGATTTGAGGAGAGACCAGGTGTTAAGAATGGGAGCCACAAGCGTTGCCGATTTGGGCACGCATTGGGCCTTACAACGCAGCATGCACCGTATAGTCACTCGACGCAATCACTTTGCCTGTTGATGATGATGATGATTTTGGGTTTAATGGCGCAAGGCCAACAAAGGCAAAGAGCGCCATGACAATGATGAAAGAGATGATAAAGATTTGTAAAGGAGGCACTAGTTTAAAAAACTTTGCTCAGGGGGTTGGTGTATAGGGCCATAATTAAAGCATAGTGAGTATACTAAGATAAATGGTGTATAGGTTCATATTAAAACAGTGAGTGCAAGCACCTAAGGTGTAAAGTCTCAGGTTCCACCACTGTTTTAAAAACACATAATGAACACAGGTGAGGTTATGGTCTATATGATATGTATTTTAAAAAGTCTACATCTGCTAGGTAACTAAAAACTTTTTTGTATGGGAACATTGGATGGTCTGATAAAAATAGTGAAGGGTGCAAGGGAATGTTATATGTGTAAGCTTCATTAAAATGACGTTTCCTTTCAATGATGCACATGTCACACTCAATAAGCATATGAAGGACAGAAAGCTGACCCCCACATCGATGGCACTGTGGCTTGTTTGCGTCTGTTAAAAGGTATGAGTGTGTGATGTGTGTGTGGCCAATTCTAAGTCTGCATAAGGCCACTTCTATTGATCTAGCATGTTTCTCAGAGGGAGGTTTTTCAATTTTAGGTTTAATGACATGTAATTTGTTGCTTATTTCTTTATCCCACTGTTGTTGCCAGTGCTCTCGCAGCTTCCTTCTCACATAAGGTTTGAGGTCTTCATATGGAACCAGCTTAATATCTATGCTTTCACGAAGGGCAGCAGCTGCAGCACTTTGGTCAGCGGCTTCATTTCCAGCAATGCCACAGTGGCCCGGAACCCAGCACACTGTGACAGCAAGCTTAAGACTATAAGCTGAGTACAGAGCTCTTAGAACAGCATTAAAAGTTGGGTTTTTACTAGCCTTCAGAGATGAAAGCTTTGTAACAACACTCAGTGAGTCTGTGTATATAACTGAGCTCTCAATTTTGTTTTGGAGAATGTGGTTCAAAGCTAGCAGGATACCATATGCCTCTGCAGTAAATATACTAGTGTTCGTGTTCATTGTTTTGGACAAAGTGAATATGGGGCCAATTGCAGCACAAGACACCGCTGCAGAAGTCTTCGAGGCATCTGTGTAGAATTCAGCTGCCTTGTATTTGTCCCTGAGTGACAGAAAGTGCTGAGTAATAACAAAGTTTGGCACATTTTTCTTTTGCAGTTCTCTGAAAGACATGTCACACTGAATTGGGCAAATGTCCCACGGAGCAACCAACTCATTAATGGAGGTGCAGTGAACTTCAGCAAGAGGAACTTGTAGGTCCTTTGAGAGGCGTGACACTGCCAAAGGGAAGGGTGGTGCTATGGATGGTCGATTTTCAAAAAGTTTATTATTAGTGTTATTTTTCATAATTGCGTTCAAAGGGTGTTCCTTCATAGAAGTAATCTTTGCAGCATACATCAGAGCTGTGTAAGTGCGCTGGTATTCCAAACACCACTGATTAGATTCAACGTGAAGGGATGGAATGGGGCTTGTTCGATATGCACCTGTTGCCAAGCGAAGCCCCAAGTTGTATACTGGGTCCAACATTTTCAGTGCTGTTGTGGTTGCAGACTGGTATACAATGCATCCATAGTCAATTCTTGACCTTACTAGGCTATTTAGAAGTGAAAGCAGACACTTTGTGTCCGTTCCCCATGACTGATGCGATAGTACCTTTAAAATGTTCATCGTTTTCAGGCATTTCATTTTTAGTAATTTAATATGCGGTATAAATGCGAGTTTGTGGTCAAGTAAAATACCCAGAAACTTGTGTTCATTTTTTACTGGTATGGGCTGACCTTGTAATGTAATACAAGGAGGGGGATAGACACCACGCCGCCTGGAAAATACCACAACAGCACTTTTATCAGCATTAAACATAAACCCGTTCTTGTCAGCCCATGTAACCAGTCTGTTGACACTTAACTGGATTTGGCGTTCACATATCGATAAATTACAGGACTTAAAACTAACTTGAATGTCATCAACATAAGTGGAGTATGAGACAGTTCGTGGGAGAACATTTTTTAGTGAACTCATTTTAACAAGAAAAAGTGCGCAGCTCAGTACTCCCCCCTGCGGTACACCATTTTCTTGAACAAAGGTTCTAGACAGCACATTACCCACACGAACACGAAATGTGCGATCAGAGAGATAGTCCTTAATAACGTTGAGCATATTACCAGTAAGGCCAAATGACTGCAAATCTAGCAATATACCGTATCGCCATGTTCTATCATACGCCTTCTCCATGTCAAAGAACACAGAGAAGCAGTGTTGCTTATGGATGAAGGCGTCTTTCACATATGATTCAAATGCAACCAGGCTATCTGTAGTTGACCTTCCAGACCTGAAGCCTGTCTGATTTTTGTCTAACAGACCATTAAACTCGAGAAAGTACAATAGTCGCCGATTTATCATTTTTTCGAGCAGCTTACATAAACAACTCGTCAAGGCGATGGGTCTGTAACTCGCAGCAAGACAGGATTCTTTTCCTTCTTTTAGAAGCGGTACAACGATAGCCTCTTTCCATGTTCTTGGAAAACGACCTGTTTGCCATATTTTGTTAAAGAGAGAGAGTATTGCATGCAGGGTTTCACTGTGTAGGTGTTTGATCATGTCATAGCTGATTCGGTCATCTCCAGGGGCTGACGTACCACATGTCGAGAGGGCACTCATCAATTCAAGCATGGTAAATGGAGCATTATATCCCTCATTCGAGCGTTGGTTCACACGAAGGGGCTGACGCTCTGCTGCCTTCTTATGCTGTAAAAATGTTTGTGTATAATGTGAAGAACTGAATACATGTTCAAAGTGTTTCCCAAGAGCATCTGCTTGATCTTTTACTGAGTTACCCACACTACTTACTAGGGGAATAGGATGACTCTTGTATCCTTTTAGCTTCTTTATTCTAGTCCAGACTTTCCTACAATCCGTATAAGAATTTATAGCTGATATAAACCTGGTCCAACTTTCGTTTTTTGCCATACGTCGCGTACGCTTCCCTTTAGCTTTTGCCTGCTTAAACTTGAGAAGGTTGTCGGCCGTGGGATAGCGGCGTAAAAGTGCCCATGCCTTGTTCTGTTCAGACCGTGCACGCGCGCAGTCCTCATTCCACCATGGTCTGGGTTTTGGGAGAGTTTTAAAAGTAGTCTCTGGAATGCTTTTCTGAGCAGAGTCAAGAATGTGGGCTGTAATCAGTGAACTTGCTGCTTCAACATCTAAATGGCATATTGTTGTAGGGGGTAGCCTGGAAAGTTCTTTGTATGTTTTCCAGTCAGCTGCTTGTAATTTAAATGTTCGAAGTGGTTCTGTGCCTTGAGAGTCATTGTTTACAGCAGTTAGTTTTGCAGGAAAATGATCACTGCCATACGGGTTGTTAAATACACTCCATTCAAGCATAGGCAGTAAGATTGCAGAGCCAATTGCAAGGTCTATTGCTGAGTATGTGTGGTGTGTGGAATTGTAATATGTGGGGCGTTTCTTATTAAAGATGCAACATCCGGATGTCATGAGAAACCTTTCAATGAGCCGCCCTCGAGCATCGGCTCGCACAGATCCCCAGGTGGGGTTGTGAGCATTAAAATCACCGGTTATGATGCAAGGTTCAGGTAGTTCATTGATTAGGTTTTCAAATTCGACGTTGGAAAGGCGATAGTCGGGTGAAATGTATAGAGAGCAAACTGTCACTAGTTTGCCAAAAAACTATGGCTCTGACAGCTACAGCTTCGAGTGACGTCTGTAGCTGGAGGTACTGACAAGCCACAGATTTTTGGAGTACTATTGCCACACCACCAGACGGCTGGATGCAATTTTGTCTGTCCTTACGGTAAACAATGTACTGTGTTAGGAAGTTTGTCTGTGATGGGCGCAGGTGTGTTTCTTGGAGACACAGTATTTGTGGTTTGTGATTGGCGAGGATGTCATAAATATCGTCTAGATTTCTTAACAACCCCCTACAATTCCAGTACATAACACTTTCAGCAGCCATGAGAATGAGCAAAAGAGAAAAAAGGA
Organism: Haemaphysalis longicornis; assembly: GCF_048455015.1. Taxonomy (NCBI): domain Eukaryota; kingdom Metazoa; phylum Arthropoda; class Arachnida; order Ixodida; family Ixodidae; genus Haemaphysalis; species Haemaphysalis longicornis. The sequence continues at coordinate 116,632,247 of NW_027526225.1, forward strand.
TCATGTTCTGGATCATGTTTTTTCCCCTCTTTTTAGCAGGCCGTGTTTCGGGGCCCTTCTGAGCAGGTTCACTTAGGTTTTGGGGTCATTTCCAGGGGCAGCGACTTTACTGGCCTTTGGTTTGGTCGGTTTGCCACGACCTGTGGCACCGCGGCGCTCCTGTGATGCCTCAGGAGCAGACGTACTTGGAGAGACATCCATGGCCTCAACCGCGGTTTCTGAAGTTGAAAGAGTGTCAGAACCAGACTTTGTGCTAGAGGCCGTGGCCGCAGCACTGGGCACAGCTGGAACAGCAGTAGCCACAGGAGCAGTCTTCTGCTGTTGCACAGGTGCCTGAGACGAGGCCAGGTCAACATCGCTGACCTGGACAGGAGTCGTGCTGGCGGCCTTTCCCCAGCACTAGGTCGGAGTGCAGCAGCAGAAGCCACGGTAGCGACTTTCTGCTGCTGAGTGGGGGGCTGCGACGGGACCAGGTCAGCCTCGCTGTACTGGGTGCCCGCATCTACCAGACGACGCCCCACCCCCCGGCGAGCTGCGTCTGCGTAACTTTTGCCCGATAGCAAGGCATGCTTCAGGCGTGCTTGTGGGAACGTTAGGTTCTCAGTGACTTTCAGTTGGATTATTTCTTTTTCTTTTTTGAATGATGGACATGCGCGTGAGAAGGCAGAGTGTGGTCCACTGCAGTTTGGGCATTTCACTTGTTGCTTGTTACAATCGTCACTGGTGTGGTCAGTGCTTGCGCAGTGAGCACAGATGGATCGGCCACGGCACGACAGAGTTCCATGGCCATACTTCTGGCACTTGAAACACCTTCGCGGATTAGGTATGTATGGACGCACTGGACAGGAAATAAATGCAGCGTGGACCGATTCGGGAAGTGTTGGACGGTTGAAAGTCAAAACAATGTGTTTAGTTCGGATTTCCTCCCCTGCGCGACGTATAGTTATCCTCCGCACAGCTGTTACGCCTTGGTCTTTGAACCCTTCGAGGAGATCGTCTTCATTCTCATGCAGTAGTTCTCGTTCAGAGATGACGCCTTGGGTTGTGTTTAGGCTACGATGTGGCGTGACCGTCACTTTTAGTTGAGCCAGGGTGTCCTGTTTCAGGAGGTTTTCACTTTGGTTTTTTCTTTGTACTTCTACCAGCAGGTCACCTGAGGCAAGTTTTTTTGCATGGTAGTCTTTCCCAACGATGTTCTCGAGGCATTTTGCAATGAGGAACACCGATTTTTTTGCTAGGGGTGCATTTTCTTCAGAGTGTACCACAAGGTATTTGTTAAAGGTTTCGACAGGTGGAGCTGCTCTGATGCTAAGTACTTCGGTGCGGCCCCTTTTCAGGGACCGATCAGTTTTTCTTGGGATGGAAAAAGAAGCCATAAATACATGGTGTACATTCGGTAGCAAGGCCGGCCGCCCACCACCGAGCCCAACAAGGGAACGTGACTTAACACGCTAGCCGTACCTTGCCACTATAATCCTATGCTCGGGATCGAGGGTGACGTCTTTGCACAGGATTAACCCTCGCCGCCTGGAAAAACTTAGAAATAAGGAAGAAATGAGATGACAGGACAGTGTTAGGAAAGGAAATAGGAAAGAGAAAGAGCTGAGAGGAGGACAGGAAAAGGCGACTGGCTGATTCCCCCCGGGCGGGTCAGACCGGGGGCACCGTCTGCGAGAAGCAGGGGCCGAAGTGGCGTGTTGCCGCTGCTGGGGGGCCGTAAAGGTCCAAAACAACCCCAACTTTGGCTCAGCCACCAGGTTCCCCTTTTCCCCGGACACGGCAAAGCCACGCACAGCCGGGACGTGGGTGGGTCCAACCCACATGTGCTCGGGTCCGTGGTGTTGCAAGACACCAAGTGCCTACGGCAGTAGGCACCCCTGCGGAGCTCGGGACCGTGGTGGCGCTACTCACCAAAACACCTCGAGTACACAAGGTGCCCCCTGCGGGGACTTTGCCTGTTGAAACTACGGTCCTGTAACTCTAAGCGTGGCTCTAAAAGACGATTGCAATTAAAACAAAGCTTCGTACTGGCACGGCCGCTGGATGAGGGCGTGCGCCTTTCACCCAGCGCCCGTGGTACCGGTCGCAATGGAGTATTTCTTTTGGGGGACACAAGGACACAAACCACCGTCCTTTCGAACTCGCTGTACCATCCTGTATATATATATATATCAGGGTGATCCGAACCATGAACCAGTATTTTTGCCGAAACTGAACCCGAACCGTTATTTTTTCAGCACGCTGAACCCGAACCGGAACTGAACCGAAAAAAGGAATAACGGTTACCGGTTCATGCCGAAACGGTTCGACCCTCCGTTGTTGATATTGCACAGTCAATGCAATTGGGGCCTTTTTTTCTTGCACGTACCATCAACTTCGTACGTGCTCGCGCACTTTCACCTCCAGGCAATTGAACACTATCACGCTCTACGTAACAACAGGGTAAATGAATGAGCGCCAATGTGGTCTGTTGCTGCTGGAAGCGCGAGCGTATTGCAAGCAGACCAAACGAAATGTCATTCTCTGGAGCTTGCAGGGGATATGAAGCGACTTTGCCGTTCCCTAGCTGCGACTTTATTGGAGAAATCAGGCTGCAGGAGTGCTCCACTGCTCCACAGCGAAAGCCCAGACCCGATGTGTGCAAACTTTTTGCATTTGATAATTTGTTTAAAAGGTCCGACTCCTGCAAATTGTTAATACTTGACAAGTGTGACCGCAGGAGCTGCTCAGTGGCTAAGCCGTTTGCTGCTGACCACAAGTGGCCTCGATCTCCTTTCCCCACGACCGTTTTTCTGAAATAGATGGAAATCGAGAACGTCTGTCTAGCGAGATTTTGATCCATATACGCTTAATATCACCAGCTGGTTAAAATAAGCCTGCCGGCCTGAAACATAAGCTGCACCTCGGAGCAGAGATACAGCACGGGGCATCAAAAGCGCCAGACTTTTTTTTTTAATGTGTTTACACGGAAAACAACAAAAAAGAAAAAGCGAATAACGTTCTTTTAAAATATTACGCAAAAAGTAAGTAAAACCGAATAAGTAAAAAAAGCGTCAAAACGTGGATATTACTCTATACTTTTCTTTTCCCTTCCTTTCACAACCAAAGCGCAAATTAGACAGAGACAAAGAAAAGAGACAACAGGACAAGCGCCCGTCCTGTTGTCTCCTTTCTTTGTCTCTGTCTAATTTGCGCTTTCAGTTCACGTTATGCATCATCAACAGACCCAAACCATGACCCTTTTGGAATCAATGCGAAGGAAGTGAGTTCCGTGGTCAGTTTTTGAGGACAGTACAGTGGACAAGTTCCGTTTTCTACAGATACAAATAACAACAGATATGTCAGGGAAAACTGTTAAGGTGCGCACATAATCCCTTGGCAAGAAACTGCGGCCCTAGACCTTGTCTTGGAAGCAGAAACAGTAATAAATCAGATGACACGTGCACAAAGGCAGGCCGGTACCTCACACTGTCCCATTCACCCAGCGAACATCTTTTCTGCTTGTTCTGCAGTTTTGCCTCTTTCAGATCTGCTTTTTTTCGAATGTGCACGTGTTGTAACTGCCCAACTCGCTACATTACTTATACTGCTACTCGTATCGGAGGGGGGTACTGCTGTGGACGAATTAAAGAGCGTCTACCCAAAAAATTCCCATCTCATGCTCCGCGCGCCAAATTTCCCTTTCATTTTGTAATAGCATAATCTGTTATATGATTCCCCAGTGTAGCACACGGAACGATGGCCGGGGTCAGGCGGTACGATGACATACTGATCGTAATGCACACATCCGGTATAGCTATCGCAAAAGGAATTGCAGTGGTCAGAGCAATAATGCAGTGACTGAGCGTTAACTGAAGCTTACTTTTAACAAAAGTGTGGCTAACACATTCGATAAGGCAACAGCTAAAAAATTATTCAGGGTGACCAAATAATCTAAGTCATCGGTAGTATTTATGTGCCTGTTGTAGGATTTTTCTGTTTTGTTACAAATATATAAAAAAAAATGTGCGCCATTGGTATTAAGCGCTGGTATTTGAACGCGCCAGTACACAGGCCTAAATTTAAGGCTTAAAGGTTAGCGTGATGGGCGGTTTTAAAGCGACGATTGCGATTTCAACAAAAACGGAAAGGGCAGAACAATATCTAACCGTCATATCTGTTGGCGGTGGCTTTATGAATAGTCGCTAGGACAACATAAAGTGTGGGCGAGAAAGTAGGTGGTAAATCGTCGCCACTCATCTGTTTTTTTAATATCTCGTAATTGTTTTAAGTTTGCTTTGAAACTGCACCACTGCCCTTGGGGAACAGCAGCATTTTGAATGTTTGTTTGCATTTTGATTTGACTGTCGTTTTAAACTACTAAATGTTTTTTTTTTCTAATTTCAGTGATAATTCAACTCACCGAACCGGTTCGCGAACCCGTTCAAGCTCTCGAACCGGTTCGGTACGTGATTTTGTCGAACCGGAACTGAACCGGAACGAAATGATTTCGCCTGAACCAGAACCGTAACCGAACCAGTATTTTTTTCGTTTCAACATATATATATATATATATATATATATATATATATATATATATATATATATATATATATATATATATATATATATATATATATATATATATATACAGGCAGTAGAACAAACTTCTCGAGGAGCCAGAAAAAATATTAGAGAGAATGGTTCACTCACGGTTAAAAACAAAAACCGTGCTTTACTGACGTTTCGACTGGAGGACCAGTCTTCATCTGAGTCTGGTCCTCCAGTCGAAATGTCAGTAAACCACTGTTTTGTTTTTAATCATGAGTCATTGATTTTGATTTGATTGAGGGGTTTAACGCGCCGACGCAACGCAGGCGATGAGGCGCGCCGTAGTGGAGGGCTCCGGATTAATTTTGACCACCTGGGGATCTTTATTGTGCGCCGAAATCTCGTACACACGGGCGTTTTTGCTTTTCGCCTCCATCAGAAAAGCGGCCGCCGCGGCCGGGAATCGAACCCGCGACCTCGTGCTCAGCAGCACAACGTCTTAGCCACTGAGCCACCGCGGCGGGTCTTAATCATAAGTCAACCATTATATATATATATATGCATCCATGCTTAACGCTGCCTTCGGAGTCTCCCAGGAGCTGAGAGTGGTTACTTGCACGTTGGGCTACGGAAAGCGATAAAGAAGAGCCTGACTCCCGGCAGGAAAAGGCCATAAATTCGACGGTGACCCGCCAAGGGTCGTATATCGCTCTGTTTTCGTTCTCTCTTCTCCAAAAGCACCATGGCGCACAGCTGGCAGGCGGCAGCCGACCCGGCGCGTTGCGTACGTTACTGCGAGAACGTGCCTCCACGGCCCCAGCCGGTCTCGCAGACGTTTGCTGTACGCGTTCCAGACGCGTGAACGGGAGACCGGCAGACACGGCGGAGGAGAGCATGCTCTACGCCGTAGACGCGACGGTAGAGAAGATGCCCCATCAACAAAGGCGACTATAGCGTCGTCCTCTCTTTGTCTTAACGTCAAGTGACTCAGGCACCGGTCTCCTGGTGGTGGGGTGTTGTTATTATTATTGTTATTGTTACTATTATTCATTTTTTCTCGATTGCTGTAATTTAGTTTCCCCGCGGTTCTGTTTTTAACCAACTGATAGTTGCCTATTTTTAAAACAGTTTTCTGTGGTTTGTTCGTCTTATCATTTGTCTCTATACTCTTGCCGTTGTTTTTGTCCTATTATGTCAAGCTTTGTCGCTCTGCTTGTTGTGCGGTCTTTACGACAAGCAGAGCCACAAAGGCGTCTTTTGTCTCTTTTTTACCTGTGCCCCCCTTTCACTCCACCTGTGTTTTATTTGTTATTTTCACTACTTCAATTTGTGTTCGTCTGGTCGCTTGTTTGTTCCTTGTAACATGTTTCTTGTATTTTGTTTTTATGTAACTATCCGTGCGCCAGCACTCAGGCCTTTGGCTGTTCCTGGGCACGTAAATAAACGTGATTGATTGATTGATTGATTGATTGATTGATTGATTGATTGATTGATTGATTATTACATGCTGCGGACAATATGTCCAAGAAGAATGGACGATACAAGTGCACACAATTCAACAGTAATACACCACTTTATGACAGCACGTTTGTGCTGACTAAGTCATTCCAATCACTTGGAAAAAAAAAAAAAAACTTGAGAAGGTTAGTTCGCGCAAAGTAAGGAGTAAGCGCGTGGGGTTGGCGGTGCCGGGTAACTCTTGTTAATTGCGATATAAACAGTGAAGGGTCGAGTGCTAATTTCTCACCTACGAACAGGGAAAGAAAATCAAGTCTTCGTATTTTGAGTAAAGGTAGGTCGTTAATTTTCACTTGTTCAGCGGGTGAGCCAGTTCAGGAAAATTTGTAACGTATAATAAACCTTATAGCTTTTCTTTACATCGTTTTCTAGGTACCATCTAAATTCGTAAGGAACATTCGCAGTTTTGTCATTAGTATTGCCTTCCAATCGGCTTGAGTACCGCCTGTTCTTCGCAAACAAGGCATGTTTCAGTCGCTGTCGAGCGCCCGTCCTGTACGCGCGTCTTTTCTTTGCTCTCGCTGGGTAATTAGAAGATCCCCCGGTCGAACCAACCCAAATGTCTGTCTTAAATACCCACTCGTGCATTACATCAACTTGGTGTAAGCTGAAATTGCGAATACACGACGAATGCACGGCAAATGAGATGCATGGCGTTGACCTAGTTGACCGTATTTTTATGTATGTACGGTAATTTCCAACGCTTTAGCACCTCCCGCCCACGCACACACACACACAATTTTTCTTTAGTTTTTATTTTCACGTGAAGTTCCTGATCATCAGAAGTTGCAAGGTCTCATCAGTGTTCATAAAATGGCTCCCCCCCACTCACTTTTTTTTATGTTTTTTTTTTGTTTTTATGTATATACGGTAACGTCATACCCTTTACCCCCCCCCCCCCCCCCAACCCACACACACAGAATTTTGTTTCACTTTTATTTTCCTGTGATGTTCCACACCATCAAAAGTTGCAAGATCTCATCAGTGTTCATTAAATGGCTTCCACTAACTCACTCACTCACTCACTTTTTTGGACAATGTTTACTCGTCAGAATAGAGTGAGTGAGTGAGTGAGTGAGTGAGTGAGTGAGTGAGTGAGTGAGTGAGTGAGTGAGTGAGTGGAATTCGTTTATCACCAGCAACCACATCCTGTTTTAGCAGGCAGTTCCGAGTTAACCCTGAATTTTCTATTTTCGTACCGCAACGCAACACGGATGGCGCAGCCGTCAATTTCTCCCCGACTCTTGGTGGTACGCAGCGGTTCTACGGCTATGGCCCCATGGCAGGTGGGGAACGAACGTGGAAGCGAAATGTCCTCGAAAACGGCGATCAGTCACGAGGAACGAAAACAAGTTTCGCTTCCTTTTCGCATTATGAGGCTCCCGAGTTGTGAAGGTTTCACCCGGCGGAGGCGGTGGGGGGAATTTTGACCGCCAAATTCAACGTAAACAATCTGTCTTCTGCAGACACGTAGATTTTATCTCGTTTCTAATCACCGGCACGATTGTTTCGCATTGTTGCACATAGAACGCAGGTGGCAGTGTAGCTAAGCTCTCTTTAATTTTAATCCAAGCTGACTACGACGCGATCCGCGATAGGATGCCGCTCGGAAGTGAACAGGATGTATGCGAAACTACCATGCAGACAAAAATGTACGCCGGTTTATTGGCGGTGCCGTCTTAAGTAACATGCATAGTGGCACGTGTAAAATAAAAAGGTTGTTACAGTAAAAAGGAGAGCATGTGTTAATTTAGCTGGCAAGTTTAGTAGGGCTGGATGGCTGGATTGCTACGCCAGACGGAATGAAGATGGTACGAAGTTAACACACACCTACTAACATGGACAGGTAATACGCGCAGTCTGGCATATCTGTGTCAGAGTATTTACAGTCACACGGGGACATTTATGCAAGAATCGAAAGAGTCATTTTGTTGCGCGTTGCCACAACGAAAATTCCACTGAGTTCTCAATGTGTAAACTCAATGAGCATTGAGTTTCTGTTGATTTTCCGTTGAATCAATCAGAACTCAATGAAACGTCAACAGAAATTCAGAAACCATTTTTGTAAGGGATGCTTGAAGACGCCCATAGACCAAGAAGGTCTCTAAGGAAACTTGCGCGTACAAACACAGGCCACGCAGCGCACACGCTGGATTGTGTTCATTTTTTGTCCTTCGTGTGTCTGCGCTGTAAATTGTTGAGAGACAGATAAAATTTCTTACAATTTTTGGTCTGTTAATTGTAAGGTTTATGGTATACTGTAAGACCCAGGAGGCGGAAACAAGGCTCATTACGGCTTGCATATCTATGCGGAACTTGGAATACTAACGAAAAAAGAAAATGCGGTTGCTGTTTCCAGGCTTGCGTCCACATGCCACGCATGGCTCAAATATGAGGGGGTTTGGCAAAAAATGGGACGGCCGATTCCTCGCGAGACATTTCTCGAGGGTCACCCGAGTAAGACATCTGCCCGCGTGACACACTTCCGCAAGGTTTCTCGGTCAAGAATGGATGAAATTTGCGAGCAACGGGCTTGAAATCAGACTCGTTCGCTTCCTTTCTTGCTTAGTGGATTGTGGCATTTCGTGCACATCACGATTTCCTCAGCTAAAGGTCAACTGCCAGTTTTATAGTTTAGTTATAAGTTTCTCGTGGTGTATTTCCAGAGCCCACGCGATCTTCTTGGAAGTGAGTTTCCATGTTTGTTAGGCAACAGCGTTACCCACCACTTCGCTGCAAATACCGAGCGCAGCACTGTAACGTAGCCATTTCTACATGCAGTTGTGGATCTGGGCCCACAGTATACTGCGTGCTACACGATTTCAATGCGAGCGTTAGCGAGAATGCGAAGCTGTTGTCACAAAACGTAGGTACAAGGACCACAAATACGAACGGCTGGGCGCAGGACAACGTCTCGACATCTATACGGGCAGCAGCCAAGCGAGTCAAGCGAAGACCGGGCCCTCAGCTTGCCGTGCCGGCGACAGGATCCCGCTGCGGGCGCGGGGAGGCTTTCAACATAGCGAGTCCAGTATAGAAAGAAGACGAGGGGGGTAAGGAACCGGTTCCCTTCCGACGGTGGCGACGATGACCTCTGGCGCAGCCGCCGCCGACTGAGGAAGGTGCCTCCTCGCTCGGTCGCCGAGGCACCTCACCGGGGAGCCGGCAACGCCGCGAGATCGTTTCCTCACGGCGTCGGCAGCCCGCGCAGCCGTCCAAGGAACCTTTACGTATGCACAGTGCGCGGTCTACGGGAAAAGTTCGACGCTAACCTCAACTGACCGAGACGGCATCTCCCACCCCGAATTGGCGCCCAACGGTGGGCTAACGCATGGACGAGTGTCCCAGCTTGGTCGAATGTCCCAGATGCCCTTTAGAATAGCGAATCATTGTCTTAGATTGCGACCTCACAAAGCTGGACTTGAATCAGAAGTAAGAGTGTCACTCCAACTGAAATAGTAAAACTAAATAGTAAAACACTGCTGAGGCTAAAAAAAAATTAAACGCCACCTACAGAACCACAAGACAAACACAGCGCTCGTGTTGTCTTCTTGCCGTGCGCGCGTTCGCGGCATTTCCTCCTCTAGAATTAAAACAGAAATAGGTACGCGGACGAAGCTGCATGACAACGTGGACAGAAGAAACGAAACGACAAAACACCGGGCACCTGTTTTGTCATTAATGTTCACAGTCTTATGTTTTAGAGATGTCACTAACACTGGCCCAAGTTCACGTTCTAGCTAGAAACACTGACAACTATGTAAATATTGACACTGTCGTAGATCTTATCGCTTTCGGCGTGGATTTGATGCGTTCGTTCATATAGCGAATTATGTGTTGTAGAATAAGCCCCGGGTTGTGTCGACCGTTTAATCTTCCCGAGAAAGAAGTTTTGAAGCCTTGAATTACAGACGTGTTCTTTGGTGGTACTGTCATTAATTCTTCAGCCGTTCGTGAAAGCTTTCCGTGGTGGCACGATCTGGGCCGCTCGGCTGTGGCCTTCCCACCTATTTTGTATGCATTCGGTCGCACCAGTGTCGACTACCCTTTAATTAGCGTTGAGGGGCCGGAGGCGCGAGCTGAATCCTTTTGTAGTCCGCTATTCCTCCGAGATGGGCGAATCAGATAGAGCACAAACAGGACTACTATTTGCAAAGGCCCACGAGGCAGCTCCAACGATTGTTTCGCCAGCCTCTGGGCTCCGTATCGGCGGCGAGCATCGCCGTTCGTTTTTTACAAGGCGTGATCGGGTCTTCCCAAACCGTTAGACACGTCCGCAGAAGGAAAGGCGCGCATACCCTCGAAGCCAGAGCCTCAAGAGCGACGCACGCGAGTTTGTTTTCTCTGGCTACACACAACAAAGGAATGAAAAGTAAGAAGGCAGAAGGGGGGGACCGGCGCCGACCACAACTGCAGCTTATCGCCCGTCGGGTCGTGCGCTAAGCAGCCACCAGGACTCAGGCACCAGCGGTCGGCGACGTGGTTTCTGGGCCACGCACGTATTGGAGGGGGATGGGTGGCCGGACGAACGCTTCCGAACCCCACGGACGACGTCTCGAAGATCGGCGGGCGCGCCCAGAAGCTCGCAGAGCAGCCACCACCCGCACACACAAGGCGTGCGCGTCTGCTTCGGCACAAAGGGTCACTTGGAAAAACGGGGACGTCGGGGCGCGTATTTTTAGCCGAAGGAGCAGCTAGACCGCATTACGTTTCATTTATTCCGCGCGAGAGCGGCTACGTGCGCACGAATCCATCTGGGGTGAGCTTGCGGTTCTTGTGGATGCCCGTTGCGTGCGGGCGCCGTTCGGAGAAAGCGAAACGAGCTTCCTCGAAGACGCGCAGCCTCCTCCTAAGCGATCGCCCGCACCCAACTGACCTCCCCCTAATTGTTTGGCGCTGACCAGAAACAAAGGGGACGTGGAAGCGCCTGGGAGCCTGGCTGGCTTTTCCTCTTGCGCAGGTATGAGGGAACGCGGAGATCAGCTGTCTCCCATCGCGGCCTTCACCTCCTAGACGCTCGTTCGTTCACCTGACCCTGCTGGCATAGCGTTGGTGGTACTGAACACTCGATCAACGTTCGGGGGTTGGCTACGGAGCAGGGTTGCCCACACATCGTCGATTCGCTAGATGCCGTCAGAGGAGGAGTGTCTGATACGTCATTCGGGCTGGCATCGCGTACAGTCATCCGTCATCGAGTGAGGACATTTTCGCTTTTGTTGCGCGGTAGACCACGACATATTTATTGCCGAGACGTGAGGAGTACGCGCTAAATAAGGGAACACTGACGAATAGCGTGCCAGAAGAGCTGCCGTGACTTGGCCGTGGAGCGAGACGTGCGCGTTTATGGATGCTTTTGTCACTCCGCCGCGTCTGTGAGACAAACATTCTGTCAAAAAAAAAACTTTAAAAAACTTTTAGATGGCTTTGGTTGGATCGTGCATGTGTCGTTTGTGTATGCGTCCGCGCCGGTGCTATCCTGTGCGGCATTATTCGGTGTCTTGTATTTAAAGTCCTGGAGTCGAATCCTGCCATACATGAGTTTTCAAATATTTAGACCGTTAAACCATTTCGGTAGCCGTCATGGTTAAGCTGCATTGTTATTTTTCATTTCGTTTGTAGAATACCTTCTATTTTCTTCCCTAAGACATGATTTTTTTTAAAAGATACGTTAGCAGTAAGAAACGAATATATACAAAAGCCACAATGGCGATTTTTATGCCATCCATTTGATTCTCACAATAATGGTGAGTCGCTATACACAGTAGTCCATTTCTTTTTTTTTTTTTCCGTCTCAGAAGCGCTTATCTGCGCTGTCTTCTGTTCCGGCTCTCGCCGAAATAATTTCAGGGCCAACGACGCGGCCGTTGGAGGCCTGGTAACATGGCGGTGCCCGCGCTGTGGCCCGCGTAGCGGAACGCAAGCACTGGACGCTTCGCAAGGCCGTCGATCGACGTGGCCCGCACTCCATCGAGTTACGGTCCACCGGCGATCAGGAAAGGTCGAAAATATTCGATTGGGAGGGAGACCGCCGCGCTGGACGCGCAGCCGATAAACTCTTCCTTCTACCCCCTTGGACGAGCCGACGGCGACGGAAGATTCTACGCGGAGGAAGCTGTCAGCGTGGGACGAGAGCGGGTTTTCGAGGAAATGCAAAACACGCGCTCGACACAGGCTTGTCCGCGTGCATGCGAAATGATGCGTGCGTAACACAACGTGCTGCGGTAAAGCCAGACTTGCACAAAGGCTTCTGTGGGAAACCCCTAATCAGTGACTTCTTAACGCTAGCTGTGGAGTTGCGGAGTTAACGGATGTTGCGACCTTGCATTGCTCCTCTGAGTCAGCGGAACGACTTTGAGATCAAAGCACGTGCATTGTTACAACCAGCTCTTGAATGCAAACTTATGGCGTAGATAGTGAAATCCATGCCCCGAACGTATCATCTACACCCTTCGTGCTCTTTAACAGCTTTATATCTGCCTTAAGCGCACTCCGCACTCCACTTTGTACTGAAAGCGTGTCAGCAGTTTTCTACCACTGAACATTCCAACGCGAAAGCCTGTTGGCCAGAGAATGGCGTATCTTTAAACTAGAAGTTAATAAAGCACGGTTGACCTAAAAAAGATGAGCTTTCCCCCTTACAACACCAACAAAACACTGCGTGAACACGGTGAACGCAAAAGTAAGGAACTGCGCAGGGGAAAATCGAGACGAACGCTGGAGTACCATTTACTCTAATCGGACACAGAGAATTAATCTGCAGACTATTCATGCCTGGCCTGACGACGACAATTTTGGTTCTCGTACGACGGGCTATAAAATGGGAAGTTTGGGTTGTAACGGCGTCGATCCGACGGAAGCCAAGTCGAATCGTTTGATGGAGATCGTGGAAACCCGGGAAACGCTCATATTACCAAGCTATATTAAACGTTTCCGGTAGCCTGCTAATATTGAACTTGTTCTATAACCTAGTAGTGTGAAAGGCCCTGTGGGAATAAAGTTAGCGTAGGCATGTACAGTAGATGGGACCTTTCTTTTTATAATTTTCAATGCAGGCCTTGTCGAAGTCGAGTTAACCCATGCCAATGTTTTGTCTTGTTGGCGAAATTTTAAAATTTGTTACTCTTTATAACATAGGCGCGCTGTTTGTCTGGACAAGTCCGTAACGAACATTGATGCCCGCATACTCCACGCCCGTTTTCCCTCCGTTTAACTTCATGTAAACACAATCGGAATTCCTCCCCTGACAAGTCCAGTAACGGCTGTGAATGAGGCCATATTTTTTTAAGACTCCTCAGTACGCTGCTCCCAACAGTCCGCAAATTCCTCACGTTTAAATACCCGCGGGAAACAAACCTTGAGGCGCCTCCGAACTGCCGCGGCTCAAGCCAAATCCGCAGCCGTTTGCTCTAGTATTCCTCGCGTAAGTCTGCAGTTACTCCTTCCGTGCGTTTGACCTCGAATTTGAATTGCACGCGGCGTGCTCACGTCTGGCCCAGGGACGTGGATTAGCACAGGGAGCGGCAGCTTAGCGCAGGCGTGACCGGCTTTGGGCCATCACCCGAGACGCGCAACTCGAACACGTGCGCATACCCTACACTGTAACACTACTCGGGCGGCCACGGCACCCCCTGAACACAATTCGCGAGCGCAACGTGTTTTACGAATATCTACACACGTGCGCGCATACAGACGATGCTCGGAGGGAAACATTATGCGCGGCCGTTTCCTTCGCCTCCCCGTTGAATTATTATTACGTCGCTTACAGGAGCGGGTTGGCCCAGTTCGCGGAGGGGCCTCGTTCTTCGAGGCTCATGCAAATACGCCAGCGCCCACTTGTCACGGGAACGACGCGAACTGGCGGAGCGTCCGAGCGGCAACGACAGGTCCAGCGTCATTTGCAAAACACGGAGCTGCCTTCCCCGCAAGATGCCTTCTCCGCGCACGCCCGACGGGCGAGGCGCGCTGGAGAGCGCACCGTGCTCTCTGCCGCAGAACTCTTGGCTGGTATTCGCGTGGGAACTGAACCCCGTTCCTGTGGCACACACAAATAAGTAATCTCAGCGAAAACGCCCGTGTTAGAGATTTCGGCGCACGTTAAAGATCCCCAGGTGGTTAAAGTTAATCCGCAGCCCTACACTACGGCGCGCCTCATCGACTGTGTAGCGTCGGCGGGTTAAACCCCCAAAATCAATCGAATCAAAACCTGAAGAGATTAATACGGAATGAAGAAGCCGCATAATTTTGAAGATTTCCGACAGTCAAAGCCTGCAATTGTAGCTTCTACCTTGCGCCTGTTGAACCTGATGTGCCTCCGAGCAATGAACCTCATGAACGTGCTATCCACGCCTCCCGTAGAGTCGTTTTTATGCCAACAAACTCCACACGACGGCACGTCTACATAGCATGTACAGTCATGAACAAAGGGAATGCGAACACAAAAATATGAACCAGAACCCGCAAAACTGAAGAATACTGTTCATGAAGGTCAATAATGGCGCGCTAGCGGTGTATGTGGAAAGCCACATTTCCCTACTTTGTCAATTTAACTAAGCCACGCATTAATTTGACTCGCATGGAAAGAATCGCGCTATTTGTGTGTTATGCTTCATAGTTTCGTAATCGAGTTTGACTGTACACATCATACACAGGCACATGGGTTTAACGGAGACTGTCCGTGGTTGGTCAAACGACGACGGGCGATGCGTTATGAGCGCGAATTTTCCCCACTCTCTCTCCCTCTCTGCGTAAACTTAAGCTACACGTCGACGCGGCTTACAATGTGCGACACTTAAGACGTGTATAGGTGCAGCGACGGCCCCCTAAAGTTAGACGTGCCATTGCGTTACCGTAGCAATGACACGCGCTTTAACGCCGTTAATAATCAAACACCAAAAGTATCGCTATATGCACTCGACTGCGTTGAAACCGGCATCGAAGCCAGCTCATCGCGGCATTGTGCTTCACCGCTCGCAGTAGCGGACCGGTAAACAGACACACGTCGAGAACACAACAATCGCGGTTAGACGTCAATGCGTGCTCCGCTCAGTGCGTCAGGCGAGCATGCCCCGTTAAGGCAAGCAAGGTCGGCTTCGCTGCTCGCACCAAAGCGCCCGTCAGCGGCTGCATACCGCCTCAACCGGGGAATGGGATGGGGAGAGGTGGAAGAGGGAGTGGGGAAGGCGCTTTCACGAGCCACACCGTCATATACTGATGGCGAGCGAGAAACAAAAGCCTCATACGGGCACACAGTGGCGGTGGTTGTGGTTGCGGTGGTGGTGGTGGTGGCCGGCCCTCTACGTTCCTCTCATCACGATATAGTCGGAGCGCCCTCCATGGACGACGGAAGGAAGATGAAAAAGAGAAAGAAAAGAGAGGGAGACAGAGAGATAGCTGTTGCGACCGGATTGTTTCAACGACACAGCGACGCAACGCAAAACAAAAGGCCACGCAGCCGGTGGTGAAAAAACGGACGAGAGGGGGGGACCAAACTGTGTTGGGGGCAGGCGACGCACGCGACGGGATTCCAGCCTCCTCCGGATGTCCGGATGCCTTCCAAGCAAACAGAGGTACGCGCCCTACCTGGGAGGAAGAGAGGGGGAGGGAGGATCGGTTCGGGGCCCGGAGCAGACGCGTTCCCACCGCAAGAGGCGAGTACAAGGTGGAGGAGGAAGGGCGTCGCACAGGTGGAAACGTCGCGTCATTCACGGGGGGCCAGCTGCCAGTTCCGGCGAGACCGCGGTCTGGGGCACACGGGCTCCGTGCCTCGAGGCACTGCTGGTCCGCCTCTTCGGGCGAGCGCTGCACGAACGCCGTGGAGGGCGACGACGCAGTGCTCTCCAGGCTGCCGGGTGTTTGTGGGTTTTGCTTATATACCCGCTGAGGCCTCCGCCCCTCCGAGCCTTGCACAAAGGTCCCGGACGCCCCGAAGAAACAGGAAGGGGCGCCGGATGAATCCCTTTCCACGATGTAGCCCCATGACACGCTATGCTGGCTGTGTCGAGCTTTCCTTTTTTTCTCTCCTCCGGGTAGTTTCCGGCACGGCGAGCTGACACGGAGTCGAAGCTGGGGTGTGCAGCGCGAGCGGAGACTGTAAGACCTGACGTGGCCGGTGCTGAATTTGGTGCAGAGAAGCTCGGACTTGTCTTGTTCACTTAGCGGTTTACGTTTCGCGTTACATGTTGGAAGGCTGACAGAACGTGAACACTCCAACGAGCGCATACACAAGCAATGAATCAAAAGCAAAGGCCGCCATTGTCGCTTTTATTTAGCTTCTGTACAATTAAGCTAGGCCGATTCATCGGTTTCCGAAGAAAGCGAGCCGACAAGAGTCTTTTCATGAACCGAATGGGGCCGTTCCCATGCAGTCAAGACACAATTGTCACTGTGTAGGTTTTCGAATGCCCTTTTCCTTAATGCTGTAAAAGAAAAAAAAAAAGATAAAATAAACGAGGTCTGGGACGAATAATGGCGGACCATTTTCCCGGTTTCATTTTTACGGCGTGGTTACTTGTTCGGCAAGCCGGACAAACACGGTAATACAGACCCGTACGCACCGGAACTAGCGCCAACTTAGGACAGAGCAGGTTGAAGTTCCGCGAGTTTTCCGCAAACAGCGTCCCTTGTTCTCCACTGCAAAGCAAGACGGGTGTTCGTACAGACGTTTCTCGCTATCGCGAGCAGGGATACGAGAAATGGTCAGAGTACGTCGCGGCTACTTCCGCACTCCTAAAGCATGTCCGAGGATTATTCTTCGACTAATAATAAACCGGAAACTGCAGCGCGGAAGTAAAGATAACGACACGCGCCTCGAAGACGGAGGAATTGGTTAAAAGCGGCAACGCTCCTTCCAGGCGCTTATCTCTTGCATCTCGTCTACGGTTTGACCAGTCGCAGTAACTTGTAAAAAAGTATTAAAACTTCAAGTGCAAGCTGAAAAACAAAGGAAAAGCGGAAGAAAGACGGGACCCTATTTTAAAAGACAACCGCGCGCCTTATCCCATGTAACCTGCAGCTCGCGCGTGTCAGCTTCCTCTTCCGGCCACGGGCAGGAGAGTCAACTAAAATTAGTTCCCTTTTCTCCAATCAACAGGCGCCACTCGAAAAAGAAGATGAAGACTTAACGAGACAGAAATGCAAATGGCGCTTGTCAGATACGAGAGCTTGTCTCGGGTCCGTTTTCTCGCGTCCTATACAGCGGCAAAACTTCCACAGTTACTTCTTTTCCTTGGTATTGTTATTTGTTTCGTGCGAGGTGGTGTACGCTTTCCACGGAGTCGTGATGTTTGTCGCGCTTCAAGCAAGGCTTCTGCGACAGCGTGCCGAGACGTCGACTCTCCCTTTCTCGTTCGCACCTTTGTGTGCGCGCAGGAAAGTTCTTGAGGCGAGACTAAGCTCGCGTGTCAGAGAAGCCGAGAAGGTGTAACAATCTCGCGTTTCTTTTTCCTGGTATACGCTGTGGAGTGGCTCGGTGCGCGAAAGCTGAGGGGAAAATAAACGTCCAGATTAATATTATCAAACGGCCAGAAGTTCTTATCCTAGGTAGGGGCCGCAATACCACTGTTTTGAGCAACGACGAGCTCTGAGATAGTGGTCTTAAAAACTGACTTCAAGTACAAGATGTTACGAATGTTCCTTATAGGAGGCACTGAATGGAGTCATAAAAACCTTCTAATTTAAGAGGTTGTAGTTAAGAGCCTGCAGGCAATGTTTTTTATGCCGTTTTTTTTAGTAATAGTGCTTTTAAAGGGGTGATGGAGACAAAATACAAGTTGGCGTCATTAAAAGCAGTTTTGTCCCAATAAAAGTGCCAATTATATCGCGAACTTCGAACAAGTTTCAGTAATACCTCGTTAACTCGAACTCGCATATCTCGAAAAATCGGACAAGTCGAAATTTTCCGCGGCACCGAACTCTTTCCTATACGCCCCATGCATTTGTTGCCCTTATTTCGAAGTATTTTTGGGCCGAACTGCGGATATCTCGAAATCTTGACTGGGAGTGGAACGAAAAATTCGCAGCCGCGGACCGTTCCACAAGATTCGCGCGACGCTGCCGCGCCCAAGTCCCTGGATTTTTTTTTTTTTCTCGTTTAGCCGCGCCCACCACAAAGCCGATGTTTTCCCCGAACGTGAAGTCTGAGCCTAGAGGCATATCAACTTCGTCAAGCAACCCTGCCGGTGAACGTCTCTTGCATGTTTTTTTTTTTCTCTCTTTGAAACGTTTATGAAAAGTAAGATTAGAAGCTGCTGTTGGAGAGCTGGTAGGTAGTAGCACCTTTTTTGCAAAGAACTCGATATTTCATGGCAATTCGCGCGACTTTGCTTATCTCGAAAATCCGCTCATCTCGAAATATTTCCGTTTTTTACAATTTCGAGTTAACGAGGTATTACTGTAGTAAGATATTAAAGAAAACTGATGAAGCGGTGGCGACCCCCCCCCCCTTCCCTTCCCTCCCCCACCGCCACATTAAGGAGACTTCTTTATGACGTCACAAAAACCTGCACGTCCGATTGGCGGACGCAGACCAAGGCCACCGTCAAGAAACATGACTGGATAAGTGTAGCGGACTATGGAAAGGGCAGTATTTCCTGCGTTGTTTCGGTCACAAAAACGTCTTTCACGGCTGGAATGGAGCTGAGTGAATTACAGGCGCCACTCAAAAATTAAGATGAAGACTTAACGGGACAGAAATGCAAATGGCGCTTGTCAGATACAAGAGCTTGTCTCGGAAAGAAAAACGGGCTCGTCCAGATTGAATAGGTTGTATTCTATCTTCACGGACCTTTTCTTTTTAAAGTAGCTTAAAATCCCCCCCCCCCCCCCCCGTTTAAAACAGCATAGCGGGGGGTGAAATAATCTGTTCTCAATCTTTGACCGATTATTCACGTTACCAATGCACTTTTTATTTAGTCCCGTTCAAAGACTGCGTAACTGACTCCGTATTGAGCCTACGACGGTGAGTGTCAATTATCCCGTCCAAACAACACTTGATCGCCTTTTCAAAACCGCGCGACGACTTTAGCACTTGTAGGAGGGCTACATATATTGATTAAATTTTCGTTATAACGAGACTGTTTTGCTCTAATTATTTCTTTATTCCAGAGTAGCGGGAGGGCGAACTGACCAGCTCGGGGCCAGAAGTTCACGAACATTTGATCTCACGGGCCCGAACAGCGGCAACAGCGCGTGGCTTTCTGGACTGAAAAAAAAGGCCACCCACTTTTATGTGTTCTCTTTCTCATTCATTTTTACACCGATTGATTAAATCTATTACTCCCTTACCCAGGCCCTTACTCGCTTTATTCGAACATTTGACAGCAGATCTGTTTAGGCTTCGGCATGGTCCGTTGGCGTTCGCAAAAAAAAAAAATAAAAAAAATATTCACAGTCTCAACTGCCGTGCTTGGAGAACAAACCACAGCCACTTTTAGCCAAGTACCGATTTAACGAAGTATGCTTCGTGTTTCGAGGACGTTGTTATAACGGGTGTTTACTATTTACTACCAGCATGTGGGCCCAAATAGCTCGTACAGCCAATGAGGAGCAGGGGACAATAGCATGGTTGTTGTGAAAGTGATACCACGACGGGTCATTAGCTCAAACAACAACGTCATTGCGCGAGAATAACGTATAGAAAGATCCTATTATCGAAATTGTTTACCGCGATGTTCGACTGCGCTCGTCTCCTTGAGGGGTGGCTACTCTGCTCGTCCTAGCGAGGAGTAGTCATTACCCAGTAATGGTTATATTTGGAGAAGATAGGCAGCGACAGCCACCTTTCCGTCACCAATCGTTCACTGCCATGTTCGAGCACGATCTCAGACGCTATAGCAAGTAACGATTACCTATTTGTGAGCTATTTCCGGGCACAATGACGACCAATAGAAGTAATGCCATCCGGAAAATAACCGCGCGAATATATATTCTATTCTGAGTTGTTTTCTGCGTTTCCTTTCGTCACAGTACACATGGTCGCCGGTGCTGCTGCCACGGCTCATGATGATGGTGGTGATTATCATGATGATGATGATGGCATTGCTTACAATGAAGATGCGAAGTATCTACAGAAAATACTTGCCTTCCGCTTCGTACTTGTTGATTATAAATAGGACCCAAGCGATTCTGTCGTCAGCGGTTTCAAGGGAAAGAGTAGACAACCATTCGAGAAGCTTTTGCAGGTTAACTGTCCTATTTCGACGAGCATTTCTTTTTTCCTATTTTATTCCAGGCCAATTCGAAGTTAACCCCAGAATCAGCAACATCAGGCAATTAGCTCTGCACACTGGGACTCAAGCCACGCTCCTTAAGAAACTCCAACAGCGTCAATTAACTTCATCCATTTCCCACCGCCAATTACCGTTATCTCGTCTCCCCACCGGTTTTTGTGCGTCCTGTGGATTTTCATCTGGTCCTCGGCATTCGCTCAGCTACGTCGGCTCGTATTGCCGAAGGCAACGCAATAAGTCAGAACCTCGTCAAATTAAAGAATAAATGCCTCATTTCGGGGTCAGCCTCTTGTGGTTGTTTTCTTTTTTTGTATTTATCTGCTTTCTGCGTCCGCGATCCAAACGAATTGAAAAAAAGAAAACATTTTGTACCGCAGTTCGAGAATGTCGTGCACGGTAAATTAAAGGGGTTTACTCCTTTTCCAGCGCCCCAGGCTCAACCCTCATTTTTTTTCTTTCGCGGCCCATTTCACAAAGCAGAGAACACTGACTAATATGACCAAGATTAGAACGGCGAATTCACCATTATTTTTCTCGGCAATTATTCACGCTTGGTCGAGCCTAGGGCGGCGACATTGATCATTCACGCCGTACCTGCAGCAAGGTCAACTTTCGAACACGGACACAAGTAAACGCATACAGTAAATTCACATTAAAGAATACGCCTGACAGGCACAGAGGTTCGAGTGAACAGCAAGGAGCTAATATGCGGCCCTTAGACACAGGAACGGATTAGTCTCACCGGTCTCAAATCTCAAGATGGTTATGGATTCGAGGCGACTGCTTTGGAAACCGATTTGTGGCTAGGCCGCGATTGTTTTTAAGAGGCCGTGCTGTATCTCGTTCAATTCAATGCCGCTGTCTTTATATATAATGCACAAATCCTTGAAGAACTGTTCTATCGCAAGGACGAAGTCAATTAAGTTGATTTTTTTGTGTGCGCGCGTGTAAAAAATGTCTCTCTGTGACGTTCTTTGATAGCAGAGCGAAATCGACCGCGATCGCTATTTAGTCCAGTGCAAAGGGATGAGCGAGCGACGCAGAGATAAAAAGACCTGCCATTACTTGTGCACAGTGACCTCCACCAAATCAAGATAAGTCCATAGACGGATTAAGCCACCTAAAGCGGAGTTCATACACCAATGAAAGAAGATATTTAGAGGGAGATAAAAAGGGCGCGGAATCCGAGCGTCAGCGTTTTTTCCGTAGAATTTTCGATCTGACTGTCGAAGCTTTCATGCACGCCTCTCAGCAAAGAATTCTGTTGCAATTAACAGGACTGTGGTCCCCGCACCCTGAACGTGGACGCGAGGGGTATACGGTTTGCAGCCGACCATCGGTGTGACGCCGCAACAAGTGCGCAGTTTACTCGAGTCGCATTATTCAAAAACTAGAAAGTTGCACCAGATGTG
Source organism: Haemaphysalis longicornis (assembly GCF_048455015.1). NCBI lineage: Eukaryota > Metazoa > Arthropoda > Arachnida > Ixodida > Ixodidae > Haemaphysalis > Haemaphysalis longicornis. Next base: position 116,653,932 of record NW_027526225.1, read on the forward strand.
CATTCTCGCGCAATGGCCGGGATACATACTTGCTGTAGATCAAAGACGGGGCAGCGGTAGAGGATCTAACTGGACAAATGCCAGAAATTAATTGGGTTCTCACTGAACACTCACATACTTGGCGCAGCAAAACGGTGGAGCACGCGCATAAAGAACACCGAAGCCGATAATTCATCACACTCCACGTGCAGTTGATTCCTGGAGCACGTCTGGGAAGTCAACTGTGCGAGCGATTGCTCCCGCATTATCTGGAATCGTGCTGAGGACGAATAGTTCACTCTGCTATAACTCTCTTATTTCTGGGCATTCGCCAGATGCGCGTCTCTCCACTCACACATTTAAAAATTATCATCCACGGGACTCTCCATATACCATAGTAAATGGCCGGAATTGATTGATACTAGAGAGCAAGGCAAGTCGTCAAGCGGACAAGAACAGGCGTCCCCCTAGCATGGAATAAACGTATTTAAGTCGATCAGTAGTCAAGCGGAGTTGCATTTAAAAGAACAGAAATCCCAGTTACTCCGACGGCCGAGTTGATACAGGTGTCAAAATCGGCGTCTCTTCCACATTCTTTGAAGAGTTGAAGGGGCACCCTCTCTTAGCACTAAAATGAGTGTAGAAAAGGCGAGGGAGTTTTTTTTTTGGGGGGGGAGGCCGTCATTGCATCTTCCGCGCCGGACGGACGTGATTACCTGTTCACGGGAATTCGTATGCTTCCTTCGCCACCTGGACCCTGGTGACCAGCCGGAGCTGACCCTTCAGGGAGGGCTGGACAGCAAGTACCCCATCACTCGCGGCTAAGGATGCACTATCCAGTCGTATGGTGGAGTGCGCCTACTTTTTTACGCACTGGATGAGCTTCTTCGTGTTCTTAGTACCGAGTACGACAAGTGCTCTATCTCTCCCTTTAAGCTTCCAATCAGTGCTGTCGTAGAACATAGAAGACGCAATTTCTGCAAGGTTTAAATGTTGACCATTTACAATTTCGGCAGCTGACTATGAAATCGAATGGCTGATAAAGGTACAGTATTACGCGAGCTTTTCGGGCAGTGTATCTTCAGGGATGTTTGACCTTGGCTATGCATACACTCACCGATGTAACAGTGGGATAATGTTCGGCCAGCTAGAGCTTTTCATAGTTCGACGGCTGTATTGCAAATTCTCGCCAAGACAAGGGGTGTCACGATCGTATAATTCGGATCAACGTTGCACCAGCTCAGACTGATTCGGGGGTATGTGTCTGCTCCAAAAGTGTAAAAAATTAAAAAAAAAAAGAACCTGAGTGGTGTGGCACATGATTTGAGCACAGGTCTTGACGCCGTATACGCTCTGAAAAACATTGCACTTAAATATACCCGCGGCATTGCGGCCAGCGTTCAAGACATGGATGTATGGTTCGAGGCAAAACAACACCGCAGGTTTCCTCGCTCTTCTGTTAGGCTACACAAATCCAACCAGTCAACGCAGCTATGTTGACGTTGTGAATGAACTCAAGGTACATCTCTGTAGTCGGTATCGTTATTTAATGCAAGTCGCGCACAAAGACAAGCAATCGGCGTGCGAATGGACTGGATCCTAAATCACGGACGGTGCCGGAGTGCTCATCGAAAGCGAAGACAAAGAAGGGACGGGGGAGTCGAACGACATCCATACTCACAGACGTCCTTTCCCGACGTTGGTCCCCCTGAATCCAAGAGACAATGCCGGCGTATCTAGACAGTTGTGCCGCCGCCTAAGGCTATTTCATCGCACACACCATCGAATGTCCTTACTATCCTAAGACAACGACGGAAAGAATTACCTTTCACCCGGCTGTGCCTTCACGACACTCCTCCTTTGCATTTCTTCCTTTGTCTCGGGGCAGCCCCGACATCTCGCCTGCCTCCGAATCGCGGGTACCGGTCTCCGGCTATCGAACGCCGAAATTCCAACTAGCAGTGAGAGCTTACCTCTCCGCAGGTCTCAAGAGCGCAAATCCAGAGTGCGTGTCTGTTGACGCTGTCACCACATCCTCTGGGGGATCCGAAGAGGAGCGGAGAAGCTGGGCGAATTCCGGCCGGGTATTCCAAACAACGAGAGCAGACGGGCCGCAATCCAGCCGAGGCAAGGGCTCACGACAACGGTGAGTGAACGTGCACGTACTCCACTGAAACGACAGCAGCAGCCACGGCCCCCGACGCCAGGAGCAAACAGGTTCGACGAGTGCGGGACCTGTTGCCGCCGCTGCTGCTGCTGCTGCTTGCTGCCTCGCCGTAGAGAGAGGGGCGCCCTGCCATTGGCCGTGCGCGCACCGGGCCGCTGCGTGCCGGGAAAGGAGAGCGGCTGGGGGAAGGGGGGATGACTTCGGATGGGAGAAGATTCGAACGTTTGTTGTTGCGCTTGCTGTGCTCCAGTCTGGGCTAACAGGCACGAAATCGCCGAATACCGCCATGGTCGTATATACGGAGGACCTAGCTGGACTCGATCGATGGATCTCTGGTGCGGTTTCAGAAAAAAAAAAAAATAATAATGTGGGCGCTGTTTTTTTTCCCCCCGGTGAATCCACAATCGTACAAAATAAGAAAATGAGCTGTTCGACTGGGCAAGTGCACACACGCTAGGAAGCCGGTTCTCGTTGCATTGCACGCGGAATTGCGCCCGCGTCTCCTTTTGGGTTGATGGCCCCAGTCCACGTGATCTCGGTACGCAAGGTCGTGGTCAGAAAAATCCAGGTTCTCAAGGTCCCGATCCGCAAAATGCCGATTAGCGCAATACCGATCCGCAAAGTCTCTTTCCGCGAAATCCCGGTGCCCGTGGGCAAGGTCTCGATCTCAAGGTCCGGTCCTCAGGGTCCCGGTCCCGTTTCGAATGCTCTCCGGAGACATGCTAGTCTCTATCCTCAGAGCTTTTTGGAGCCTGCTCCTGATGAGGGGAAATTCATCCTGTTCTTCGCAAATCGCTGAGGAAGCTGGGGTCAGCCTGACAGTCCTCGCCCCGCTTACGACCAACGCGAAGATCTGGGTAAATTCCGTCCTCAGCTCACGCCAAAAGACGTCCTTTGTCCGCAATCGCCAGAATCACGAGTGTAAAGCCCTCCAAAATTGGGTAGCCCTATGACTCCAGGAACGCAACGCATCCGAGGAGTGCTGCTTTTCTTAAACATTTTGCGGCCCTGCTCTAGACAGCCTGCGTCTCCCTCCCATACTCGCCGTTTCAGGAGGGTAGCATCTTGGCGACTCTACATGCTAACCGATCATCCCAGTTCTTGAGAGACACACCTTTCTCTAGCTCTTTGTCAGATTTCAGACTGCTGCCATTAGGAGATGTTCGTGTTGCGGATGAACGGACAACACGGAATGAAGACTGGCCCTGTAGATACTGTCGCATTTCGAAACGTCTGTTCGGCTAGAGCAAGCTCCATTCTGTCGCGTTACGTTCCCCGAAGAAGAGGTTTCTTTTGCCCACCGCAAAGACCTCGACTCGCCTCACCTTCGGGAGCAGCGGGGCAAGCATTCAAGCTACGAGAGGATAGCGTGCGCCTGTCTTAGTTTCCTTCGGTGTCCGTGTTGCCTGCCGACTCGGGTGCTGAATTTTGAAGAGAGAGAGAGAAACTGAGTAAACGAACAGGTAGACCCAGCACTGCAAGGCGTCCGAAACAAAATATTACGCTTCTTTGGAAGCCACGCACTGGCCAGAAGTTAAGTAACACGAGCACGGAATAGGGCAACCCGTTGCAGTAAACAAAGACAGGCCACGGAACCAAAGGACGCACCGAGAAAGCGGCCAGCGCATACAGAAACCGCATTACCGAAGAAATCGTTAGCAAACTCGATTATGAATGTCAATGCAATCGTACACAAATCCCTCAGATCTACTTCGGAAAATGTTCGTACCCTCGAATAAACCAGAAAAGCTTCGTCGTGTGGCCTTGCCGGCCAGTGAATTGGAAGAAAGGTTTGTGAGAAAGAGTGAAGGGAGACGGGGGGGTCAGTCTTCCGCCTTAATGTCTATTTCCCCGCATCGTTTGCCGTCTTTTGATGGTAGCCCGCTATTACTGGGGACGATATCACGAAACGCAACCTTTAGGCCGCTTTCCCATTCACCGCCCGAACTCGGCGGTGTACAAGATACGACGTGCGGAGATGAAGGGTCCATAGAGAGGACGCGCACTTGCGGTAGCCGACAAAGGCGCGTGTTCCAGCCGGCCGTCCGCTGACCGTAGACATCCGGGTACACGGAATACACGCCAAGCCGGCGTCACGTATTTTTTCCTTTCATGTTCAGCGAAGTCGGAGAGGACGCGCGGCCGTCGTCACAGGGCTGCTTTCGCGGACGGACCGCGAAGACGCACGCAAAAGAGACACGGGGGAGGAACTCGGCTCCCGAACGCCGTCAAGGCCGCGGGCGAAGAAAATAGCGTCAACAGTTGCGTTACGTTGGAATAACCTGCGCTACCTGGGGTTTTTAATGACGACAGTCTTTCTTGGGCTACTTGAACGGGAAAATTCTGGTCTGTCTGTCACTCGATTCAGACAGCCGACCAAAGAAAAACAGAATGCTCCGCAGTAGTCTTATATACTCACAATTAAACGTCTAAGTCCGGTGTTAATGTTCATACTTGTCAACATTGTTGCACAGTAACAAGACATTACGCAAATATGAGGAAGGAAATCAATACATGAGTGATATCTGCAGTGTTCCTTTATTAAAATTTACAGATGCTAGCTTTTTGCAATAGCAAATAAAACACATCAACTGCAGAAAGCAGTCGCCTGCTGTTGCTCGCGCTACGTGGCGGAATTCCAAAATATCAAACGGCAACAGCAACGAAGGTTCCACTAGATAGGTTAGGTTTCGCGTTTCGCTTGGAACGCTCGTAGTGTAGGGAAACGTGTTTCTATAAACGTTGTAGTCAGGTGCCTCGATTCACGCGCGTCTCCGCCGTACGGCAGCGCTGGCATCGAGGCAGCAGACTTGGAGCAGTGGAACTCGGTAAATTTAAATTGACTTGATCAAACCTGCAGCGTGTTATCTCGAAAGGAACGAGACGGGAGAGGAACAGCATGAGAGGTGAGCGGGAAGGAGAAGGAATGCATTTACTTTCCAGGGGCGCCAGTCGACTATCGTCTTGCGTCGACATTTGCAACGAAGGAAGCAGATACGCGGCCAATTTTTGAAACTGGCGGTGTGGTATCTGGCCACGTTTTTAGTACTCTATCAATGTCCAGCATTTCCGTAGTCTCGTACGAAGACTTAACTTTGTGTGCAAGATAACGTTAGAATTTACAACAGGTTCCGCAGAACTATAAGTCATCGAGCGAATTTAATAAGCAGCAACTTCCGACGACTAATAACATACACAATTGTCGAAGCTATTTCCAGCAACTCCCCGCGCTAATTTGGTATGGATGGCGAACGTTTTCTGAATGCACGCCGTTATAAGTCGGCTCACGGGGTTTCTGAAAAGGTGAACAAATTTCCGAAATTTCTGAGCATAAGAAGTATCAGGCTGATGTTCATGTACCAGATAACGACGAGACCCAGTGGTGGGTCGTTGTCCTGACATTTTGATGTGCTTGGCAATCTTTCGTAGTCCCGAGTCGAATTGATGATATATCGGGAAGTCCGAGGTTGTGCGTGCTTGTAAGCGCGAACCGCAACATGACAACTACATAGCCACATACATACATAGACGAAAGTACACGCCGTCTCAAAGCTTCCCCGGTCACTCACGCCCTCGTCTCGTCGGTCACTCACCCATGACACACATCAAAAACCATGTAACGAGCCATCTGCTTCCCACGAGTACCCCGCTGCCGAGACATACCGCTGCCGAGAGATACGAGTACTCCGCTGCCGAGACATATATTGCGGTAAGTAAATACGGTATGTCGCGGTGACCCAAGGGCGAGGCAAGGTTTGGCAGCGTCCTGTCAACAACCGCAGGTTGACGACTATTCGCAGATACTGCAACAAGACCGCAAACCACCCGAACAAGTCGGCGGGCGTGATGCAGACAAGTTGCAGCAGCCCGTCCGCAGGCGAAGCAACGATGACAGCCACGCGGCTATACACACAGAAAGAAAGCAATTACGTGCACAGAATACGTAAAGTCCCGAGTCGGACTGCGAAGCTTGCAAGGTCTCCCTCTGCTTCCAGTTAAGTACACTGCAAAACACACTAGCCGTGACTGCAAGACAGGGCGGAAAAGTTGCGCATTTCGTTTCCTCCCCGTGCAAGCAAACGTCGGCGGTGATGCGGAAAGTTGTCTCGTCTTACCTGCCTCGCGGGCGGCTATGTTAAGTGCTTGTACTAACCATGGTCGCCACTGGTGCGTGGTGAAATAGTCGCTTCCGTCACTGCTCCGCCTGTTGGTGCAAACGATTTCAACGTTTCTTTTCATCCCGATTGGCGCAGCCGTTTTATCGGTGTTCCGCGTTCTAGCTTCTGGCCATTCGAAAGTGGAAAGGTTTAACTGCGCAGGTGTGCCACGCATCGGGAAGCGACGACATGGTGGCGAAAGTATTCCAGGTGCTACGGCGGTCTCAGCACTTTAAACCAGCGTCTCGAGGGTTCGGCTGAATGCCCAAGTGTGCCTAAATTTTCAAATGTTGGGGGTTTAACCAGCCGAAACTGCACTTGGGCTGCGAGGGGCACCGTAGTGGAAGGGCTCAGATTTATTCGATCACTTGAGGGCCTTTAACCTCCACCGAAATCTTCACAGAGAGGGCGGCGTCTTTACTTTTCGCCTACATCAGAAAAACTGCCCCCGCGCGGAGACCGAACCCGCGTCCTTGCGCTTGTCAGCACAACGCTCTAGTCATTGAGCCACCGCGGCGGGTAGATACGTGCACGCGTCTTGGATGAAGATTAATGAAAATAGAGTTTGAAGTGCTTTGCAGACGTCTACAGAACGTCTTCTAGACGTCGTTCGACGGCCACTGGTTCCGTACTTCTCTCCCTTGACACATCACACTAAACTCCCTTCCCCAGAACTATAGCTTTAATACCAACGTGTAAATCATCACAGGAACAGAGCGGGTGTACACTGCAAAATGGTCCACACCTTTAACGCTGTAAATCACTGTCTATAACACCTTTACACCTTAGCAAAAACACTAGTACCCTTACACCCTAGCATAAACACAAGAATACACCCTTTCAAATGGTGTTTTATCGTTAATTACACCTTTTCGAGGGGTGTTTTGCTTTGATTTTTTCAAAAAGGTGTAACGGTGTAAGTTATAGACAAAAAGAGTGTAAGTTATAGTAAGCTATAGAGGGTTAAAAAGGGTGTAAGTTAATACAAAGAGGGAGTAAATCATTTTGCAGAGTACCGAGACACGGGGTAGAAGCGGAGGAAGACCACTGACTTGATGTAGGGATTAAATCAAGAAATTCGGAGGCAAAGAATGAACTACGGCACCGCAAAACAGAAACGGTTGGAGGCGCATGGCAGAGGCCTTCGTCCTGCACGGGACACAAGCAGTATGCTGCTGCTGATGACGACGTGACGAAGGTATTATTGGCTTAACGGGATGAGAGGATCCGAATTGGTGAACCACCACCTCCCGTCAGCCACCCTCTTCTCATTTCATTCCGCCCGAAATTTAGAAAAATTGGAAAAGAGAGGAACGCGAGAGACTCGTAATGTGCAGTCATGGACAAATTAAATGAGGAAACAAAAAGATGAACCAGAACTCGCAAAATTAAAAAAAATTCACGCATCTCCACGAGGTGAATCACAACGAGTGGGTGAAGCACTGGGGATCTTTCTTGCCGTAAATCACCCGTGAGAGTGCTTACTGCTGCTAAAACGATTTCCAATCCAATCCAATCCAATTAAATTTTTCCAATCCATTTCAATCCAATCCAATCCAACTACTATTAAATCAAATCCAATCCAATGCTCCTCGCACATGCGCAGCACAGCTCTCTCTCTCTCTCTCTCTCTCTCTCTCTCTCTCTCTCTCTCTCTCTCTCTCTCTCTCTCTCTCTCTCTCTCTCTCTCTCTCTCTCTCTCTCTCTCTCTCTCTCTCTCACCTTTTGTGAACCTTTTATTTTGTTCTTGTTAACCCTTTGTGAACCTTTTGTTCACACATGTTTCGATTTACACGGTGCTGTGCCGTGAGCACGGACGCCGGACAAGCCTCGGTCTTAAGGTGCTTCACCCCTAAAATACCGCTCGTGGAGGTCCAGTAATGGCGCGCTATTGGCATATTTTGAAAGCCACATTTCCCAAGTTTGTCACAGCAACTAAGCCACGCGTCAATTTGATTGATTGTGGGGTTTTAACGCGCCGACGCAACGCAGGCGATGAGGCGCGCCGTAGTGGAGGGCTCCGGATTAATTTTGACCACCTGGGGATCTTTATCGTGCGCCGAAATCTCGTACACACGGGCGTTTTTGCTTTTCGCCTCCATCAGAAAAGCGGCCGCCGCGGCCGGGAATCGAACCCGCGACCTTGTGCTCAGCAGCGCAACGCCTTAGCCACTGAGCCACCGCGGCGGGTGCCACGCGTCAATTTGACTAGCATTGAAAGAAATCGCGCTGTCTGCGTGTCCTGATCCACATTTTCGTGACCGCGCTTCATTTGCCCATAACCGTACACCCCGCACTTGACGTCTGGCGAACATTTAGTGCATTCTCTCTGATACGCGTGCACGCTTCCCTTTATTTCGCCGGGAATCGGGTGTCACCCAGTCGCAACGGAGGTCGCGAACTCAGAGGGGCTGCCCAGAGAACGCCGTCTCCTGTAACGAGGTCTCCGCGACGGCCACTGCCCATTGTGCGATTACTGCGCTGCAGCGACACCGACAATTAAGTGGCCCCATCCGGCCACTTGTATGCACCCGGGTCACTAAGCTCTTTCTCACAGGCAGCGCTGCCTCCTCCCTCACGCGCAAGCCCACTGCAGCGCCATATACACCGCTGTGAAGAGGCAGCCTTAAATCAGGCTCATTATGTGCGCGGCAAAAAAGGGTACACCGCTAGGCCGACAGCCGTGCGCCTTGGAATGTAATAAAGAAAACTCAAGTTTTGTAACTCCGACCTTTAAGTGTCGGAGTAACGCATGGTTTAAAAGGGGCTCTATGTTAACATTTTCATGGGGCTTACAACTTTATGACCCACGGACTTTGAAACAATCTTGCACCAATACGAAACAAAAATTAGCAGTGGCTAGCTCAGCTATGCAAGGATATACGTAGCGTGAGCTAAGGTTCAGGTGGTTATTCTTAGGTTTTCTGGTAGTCTAGGATTGGCTGATTATCATGCGTACTGCTGCCAAAACGATTTTCAATCCAATCCAATACAATCCAGTCGCGGCGGCGGCGGCTCGGTGCGCCAGCTGTGCGCCGCGAGACGTCACTGCTCCTCGCGCACGCGCAGCATGGCTCTCCAGGAGCCACGCGAAACTGCTCAACCTAGGCCAGTGTATCTCACTCTACAAAAGTTCTACAAATGTGTTTCTTGTTTAATTTTTATTTCGCTAACAAAGTTCTATATTCTTAAAAGAAGCAAACAAACAACATTTGTATGGATTTGTAAAACGTTTTGTATGGCTGCACGATGCTTTTTAGGTCTGTGGGTAGCGCTTCTCTAAGTCCCATAGGAATGTGATCAGGTGAGTACCCATCGAATGTTGAACCTCAATGTAAGAGTCCCAATTAGGAACTCCGTAAAATCGTGAAAGCGTTCAGGCAACACCGGGGAGGGGGGGGGGGGGGCGGGGGGGTTCAAATTTGTTAGTTAATTCGTGCAATATGTAAATCGGGCTTATGTAAATGTATGTAATGTAGGCAATATGTGAGATCGAAGTTAAACTGCAAACCGACTCGGCCATTCCACTCCGCGCGAAAAGCGGCGTTCACGCATTCTCTAAGCGCTATAACTGGTGGACCCTCCTTCGGGTTCAACGCGCCTGCCACGCGTTGCGGTCTCCAGTTCGAGGTCAGGTCCGCTTTCTATTTGCATTCCCGCTCGCCGCTGGGCGCGTGTCTCCGCTGACCGGCGCTCACTCGGAGAAGAAACATTCCCAAACGGCCGAACACGAAGAAACAAAGAAACGCGGGGAAGAGCTAGAGAGAGAGAAATAGAGGCTCAAGAGGGAGGGGGACTACATCCATCTCCTCGCTGCCCCGCAGTGGTCACCGATTGCGTTGCCTTATTCGTTACTGGAGCAAGACGAGCATTTTGCCGTGCATCTTCGAGTCCTTTTCTTTCTCCTATACGTTCTTCGTCCCCCTCAGCTTCCTCAGCTTCCAGACAAGCGTGCAATACGTCTGGCGGACGCAGTGCGGAGATGTCGGGAGACGGCGGGAAGAAACCAACAGACAAAAGGTTCTAGCATGTTTAGCCGCTCTTCTGGCTGTTTGTTTGGCCAGGGAGGCGGCGTCTTACCTCATTTTACCCGAGCTACAGCGTGCGCGGGAGAGAGTATACGTGTGCGTGTCTGGAGCTGTTTTTCCGAGTGAAACAGTGCGGGCGCTGGCCCGTTTTTTTCCTCGTTGAAAATTCATCTTCACTCTTTATTCTGTTATGTTTCGTTCGCGTTTCGATTCCAGCTTTAAAGCGGGATGAGGGAGCGAGCGGCGTGGCCTTTACAGCGAGACACCAACCGTGTATACGCGGGCAGTGCGCGTTACATGAGAGCTCGTTATATAAGCGCCGCCGGGTTCTTTCCTTTTATTATTGCTTCTTTTTTTTTTTTAATTTGGTCTTTCGACATGGGAGCTTCCTCGACGAAGGAAACGTCTGGACCGCTCCTTTGCTCGGATAGCTTCGGCTGCGGATAATTTAACAAGTTCAAGGCGCGAAATGAAGACGCCACGATGTTTGATGCATACCAAGTAGCCATTTCGCTGGTCGCTGTCATATTATGCTACCAGAACGCGATTATGTGCGCCGCAAATGCATCACGAACGTCGGCCGAGGTGTTGTGAGGGGCTACGCTACGAATGCACTGCACACGTGGTCAAGCAAACCCGCCACAGGTAGGCTTGCGTACTGCAGGCATACACACACATGTATACAAATACACACGTACATGCATGCAAAGGTGCATGCATACATGCCCACACATATACGTACGTACGTACGTACATACATACATACATACATGCATAAAACATAAATACATACATGTATGCATACATACATACATACATACATACGTACATACATACGTACATACATGCATACATGCATACATACGTACATACGTACGTACGTACATACGTACATACATACATACATACATACATACATACATACATACATACATACATACATACATACATACATACATACATACATACATACATACATACATAGATACCGGTGCACCGCGAATGTGCAGCCCACTTGCCTACAAGTAACCAGAAACCAGAAAAGACGACGAAAATTGGTTCAGCCGAACCACAGAGCCGTATCCAGCCTTTTAATGCTGTTTTTCCTCTTTCCTAAATTAAGACAGTGCCCGAATTACGGCACCCGAAACCTCCGTTCCCGGTATGTGCGGTATACAACGAGATAGCCGGCTTAGACGAGTAAGATTTCCCAAATGATTCCAAAGGCTTGACAGAAGCCAGCCGTACCCGGTTAAAAAAAAAAAAAAACAGAAAAAGACCACCAGACATAACGGCTCAGCCGCGCTTTACAGAGCTTCCACAGACAGTCCCAAAAGGTCCCGGCAAAGACGGATTGAATGTTTCGTAGAAAAGAGTATCCGCAAGACGCCAGCTTGGATCACGCTGGGGGACCCATAAAACGCGAAATATAGGTTAGAACAAAGGGAAAAAAATGTAGGCAAAATAAAAAAAAGCGTTCCGAAATCTTGCGGATCCTTAATTCTAGATCCGACTGCTTCGTTTCCACAAAAATTGAGCCGCGCGGCCACGGAGGGGAATGCGGCGTAAAGAGGTCGAGCGAAGGCAATCGGTATTTGAGTGGACCCGCCGGTGCCAGCTCCTCGCCGCTGTATATTTTTTTCTCCGTGCACGCGTATACATATATATCTACACCTCCATACGTGTTCCGCCACTGGCACCTCAATCCATTCGACTCGCGCTGCCCTTTTTTCCGATAAAGAAATAACACGAAAACGTTCGAACCGCCTCGGATAAGACGCGAAAGAACGCGGAAAAGCGGATCCATTTTACTGCTTACGTCGTTACATAAAAAGAAGCGGCAAAAAGAAATCCATAAGTGGAGAAAAGTAGATTGGTAGACGAACGCCGGAGGAACGAACCAAGTTGGGGGGTTTCAGTGCACGCCGAAATTTCCTCCTCGACCTGTCAAGCGCCCTTGCCGCATCCAGGCCGCCGCGGCGCCGAAAAAGCGGCATGGATTTGTGCTTAGAATGCTACGAGGCCTGCGATTCGGTAAATAAGGACCACCGCTTTATAGAATCTCCAACAAAACAGGATCGCGTGTATACACGCACCGAAGCTAGTGGGATCAAAGCAGCCCTCGAAGGATGTTACGAAGGCGTACGCATTTTTGGCCGGCGGGCTTCGGATGGTCGTACGCGAATGATATTTGACCAAACACTAAGATGCGCCATGAAAGTAGAAAAAACTGCGCGTAAAAGACAGGACCGTGACAAGTAGACAGGACAAGCGCAGATTGCACTGCGCTTGTCCTGTCTACTTGTCACGGTCCTGTCTTTTACGCGCAGTTTTTTCTACTTTCATGATGCTGCACCAACTAGCCCAACAACATGCTGTACTAAACTAAGATGCGCCTCGCTCACCACAGTGAACGCTTCGCACAAACGTTTCTGGACATTTCCGGAGAATATAGAAGGGGCAAACAAAATCTTTTTTCTCTTCGGGTAACAGTATTTAAAAACATGAAACTTTAATAAAGAAACCATGCTCTCTTTTAAAAGAATTAAATGCGCAACAATGACTCCGAAAACAGATATGCAAAATCATTGCACGAGTCCAGCGCTCTCCTACGGTGTAATGTGTAGAGGCGAATAGGCCGTCAGCACTGGCTCTAAGGGCTAAGGCCCTGGCCTTATGTAAGGGAGCCTCTGAAACCGCCCTAGCGGATCTTTTTGGAAGCAGTCGCGAGTCACTTTGACCTGCTCCCCACTGAAACTGATGCTATCGGGCAAGTTCACGGCTGGGATGTTTCGTTTGAACGCGCTAGGGATTAATATTTATGTGGGGCAGCGACAGACAGACAGACAGACAGACAGACAGACAGACAGACAGACAGACAGACAGACAGACAGACAGACAGACAGACAGGTAGTGAGTAAGTGAGGGAGGGAAAGAAGACAATTAGCAGTGGCTTAGCTATAGGCTATGCCAGGATATACGTAGCCTGAGCTAAGGTTCAGCTGGTTATTCTAAGCTTTCCTGGTTCTCTAGGATTAGCTTGATTATAATGCTCACTGCTGCTTCAATGACACACACACACGGTATACGCATTATGTGACACATGTATGTTTATCAAGCGGTTCCGGCGCAGCGTCACCAATCGCTCCAGAGCTAAGCTGGTTCCAGCGGCGCACGCCGGTGTTGCTGCGACGCACGACCCATCGTTTCCACACCCGGCCACCCCTCGCATGATCATGAAGGGGACCGGGCCGCCACGTGCGGAACCGAGGTCGGCGAAGACGCTGGGCGCGTGGGGTGTGAGAGAGACGCCGGGCAGCGAGCAACGTTCTGTGCGCCGTTTGACGCCACTGCTCCTCGCGAATGCGCAGCATGGCTCTACAGGAGCCACGCGAGACTGCTCAACCTCGGCCAGTGTAGCCCACGCTACAAAAGGCGCACCCGTAGTGATCTGGCGCTCTGCTTGAAATGGCCGCACCGTGATGTGCGATCGAATCTCGCCACCCCCGGCACGGCTGTCTGCTCACGCGTTCTCAGCGAGTGCGCGTGCTGCGGCTATTTCGCGCGCCTCACGACGGCGCAGCTGGGCTCGGCCGCAGCAGCGGGCGACGACACTTTCAACGAGAGCGGCGATCTTCCCCGCTCCAATTCCCGAACGCGAACATTCGGATAATGGGAGGACGACGACTCGGCGCCCCGCACGGGGAAACGAACAGCGGGGGCCTTTCTTCACTTCACCGACGGCGCTGTGTGTACAAACACGCGCACTGCGTGGAGTGGCCCAATGGGTTGGGTGAAAAACGCTTTGCACGATCCGGGCAAATCGACGGAAAAGAGCATCGCAGCTACTTTTCGCTGCCGTTAGGCCCTCGTTGAGTGGTGAAGCCTACCTCCTTCGGTACCGAGGGAGCGGAGGGTGTTGCCAGGACAGCGAGCAATATCAATGACTGCGGGATCACAGAATGCCATGCCTGGATTTGTGAAGTTAATTGGTGAACATGTTGTGACCGCCGGCACATGATTTCCGCTCTTGAAAGAGAGAGAGAGAGAGAGAGAGAGAGAGAGAGAGAGAGAGAGATTTTAATGACATCGAAGAGGTCAACCCTGCTTAACGTTGGGATTGCTAGTTCAGATGGCTGGCAAACACGTAATGAGGCAGAGGGACAAGGACGAATAACCATCAGAAGAACACACGCATACACATATACAGAAAAAAAAATAGCTAGAGAGGCAATCACAAGCTGGCCTCTAGTCCAGAGTCTGTTAGAGTGGCTCCGTAGCCGTAATAGCATTGTCGTTAATATAAACATTACAATGTCGTCGCCATGGGTCGAAAAAATAATTATTTGTCCAAATAAAGTTTACTCCTTCACCTCCTCCTCATTGTTACACTGCTGTTTACACACCCCGCTTAGGTTTTTGAAGGGCAGTCATTATGGTTGCCCAGTATGCCACAATTTTCCATCTCGTGGTTTCTGAGCAATTTCAAGGCGTGGGCATGTCGCGTTACTTGATTCAGGTGTAGAAAGCCGCGGTGCTTTCAGTTCCGTGTAACCAAACGGTACTTGTGGGCAAAACGCATGACCGGTACAGTTCAGGAAAATTCTGAATGCTGCATGTTTTTTTTTTAAAAAAACAAGATGTCCTAAAGTATACCTTAAAACACGTCTTAGGACCTTCCTATTTCAATATGACTTGTCATATACCCTCATAGAAACATGTTTTTTCAGCATTGCATGTTTGTCAAGCAGTAAAACCGATCTTCAAGGGGTGTAATGTAAAGTTCTTTGTAAAACTGCGTTTCCCACATCGTCCACTACAGTGAAGCTTGCTTATAAAGAACAACTGGTTTCTTGGATATTTCACTATACGCTCGGCAAAGCTGCAGCCCGTAGACCAAAACAGAGCGACGTAACTCGGCGACATATCTCGGCGATAAGTGATGCTTCATGAATTCTCATATCACAAGAGAAAAGGTGGGGTACCCCCATAGTTTTTTGTTCTATGAGAGATACCGAGAAGCAAGAGCCAACGTACAGTTCTGCCACATAGTGCGTGTGAACCAATGCTGGTGTTTCAGGCGTACTAAAAGAAAAATTTACAGGTGCGCAGCCGCGATTCACTGTGCGTCACCTCAAGCGGCTCAAGAATTTGTCTTACTTTTCCGTCAGCGCAGTAGACATTCCGTTTTTTCTCGGGTTTGTTTTGTAAGTCAATTGCCCTTGCAATACTTACACGCCTGCTTTTTCTTCGTCCGCCATAGCAAGAATTTCGTCAAACTCTCGCGGAAACGCTCGCGCCAAACTTCAGAGAGAGAACGTTTGACCCGCATCAGTACATCGTCATCACGCCTTCGACTAGCACCCGCCGCATCCTAGTCTACGCGTTCTAGTTATAACCCGAACCGAAGACATGGTACAGCGGCTACAGCGCCGGCCCCAAGTGGGTGCGCATGCGCGTATACGGCAGGCCGAGATTCAACGCCTGTGCGCCGAACACAACAAGACCCACGCCGCAATCGCGAGGGAGACAAAGGACCGAAGACGAATCGTGGTCAAACCGGACCTCTCGGCACAGGAGAACGACGACGGGCAGCGAGAAGAAGACGAAGAAACAGGGTCGGTGCTTTTTGTTTCACCCGCGCTTTCTGAGAGGCTTCACGTGCGCGCGCTCCGGGGCGGCTCGCTCAGCGCGGTCAGCAGAGACACGACCGCTGTAAGTGCGCGTGCGTTTGTGCTGCTGCGCAGCGCATATGGGCGTTCGCAAGGAGCACGAACAAAAGCGGGTCGGTCGGCCCAGTTCGCCGAGCGCGAAAGTCGCGCCAAGGGTATGCTGCGCCGCCGCCACGACAAGCAGCATCCCTCGGGGGAAGCTCGATCTGGAGGAACCTGGTCGCGCTAACGACCCGCAACAACGGCCTTCGAGGAGAACTCCGGCGTTTGTTTTTCTCGCTCCCCGACGGGCTATGGCCAGTTCCCGGTGGTGGCATCTAGTGTGTCCAGACGGCCACCAGGCAGCTATGAACGCAGTGTGTGTGCTTGTCTTGGTCAGGGCGCTGACGAAGGCAGGTTTCCTTGCCGAAACGTTGGCGACACTCTGAAGCCGCTACCTTGCTCAAGGTTTTTCTTGTGTACTCCACCATCTTCAAAGCTCCGTTTCTATGTATGTATGTATGTATGTATGTATGTATGTATGTATGTATGTATGTATGTATGTATGTATGTATGTATGTATGTATGTATGTATGTATGTATGTATGTATGTATGTATGTATGTATGTCGGGGGTAAAAAAGGTCCCCTTCACCCCGAGTAGTCCGAGTGGCCCTGGCTACCACCCTTAAGCGCAGGCAACAAATATATATATATATATATATATATATATATATATATATATATATATATAAAGCGAATGAGAGTGGGAAATGAAAATGAGGGCAAGGGTAAGCAGCCAAGAAAGCCAAGGAAAGCGAAAGGGAAAATGTGGTAGGTCATTTATCACTGATAAAACACATATAGTTGTTTTGAAAGATAGAAAAAAGTGGAGAAAAACATGCCCGCCGGGAGGGAACCGAACCCACGAACTACCTCTCTCTTGCCGCGATATATAATGTATATATAGCGGCGAGAGAGAGGGAGAGAGACGGGACCCACGATTGCCATAATTGTCGGCATGGCTTCCTTAATCGACGCACTTGGATTCTCGTTGCGTGCCTCGTTCGTTCAAGTATTCTCTGCTTTGTTGACTGTCGTCGTCGCCGAGCCGGCGGTGGTGCGAAGACCGTCGTTGCGGGCCGTTCTATTCTTCGCTCAAAAGGAGAGCGTCGGAAGAGGGAGTTCGTTTTATAAGATCCCGCGCCGCCCCGCAGCCTCGCGCTGTGTGGACATTTTTAGCATTGCGCCCTCTGCGACGAACGACGTGTTTGCGCGAGCGGGAACAATGTAGACTGATTCACACTGTCGAAGACAATGGCTGGACGGCCGGCGAGCCATTGCGCAGAGGCGAAACTGTTACTGCGCGCATTCGTTCTGATTAACGCAACGCTTGGAAGTTGAGTTTCGAGCGTGCGCGGCGCAAACAGAGGGCGAGAGAGTACTGACAGGTCTTGCGCGCCTAGCGCGGCGCTCGCGTGAAAAAAAAAAAAAAAAAAAAGAAATGGCGGCGTCTTTGAGGGGCCTGTCATTCCGGATCGTCTGAGCGAGGAACTTTCACGGATGAGCGCTAGTTTTCACTCTCTGTAGGCTGCAAGCAGCGACGCTTGGTGCGCTTAAGGGTGCCTATATAGGCGCAAGCATTCGACCAGGGCAAAATAAATGCGGAAAAGAAGCGGCCCCTTGACGTTAAACTAGACGCCAAATATAGTCACGGCTCTGAGCGGAGACAAGGCGGCTCGCAAAATATGCACACATGAAAGCAAACTCTCGGGTTTTCTTTAAACTACGTTGTTACACGAAAGGTACTGGGCAGGAAAGCGGTAGATGTCGGGTGTGTGCTTATCTACGAGCTGAGCTAATGTTGACGATTTTTCCGATTTATCTGGTATACATTCACTGATCCGCATGGAAGATGTCGCGCATTGACAGTACCAAGCTGCGCCTAAGCGGTCCTCCCGATGACATTCTTAAGACTTGAAAAAAAAAAAAAGAGTTTAGCGGTCTTGTGCTTGGATTTTTTTCCTTAGTTATGAGCTTAACAGTAGTAGGCAGCTAAGGCATAATTTAGAGCAACTAATGTTATTTAACGAGGGGTAAAATACCGCTTACATACACAGCGGTGTTGGTTTGCGCGGCGGGGATAGGAACCGGTGAGCCCGTGGCCTAAAATTAGGCCGTAGATTAGGAGTAAATTCGAATTTAACTTACACTATACAACCGGAATTTCTCGTATGCATATATGGTAGCCTTTCAATTTGTAGGCAAAGCAGATAAGCGAAGTGGCAGAAGTGCGATGAAGGATGAAGGTAACGCGACGAATATACTTTTTAGAGCAAGTCACGCGATTACATTTCACACTAATACGCCCCGGATTTCAGGGGTGGAAAGCATGGCACGTGGTTTGCTTTTTAAACTTCTCTTTCCAGCTGCGCTCTGCAGTGAATCGTCGTCTGAATTTTATTACCAACAATCCAGGTAAGACAAGGTGATTACAGTGTAAAAAGTACGTTTCACGGCGAAGTTGCTATGTCTCGCCTTCACATATCTTGTCCGACATCAAAATCATGTGGAACAGTAATTTCTCGTCTCCAGAGCTCCTGTTTTTGATTTGCCTTCTTGAAGGGCTCGTGGAATAAGGCTTCGGCTGGGTTTTCCCATCCAGACAGGAGGACGTTGAAGATCTTCCAGAGCGACGTGATGATGATGATTGCCATCGGTTTCTCCTTTGTGGCGGGGTGATGACGTGTCATCTTACCAAAAAGGACTAATATACTTATGTTTTATACTCATGGCGTAATACTAGCGCTGTTTAGGGCAGGCACAAAAAACTTTTTTTTTCCTGTGGCAGGTGGTAACTGTCGTAGGCAATACTCCCCTCTCTGCTTTTCATCCACCAGGGTTCTAATCTCCTTTTCGTCGCCTCGACAGCCTTGAAGTTAACTTCCTCTCTGATACCCTTACTCCTAGGGCTTCTGGAAGCCGAATATTTCCCTTCGGTTGATTTGGATGGATACCCTCGCATTCTAACACTGTGTGCCGCATAGTTTCTGTTTCTTTCCTAGACCATGCACACCCCACCATTTTGTGAATACTCCCCACAAAGCTCTTAGTTCGCAAGCAACCTGCCCTAGCCTCAAAAAGCAAAGCACTGCCCCGGGAACTTCGTAGAAAGTTTCCTTTCTGATGTCCGTTTCGGCCGGTGTCGTTTATGTTTAATCACGCGCACATCCGCGGTGGCCCCTTCACGCGTGCACGAAAAGGGGGGGGGGGGGGGAAGAGGGGAGGGGTAGCGTGCACGCGCCCCCAGGCTCAAGCACCAGCCGATGACATGCCCGTTGTGCTGGTGGGGACGTCTAATAGCCCGGTGCGTACTGCTCCCTGGTTGAGCGGTTTAGGTTGGTGTGTTACACCAGTGGTCCTCAAATGGGTGTCCGCGAAAGCATTTCAAGGGTCCGCGAAGCCTCCCTCAAAACCTTTCCCCCGCGATTTTTTTCTCGATTTTGCCAGCCCTTTCTTGCAATGCAAAAAGGTGGCTTCGCCGCATTACATGTACGTTTAGTTTCTCCGCGTAGCACACATTTTACATCTTATTTTTGCACAACACGCCAGCTATGAGAAGACGAAAAAAAAAAAAGCAGACCCAGAATACGCAGCATATAGGTGCTTAGAAGACCTATATATTCAAGCACAAATTGTTTGACATTATGACACCGATCAATATATGCTCCACCGTGGGTACCCCCATCACTTTCGCAAGCCCTAAAGGGGTCCCCGGGGCAGTCATGGCTGAGAACCACTGTGTTACCCAAATAGCAAGATGCCTAAGATGCGGGAGGGAAACGGACATTCCCTGTTTGCCCGCCAGAATAAAACCCTACTCAGTCTGTCTTTCATTCAAATAATTAACTGGGAAGTAAGCTCAATTGCAAATTACAAGCAGGCGCTTTTTGTTTCATGCTCTCCTTGGACTGAGCCCCGCTTCGCTGCAGGTTATCCATCTTCACAGAGTGGAAGGGTACTGGTATGGTATTCTCGTGTTTTGTCCGCTTTGTGTCCGTTTCAAACGTGTCCGATTTGAGCAAACCCTAACTGGCTAAAAGCGAACACCCGGATGTGACGCCATGCAAGCGCAGAAGAGCTACGAGCCGCAGCTTCTCGGAGCAGACGATTTAGAGCAGACGACTTTTCGTCGCCTTTTTGTTAGTTCGCTGGCGGAACAATAAACACATAAAAGATAGTTTAAAATAGGTTCAGTCTTTTCAAATGTGTTTACAAGAACAGTTGCGCAAAAGTCAACCCAAAGCCTGCCTAAAACTAGGAGTACGTCACAATAAAACGGGCGCAAAACGGACGTTTTCAAAACGGGCAAACGCGAAAATACCGTCCGTGATTTATTTTTACGGCATAAACTTCCCGTGAAGCTTGTTTTCCTGCATATCACGTGATCGTGAGTGAGAGCTCTACACGCGGAGTTCAAATGCGGCAGGGGCAGTGCCTGCGTCGAAACGTTTCCTATCGCCGCAAAACAGG
>NW_027526225.1:116674545-116677045 GCF_048455015.1 Haemaphysalis longicornis
AGGTGGCTCATTGAACTCGCATTGGGACAAGCGAGAGATAAATGTACCGGCGGCCTCGAACTCGTTTCCAATACTAGCGCCCGTTCTACAGCTGTGTTGAGGCTCGGTGTTTTGGTTTTTTTTGTGCGTGTTGTTATAAGATGGGGAAACTGAAGTGCTTGGTTGAACGGACCACTTCGCGACGAAAACTGGGTATTGGCAGGCGGTCGTCCTTGTGCGAGGTGAATATGCATGCGGGGTGTGCTTTCCTCATATCATTAAAGACGTACATTGTTATTACCAGGACTTGCCCCAGATGCCGCTGAAAGAAACAAATCCCGGCGAACTCTTGCCTCGGCCTCAAAAACAAACGCGTGTCTATGTGGTTTTGTAATACGCGCCGAAGGTGTACGCGATTTGTATCTGGAGGCGGCGAAAGAACAAAACGCCGTTTGCGTATTCATTGGCACTAAGCACGTCTGGCCTTACTGCACACTTCGGCTCGAACGACGACTCTCGAACCCAGCAAGACTAGATTTTGCGTCGGCTGGCAAATGGAAGATAAGCGTTCCTACCTCGTTTCTCGAAAGCCGTTGTGGTGCAGCATGAATTGCCGTCGAAGCAATTGCTTTCCAGTTTTGTCGGCCGTCATCGAAAACGAAAAAAAAAAAAAAAAACGCGATTTGTTTCTCGTCAGCTGGGCGGCCTCTAACGTCGAGTGTGCCGTAATATGTTCGGGACCTCCCCGACTCAATCACGACTTTTTCCGTGTGACGTCGATCACGACCGAAGCGGTCTCGATAAGATCCCCTCAAATCCACCGCAGCAGCGCACGCACAACACGCGTCTAAGCTTGGCAAACACCACACTGGGAAAAAAAGACTTCCTCGCTCGCATCCTTTTAAACCTCCTACCATCATGCCATGTCATTGGACGAATAACATCTGCGTTGGCGACGTCGTTTAAATCCAACCAATCAAAACGCAGCAGTCTTGTGGTTGCACGTCCACCAATTGTTCTGCCTCCCTCAGGCTTTGTCGTCTCGGCAGTGATTTCTCTCGTCCAGCAATTTGTGCACAGTCGAACCGGTGATTGCGGGTTTAGTGCACGCAACCCGACTTCGGCGTGCGTGCTTGATGTATTTTTTTGTTTAGTTGCGGCAGCTCGCAATCGCCGTGTTTTCGGGTTGGCGAGCGACCGCAGCGTACTCAATTGTTCGGCGCTTGATGCGCATCAGCGTCGCCGTTGTCACCCGTGATTTGAGCTTCGGCACGGTAAGACGAGTAGACCGGGTTAGGCTTCCCCCGCAGGCTCTCCTTCATTGCGGGCAGCACGCTTGCATGAGCACGTACGCGCCGTGTCGACGTGTTCGCCGTTTTCAACGGACGTAACTCACAGCGGGAGCAGCCATCGGGAATAATAACCGCTCTGTAAAGCCGATCTTCACCGCGATACGCGGAGTAGAACTGACCCACATCGGGAGAAGTCGTGAGCTTCGGCGAAGTGGACGTGCGGAGATCGGACGTTATCCCGAGGGCGCCGTCCACTTTGTTTCAAAGAAAATTACGGACAACTCAAATCGGGGGGAAACGAGACCCGTGACGTCCCTCGTACGCTATCTGTTCCAAAAAGAAGTGATGGAAACTGCAAAGGATGCAATCAATGGTGACAGCTATGGCTACCGGTGCAGTAAGAGCGAAATCGCTAAGCACAATCTTGTTGATCAGTGAGACGTGTTGTTGGGCAATGGGCAAGTTGGGTCATATTGCAGAAATAAAATTTAGCGCAGCGAAAGACACGGACGGTGCAAAAGGACGAGACGGCTTTTCACCGTCGGTATCTTTCGCTGCGCTAAATTTTATTCCTTGTTGAACAGCTCGAAGGCTTCGCGGACTTCCGTGGTGTAAGGAGTCGTTGTCAACTAGCAGCGGCTAAGTGCGGACTATGTGCGGGGCTAGGTGCACGCAAATGACAGATACGGACGCGTTTCTGCAGACCTGAGGAATAAGATTGGTTAGCCGACGTTTTCCAGTGTGCAAGGAAGTCTAGTTACACGGACATTCCCCGGCATATTCGTTTCCTGCCTTTTAATCAGCGTAGATTACGCTCTCGCCGAGATAGTGTGCTTTCGAAATTGGCGCGTTGCAGAAATGATGAAACGGAACTACCAAGCCGCAACCGGCGAAACTGGTACGGCTAGGTTACGTAAAGAAAGTGTATTCGTTCTCCTTTCTTTGCGCAAAAGATTTCCACCTCTCACAATCTGCAACGTAACTTACGCATGGCTTCTCTTTGGCGCGATTTATTGATTTATGAAATTATACTACATTAATGAAATAATTAATCAGAGCCCTGCTATGATAAATAATGTTTTTTTTATTAATTGGTTTAGCTTTCGGCGCTATATTACGCACTCCTGAGCTCGTCAGCTGATTGACGGCATCGCAGCTTTTTGACAACTGAGACTCCGCGATTGCTGCCGTTGGCGATCGAAGCTCAGCTACTTTCTTTCCCTGGAATA
>NW_027526225.1:116682045-116842969 GCF_048455015.1 Haemaphysalis longicornis
GGAACAGAAATATATAATGCAAGATTTTGTATTAATTGAAGGGGAAGTATTATTATTTTTTTGTAATTATTATTTTTTATTATTATCCCCCGATGTTCGAGAGTAGGACGACGTAAAGCTGGGCTTATCACTCCTTTTAAAATTGCGCACGGGATTATTTCTTGTTGGGATCTGTTTGCAAGTGTTAGCTTTAGAGTGCCGTCCAAGCTTACCCCGACGCCCGCTACACCCGTACCCGCAACTCATGCACTTTACACGGGCGCTTGTAGTGCCTTCAAGTAACACGCAATATTTACTCCTATGTTTGTCCACTTCGCGACAGTCTGAATTATTTTGTTGGCGAACTTACCAATATGTTCTTCACCTTATTTTGCCCCCGCCACTTTAAAAATCCCTTTTTATTGCCCAATTTTGTTTTTTTTTCTTGCTCGGGTTTTTGTGTTTTCCTCATGTGTCAGCTCATGTTTACCTTACCTGTTTGCTTCGTCCAGGTTTTATGACCATCGCATTTTGTCCTCTTGTGATTGTTGGAATATTAGAGTATCTGACCCATCATTTTGGCTGAATGACGATTTTTTTCTCTTGTTTTATGCTTGGTATTTTTATTTTCGTTCGTACTTTTTGCTCATTGTTGATATTTTCTCCGGGTGCTGTATTTCGGTGCCGTCTGTTTTGTTTGTTTGTTTGCTTGCTTGCTTGTTGGTTCGTTTTAGGCGACATAAAGGATTCAGCGGGCTGCCGACTCTTTTATCAACACTGATTGATTGAATGACAAGCCGGTACACACACGTAGGCTTAGAAAAAAGATCCCGCGTATATCAAAAACCCAGAGACAGAGAGAGAGAGAGAGAGAGAGAGAGAGAGAGAGAGAGAGAGAGAGAGAGAGAGAGAGAGAGAGAGAGAGAGAGAGAGAGAGAGAGAGAGAGAGAGAGAGAGAGAGAGAGAGAGAGAGAGAGAGAGAGAGAGAGAGAGAGGAATTGAAGCGGGCTACTCCAAACATTGGAGTAAGGGAAAAGAATAAACGAGGATAAAATAATAAAATAGAATAATAAAAGAATAAAACCTAAGAATAAACGAGGTAATACAAATACACTAGAAAAGTTCAGAATTGCCAACATGTGCTTCAGAAGTACTCTGCCCTTACAAATTCGACCCCTACCCCACTCCCATTGTCTATTATAGTAGAATGCGGAGCTCTGGGCATGGCTTTCACGGTGTACACGGACAATGAAGCTTTCGTACCCTTGATTGATTGATTGTGGGGTTTAACGCGCCGACGCAACGCAGGCGATGAGGCGCGCCGTAGTGGAGGGCTCCGGATTAATTTTGACCACCTGGGGTTCTTTATCGTGCGCCGAAATCTCGTACACACGGGCGTTTTTGCTTTTCGCCTCCATCAGAAAAGCGGCCGCCGCGGCCGGGAATCGAACCCGCGACCTCGTGCTCAGCAGCGCAAGCTTTCGTACCCTACTAGAGAGTTTCAAATGTAATTATAGCGGAAAACGCAGTCTTTTACGAAGCGACGTATACACGGATACGGTTTGCGGGCGAAAATAAGTTCGGGGGAGAGGAAGAATATCGACGACAGCGGATATTATTCACCGTTCCATGACTTAACGGTCGTGCGTATTCGAGAAACGAGTCGATGTCGTTCCAAAGTGTTGCGTGCTACTTCACGACGCATTTTTTTTTGTCACGGTATTTTCTTCAGTAGTGGTGGCGCGGCCCACCGACATGAATAAGACTATACCCACTGTGGAAACGTGCAGCATAAACGGGCGAAAAACAATCTTCGACTGGTACCTAAGGAATGACGTGCTTATTACGCAAAATGTGTAGCTACCGTAAACTGATCCACACAGCGCAAGTTTCGCTTACAGATGACTTTATCGACCACTCAAAAGCTTGTTTGTACGAACCGTTTGAAGGCTTTGGCTGCGCAATTTGTGTATCCGGGTCAATCGTTAACAGCGAGTGTTGTGTTGTTTTTTTAGTTTGTCTGCAAGCAAGACACGCCTCACGAGTTCAGGCGCCGGTCCATTTGTTTCCGTGTGATAAGAATTCTAAGTAGTTTGCGCGTGTCGACGCGAACGAATCCGTCCGAGTAAACGCGCCTAGTTCCCGGGGAAAAAATGTAGGTCGCAATCTCGGTAACGCTGCCTAATGGAAAACTCAAAGAAAGTTTTATCGGTTGTAACAACGGCGTGGTGAAATGCCTGTCCTGGTGCGATAAGCTCGGGTACACGGGTTCGATTGTCTGCCAAGGGGTGCATTCTATTGGAAAATGTATGCAAATGCCCAAATGTACAGACCCAATTAAGCTAAACAAAGCGCCCACGTGCCTGCAGTTTTTAGACTGACGACACCAGCACCTCTCGTGTCAGGAATGGAATTACAGTGATACAAAATAAGCTGGAATTAAATATTAAAGCAGACAAACATGTATCTCGGCGAAGCAGACGACAGGCTAAACGCCGCCGTTGAATGCAGGCATCCCAGAGCTTAGCCTACAACAGCCGCTCCTGTGAAAAATCTAGACAGATTCCAACGCCTTGTTTTCGTTCCCATGCAAGTCGCCTAGTCCTTTCAGCCCTGCAATTTCTATTTCGAACAAAAATTGCTTTTCTGCGTGCCTTCGTACCCTTCTGGACCTCAGAAGCGTATAAATAAA
Organism: Haemaphysalis longicornis; assembly: GCF_048455015.1. Classification (NCBI taxonomy): domain Eukaryota; kingdom Metazoa; phylum Arthropoda; class Arachnida; order Ixodida; family Ixodidae; genus Haemaphysalis; species Haemaphysalis longicornis. The sequence goes on from NW_027526225.1 coordinate 116,684,717, forward strand.
AAAAATGAGTTGCTAGTGCAAGTATTTATTCATTAACAAGCATGGCAACTAATCAGGTCATTGGGCACTTAAAATTTTTCGTTCCAGTAGAGCAAAAAAGTTCTAGTTTTTGGAAAAACTAGGGCATCCTGAGCCTACAGGAAGAAAATTAAGGTTGTAGTGCTAAACATGTGGACATTTTGACAAACCAGGACTTCAGTTTCCTGGTCCGCCCCGTCGTGATGCCTTGTCTCCACTGGAGCTTCTAATTTCGTGACGTCTAGCTCATCGAAAACGCAACAGTGGTGATGTCTATCGCAAGAGACATCCTTGAAGAACTGCTGAGTAAACTAGCAATTTCGGTTTTGTTCTCGGTGTGCTAGAAAATATTTTGTGTTGCGTTGCCAAATGACGACACCAGGGCCGAAAGGGCTAGGCATCGCGCAGTTTTGGGTGTCTTGTTTTGTAGTGTGCGCTACACTGGCCGAGGTTGAGCAGTTTCGCGCGGCTCCTGGGGAGCCGTGCTGCGCATGCGCGAGGAGCAGTGACGCCTCACGGCGCACAGCTGGCACGCCGGAGCCGCCGCCGCTGCCGCGACTGGATTGGATCAGATTGAATTGTATTGGATTAAATTCGATTGGATTGGATTAAAAATCGTTTTAGCAGCAGTAAGTACGATAATCGCCTTATCCTAGACAACCTAAGAATAACCAGCTGAACCTTAGCTCACGCTACGTATTTCCTGGCATAGCCGAGCTAAGCCACTGCTAATTTTTTCCGACAGCCGCTACCGACTTAAGCGCCGCCACGTTGAACCTTGAAGTTGGTCGATCGCTAGCGATATTTCGCCTAAGCAAAGGCTGATGCTGCACCTTGTTAAACTAATTTTACTTCGCAACGGAGCTTACGTTCATATGCAGCGAAATGCCGCTAAACCGAGCGTCACCTTAATGTTCCGGCCACCTATTTTTGCATTTCCCGGTGGAGGCGCCATTGGGACACAGGTAATGGGTTTCGGTTGAACTAATGTTAGTGCCAAGCAACTTTTCAGTTCTCCGGACATTTAGCGCGATACGGAAGTACGTATTCATGGAGGACATTTGGCGTAGGCCAAATAAACGTGCTGGGACTCCCGTTGCGTGGTTTTTCTTTCTATGTGTGGAGGAAGTTCCATTCACGTTCCCCGCGCAGGCTACATTTCAAGAAACAATTGGCTTTTATCCCTATACACTTACGCCTTCGCCAAAGAAGAAATATCATAAATTCGTCCTAAATCAGACCAATCATAAATAATTTAGTCACAACATTCACAAAACAGCGGGAATATTATATTGATACCATTGGTATATCATTATAACTGTGGCAGTAAATATTAGAAGTTGGTTTTGTCCGAGGTCACGTACAGCCGAAATGTCTCGGGAATTTCAAAGAAAGAAATACAAGTGGAAGGAATACTTAAGATTCAGTTATTCTAGTTACGTTACAACTGAAATTATTCACCGTCTGAAAACTATGTTTATTTCCCGTTTCTCGCCGTTTGCACAACAAAATACGCACAATTGCGCAACGTAATCAGTAGCTTCTGTACTAATGCACCTTCTTCAAAGCTGGTTACACCATTGGCTACTATAGATGTTCAGTAATTACGAAACCTGTGTTACGCCGAGCCCGTTAGAAGTGTCTTTATTAACATTAGGAAAAAGACGTTTGGCGCTGTAAACGCCGATGAGCTGCCACACACGTTGTATTTACTTGTTTCTGCCCCGTAACAATATACTAGAGCAGTTGTAATAACAAGGGACGCGGTAATAGTAATTTAGTACTAGTCACACCGTATACAGACCCGCTTAGTTTACAACAAGGAAAATAAACCATTAGGGCAGCCTCCCCTTCGCGCTCCGAGAGTGACCCTCTAAGCATCCTCCTCCTCTCTTTCAGAGCTGGTGATATTTGGGTCACAACAAAAGCTTTCTTGAGCGCGGTCACGTTCTGACGGGAACGAGATTTAACAGCCTTTTTCTCGAACGTTAGAAGGCGCCAGCTGCTGCGGTAACCATTGTTGCAAAGTCGCATTCTTTTCACCTTTACTAAAGCCACTTGTGTCTGCTGCCGTATATCCCTTTTCAAGTTCTCTCAGTAGGCCTTCCTTTCAACTGTTAGTCATTAGGCGGCTAACAAAGAGCGCATGCGCACGAGGCTGCAGCTGTTTCCCTTGAATACCCCGAGATCACGGCAGCGGGTAACTCAATTGAATGCGTGGAAGCGACGTTTGTCTAGGTGCATGCGAAAGGTTCGGGATCCGGCTTGGAATGCTCTACGTAGGCGTGAGCCAAGTACAATAACCGCTCTCCCATTCAAATTACCGCGAAAGTTTGAAAGAACGCGCGTCCATTCTTCGAGCGAAGCGCCTTCTTTAAAACGTTTCATACTCGCAAGTTATTACCATTACTGTTCTAGACAAATGTAGGCGCCGAAGACAGTGTTCGGCAGCCGCTGCTATCAATGGAGGACAAGACCACGGCGATTGCTAGAATAGAAGAGAAAAAAAAAACAAATATGGGACAAGACAAGGGCATATATTCAGTCAGTCGTGTCGGCGCTCGCCCGGGTCTCTCCTCCCGCGTAGTTCTTCAAGCTACGAATATCAACCAACCCAAGACCGAGGTATCGGTTACAGCCACCTCCCGCCACATTCTGAACGGGTTAGGCGTACAAAGAGGGCCTCAGGCGAGCTTTTATTGCGATCCCGTAGTGAACTGTGATTTCAACGCCTCAAGTCGTAAAATAACATTTCTCCCCGAATGTGCCACGCTGGAGACTCTCAAACCCACGTTCCGAATGCGAATCGCTTAGCAGGCAGGGGCTGTGACGTCGCAACGCGTCTTAGAGAAGTACCTCCGTAAAAAGACGGCGTCTTATTCAAGTTTGTGTCTCGTTTATCTCTCTGTCCACAACGAAAAAGAATTTGTTCAACGAGAACAATGTTTCCGATCCCCGTTATAAGTGTGGGCAGAGCGCGCTCCTTTGAAGGCTGAAGACGTCTGGAGGAAAGAAAGAAAGAAAGAAAAAGGCAGAGTACGCGTCCTGCATTCCCACCACGGGTGGTTCGAGGTCTGCTCCTCGAATAACGCGAGGCGCCTTCAGTCCGGGGATATTTGCGCGAGTTGACGCCGGCGAGACACAATGGCTTCTCTTGTTGCGGCCGACGTCGTACGCCGCCCCTTCGTCTCGAGAGGGAAATGGGGCCACGCGGCGCGCAAGACGGGCCACCCTCTTCGATATGCTGCGATACAACAGCGCCGCCGGTCCGGCGAAAACGCGCGAGGACCATTGTTTCCAGAAGCGCGGTGCTCCCGATAGACGGCCCAGTGGCCCGCAGGGAGGCCGCGCACAGCTGGTCAGGCAACGATGTCAACAAACTCGCCGCGGCGATCAATAAGGCGGACTATGAGACGGGCACGTGAGCGGACGAAGCCGAAAATGTCGACGTATGCGCCGGTGTCGCGTGCGAGGCTGCGCTGTTGAGTACTCTGCAGGGCTTTGTATTCACCAATGCAGCCGGCCCAACTCTTCAGAGAAGTCGCAGTAGAAGCATTAGTAATAGTAGTAGTAGTGCTAGTAGCAGTACAACTGGTAGTAGTAGTGCTAGTAGTAGTAGTAGCAGTACAACTGGTAGTAGTAGTAGTAGTAGTAGTAGTAGTAGTAGTAGTAGTAGTAGTAGTAGTAGTAGTAAGTAGTGTGCGTTCTTTGCTGAGGCATACTAAACTGCTGGCAATCGTTCCGCCTAGGCGACACCGTATCGTATCAAGGACACAGAGTCACCCTCATCACTCAGCCCTCTGGAGTGCAAAAGCCCCAGAAGGAGACCGCAGTGCGCCTTTGTATATCTTCCTCAGCCTCACCCGAGCCGTACTAAACTAGGATACGAAATGCGAACGCGCGTGCACATCCCAGACAGAGGCGCGCAATCTAGCTCGCACGACTGCTTCCCCCCATACAACCCTCGTTGGGCGAGTGGGCATAGCGGTCCGTCCTCTTCGCTGCTAATCGGGGTGTCATTAAGGCCCCTGCGACATGTTCGATAGCGGCCGCCGCTGCTCCGACGCGGCGAGCTCAGAAATAACGCTCGCCAGGGTCGCAGGGCGGAGGGTGGCGGGGAAACGGGGCCACGGCGTACGCGGAGAGGGGCCAAGTGCGCCAATTACGCGTGCACTCCGCTATTACTGAGCGTAGTCAAATGAGCTCTCTCCCCCTCCCTTGAACCACGGCAGAACCAGGGAGACGCGACGGGGCTCATCATACCTCAACGCTGCGCACGCGCATTAAAATCGTGGGAGTGCCATATACACGACTCCCTACGCGGGGTGCACGCATCTTACTCTCGAACCAATCTTGCGCGGCGCGGAGGGTCGTGACCTGAAGCTCGGAGTACAGAGCCCCTGCGCCCTTTGGGCTTGTCAAAGCCGATGCAGAAAGGGGCGTTGGAATCATTCTTTTTGTTTGTTTGTTTGTTTTCGGTGGAGGGGTTAGAAATTACGAAGTCCAGAAACGATGGCTTCGCTGCACTTGACGGGTTCCTCAAAGACAAAAGGCGACGTGGAGCTGCGCAGGGTTGTGGAATATAAAAGAATATATAAAAGCGTAAAAAGGCCTATTATACCCGTACTTCCTTCTAGCCAGGAGGTTAAAAGCAGGGCGGGCACGTGAGATATTGACGCTTTCGCGGACTCGAAAATAATACGTCGCCTGACGTGTCAAGTATAGGCCTCGGTGTACATTAAGCTGCCCCGTCATTATGTTAATGACCCCAACGAGGAACGATCGTGTTCACGGCGCTCTTGTTCGGCAGATCATGCTTCCAAAGCGGGCGTTTATAGGCGCCGTTGGTCCTTTGATGCCGAGGAAACGCGGAGTTACTGCCGTATTTTCCGGGTGATAGGCTGGCCGGCTTAACTTAATGTGAAAGAGGGCAGCGAGGAAACGCTCTATTAGAACGCCGAAGCGCGAAGAAATGCCATGAAGAGATGGAAGGCTGCGTGAGATAGATTGGCTTTGACAGCTTTTTTTTAATGCGAAGCATTTATTCGAAAAACCCACTCCTTCGGCGGTAATCTTCGCCAATAGCTGCTGCCGCGAATTCTCAGAGAGAGAGAGAGAGAGAGAGAGAGAGAGAGAGAGAGAGAGAGAGAGAGAGAGAGAGAGAGAGAGAGAGAGAGAGAGAGAGAGAGAGAGAGAGAGAGAGAGAGAGAGAGAGAGAGATGTGGAAACGATTGCAGGTAACTGTCAAGTTTCGTTCCAACGTATACTATATTTTAATGCCCTGAATGGTCACGATATAAGCCATGCTTCACTAAAGCGTTATTATATCACGTAGACCAAAACTCCAGGGCGAAGAAAGGGTGAAAAGGCAAAAGTGACGGAAGGCATGATCGCCGTTCAAGTTTACAGTTTTGACACCGTGATACTCGGTGAAGGGGTCAAGATATCGTACGGTTACACCTGTGGTAAAACGATGTAGAACGCTACCTGTCCTCTTACATTCCCGCGGTAAAGAATCCGCAAATTACGCACAGCCGGAGGTAACTTCCTTGGCCTGTTTGCCTTGAGGCCAGCCACTGATCTATATTTCTTTTCGCAATAACCGGAACCTTAAATGCAACAAAAAATATACAACGACCATTTTTGTGGACATTCCGCGATTTTTGCCTAAAGCGTGTTATCAAAATGCAATGTAATTGATTTCGGTTAACGTGAAGATTACATTCACAAGGTGTTGGTGTTGACAAATGAAATTAAAGACGGCGTTGACGTTCCCGCCACACAGTCCTGATGATGATGATTGCAGGGTTTAACACCCCGGAGCTGAGCTACACAGGCGGTGAGGCGCGCCGCAGTGGAGGGCTCCGGATTAATTTTGACCACCCGGGGACCTTTAACGTAAACCGAAATCTCGAACACACTGGCATTTTTGCTTTTTACCTCCATAAGAAAAGCGGCCGCCACGGCAGGGAATCGAACCCGCGTCCTTGTGCTCAGCAGCAGAACGCCATAGCCACTGAGCCACCGCGACGGGTGCCACACAGTCCTGAGGTATCCGCGGGCGCTGCTTTCTTTAAACTGTCTACCTGATTCGGTACCAAAGCACCATCGCTCGACACCATACTTTTTCCGACGGGTTTCTTCAGTTTTACTCCGCCTATCGAAACTATCCGAACTTTTCCGAACTTATCCGAACTATCCGAACTTTTACTCCGCCTATCGAAACTATCGAAACTTTATTCCGCCTATCGAAACTATACGAGGCTATCGAAACTCATTCCTAGTTTCAGGAAGTAAACTCCTTAAGTATCTCTGAAGAGAAAAAGATTTCATCGCTTCCTTGTGTCATTGCCCACAAACGACGTCTTGATGGATATTCCCCGCTCGAGTGGCATTGTAAGTGCTCGCGCGTCAGGGTCATTAAACGGCAGTCGCGAAGGAGAAACAAAAGACATTCACAAGGGTGAGCGAGGCGGAAGGAAACATTTGCATCCCAGCGCGTGTCCCGAGGCGTCGACCCACGAGCGCCGCCCAAGACGCGAAGTCGCCCTTGCGTTTTACGGTAATGCGCCACGCCTTGTCTGTATACCTGTGCCGGCATCGGAACCAACAACTGGTGACTCCATCAATAACGCCTCGCCGGTGCCACGAGCTACCAGCTGGTCGCGGGAGTTGCGCCGACTGTGCGCACACCCCAATTAGCGTACAGGCGACCGTGATCGCAGATAGGACGAACGCGAGCACGAGGTGACCGATTACAACAGCCTTCGCGAAGACGTGTGCTCGGGGCTGTGACAATAAAAGCCGACCGGTCGCGCTGTCAAGGTCGTTCGGCCAAGGACGCAGAGGAAAAGCATAAAGGGGATCGCTGATCGACTACTGAAATAGATTGCGACAATGGGAACGGATTAGAGACGCAGGAGAGTTTAGAAGTAAGGAATCGTTCAGCACATCTACATAATACGCTTCCGGATACTACTTCGGTGACTTGACGCTGGCTAAGTGTCCGTACTGCTTGACGAGTTTTTGAAGACGATAGTCTTTCTTGAACTACTTAAACCCAGAAATTTTGGTCTGTCTGTACGTCTGTCTATCTGTCTGTCTGTCTGTCTGTGACTCGATTCAGCCACCCGGCCAAAGTGAAACGTAGTCTGCGCAATCTGTAAATAAATAAATAAATAAATAAATAAATAAATAAATAAATAAATAAATAAATAAATAAATAAAGAGTCTCATATACTCACAGCGAGAGCTAAACGCCTAAGTCTGGTTTTGATGTTCATACTTGTCAACATTGTTGAACAAGCACAAGACATTACGCAAATATAATATTAATATACAAGGGATATTTAGAGTGTTCCTTTATAAAAAAAATCATAGATGCTTGATTTTTGCGAAATGAGATACTACGTCGGCTGCAGAAAAAAAAATTCCCACTTTCGCCCGCGCCACTATAGCTTCTGGCGGCATTTGAAGAATTCAAGCGGCAACAGTTACGGAAAGTTCCCCTAGATAGGTTCTACGTTCTGCTTGAAACAGGTTTGGGCTAGGGCAACGCGGTTATATACACGTTGAAGTACAGGGCGCCTCGATCCACGCGCGTCTCCGCCGTGCGGCAGCGCTGGCATCGAGGCACCCGGCCTGGAGCAGTGGAACGCGGTAAATTTAAATTGACTTGAGCAGAACTTTAGCGTGTTTACCATTTGAGGGGCGCGACGCAAGAGGAAGAACAAGAGAGGTGAGTGGGTAAGCGGAGGGAGGCGTTTACTTGGAAAATGTCGATAAATACTATCGTCTTTTGTCGACATTTGCAATGAAAGGAGCAGATACGCGGCCAATTTTTTATTATATTTATTTATCTGTCCATACTGCAGCCCCACGGCAATCTGCTGTAATATTTACGCAAGTTATCATTACCGAAGCGCACAGCCTGAATAAGGAAGCACATTTTAATAAGCTTGTGGATGTTACAGATCTGCTTCAAGGGCCACATATTTTTTTTGGCCACATGAGTTTGCAGTTTAACATTTGCGCGTTTGGTAGTTAAGAGTTCTCTTCGTTTTTTGCGTGCGCATTCAAAACCAAAATTTCGGGTAAGTGTGCCAGGATTTATGAACTGGTGCTATCACGGAACGAATCCCTTCAACCATATTCATCTTACAGCCGGGTTGTACATGTCCCAATTGCAGACAGCTAGCACACGTGAATAGAGTCGAGATGCTGTAGATATTCCTTCCTTGCTTCCCTTCTGTCCCGACTCATTCAACGTCACACTATACAAGACGCTGCTCCACCTACAATTCTTACGAAAGTGCAAACGGACGGATTCATGTCCCAGCCCCACGTCCTCGCCTCCGACCCGACTCCGCCGAACTCGAACACTCGCTTTCTTTGCGCACGTTTCGTAAAGAAAGATCGCTGTCGATTACTTGGCACAAAGGGTATACAAGCGCCCGTTCGTGCGAACGCTGAGAGCCGTTTGCGAGGTCTAGTTAACTCCGAAGTGGCCTTAAGCCTGGCACGGTATATGCCGATAGCTGATCCTCACACGGAGATTTATTCCGCGGACTTTACTAGTTAATGGACGTTTCAGAAAAGCTTGGCACTACAGCCAGCATATACATACCTTCGAAAAAAAAAAAAACTGCGCAAACGCGATAGTTAGCCTGCCGCACACCACCATTTTCACACGGCCAGATTTCGCCAGTGGGGCGTGGAATTGCATCGGGCGCGCGTTGGTGGGAGAAGCTTCCATACTGGGGCGCACCTTCTCGGCGAAGTGGAGCACCTGTACCGCACGCGCCTCCACGAGGTTTGCAAATACTTACACGCCTATACAGCGCCAAACCCCACCTTTACGTGTTGTTGCTGGCTATATACAAGGCCAAAGAAGCCGGGCTACGGCGCGAAACTAAATTCCCGCCTGCGAGAAAGAGAAAGAGACATATAAACTGTTTTCTCGGCACAGATGCGGCCCAGATCTGGAACAAAGTCCCGATTCGCACCCGGGAAAATGCGCAGAGGCGAGTGGCCGGACCATTATTAACGGCGGATCCCATTCACGTAATCTTCGTGCGCAAGCGCGCGGGCGCTGTAAGCTAGAAGAAGGCCTAGCTGCGCAATGTTGTGCACGGTCCGCGCACTATTCCTGGGTGTGCGTGTGTTCGCGCAGCAGCCCACCGGTTCCGCAGCCCTTACCGGTTGTTTATCTCGCCCGGCGGACGTTTCGCAGTGGACACAAGACGTCGGCATTATGGCGGCGCACCGCCAGGCGGACCGGGCCCGCCGCCGCCGCCGCTTGCAACAGGAGAGGGGAGAGGGTAGACCCTTGGATAATAGCCCATGATCGTCTGGCGGGCTTTAATGGCCGCAGCCTCCAAAAAGTGCGTGCGTGCATGTGTGTGTGTGTGTGTGTGTGTGTGTGTGTGTGTGTGTGTGTGTGTGTGCGCGCCCTCCGTTCATTACACAAAAGCGCGTGGAATCCGTCGGCTGTGGAGGGGGAGGGGAGGCGGAGGGAAGATAAAGAGACGCGCACGGATGAGGCTGCGACCCCGTTTCCTTTTTTCCGAAACCGGCGCACCGCTGTGGCACATTCAGGCGGACACCGCCATCTTTCTACGCCTGCAGCCCCAAGAGCTTGGATTTTTTTGCCTGCATCGCGATTCATCGGGTATTATTCGCTTGTGTCTTCCGCACAAGACGTGGTAAGTACACCACCCCAAAGCTGGTGCACTGACATATAGTTAAGCCACCGGGGCATGCGTATGTCGTCATGTCTGTAAATTATTTCACACCTTAGCAGCTAATTCGTTCGAACGCTGACGGAATCTAGCTCACTATGAACATATTTTTGTTACGGGCTGGACCCGCCGCGGTGGCTCAGTGGCTAAGGCGTTGTGCTTCTGAGCACGAGGACACGGGTTCGATTCCCGGTCGCGGCGGCCGCTTTTCTGATGGAGGCGAAAAGCAAAAACACCCGTGTGTACGAGATTCCAGCGCACGTTAAGAATCCCCAGGTGGTCAAAATTATTCCGGAGCCCTCCACTACGGCGCGCCTCTTTGCCTGCGTTGCGTAGGCGGGTTAAACCCTTCAATCAACCAAATAAGTTGAGACGGGCGGGCCGTATACGTACTTCAGGAATGATCGGCTGAATTGCCCATATGTAATAAGTGCCTTTATACTCTACCCCGCTCAGAAAAGGTGGTTTACAGCGTAGCTGGAAATAAACCCGTGACCCATCTATAGCAATCTTTTACGGTGTAGGATGTGTCTTAGTGTCAGAAAAAAAAAAACACTTAAAATATCAAAGATACCACCACAACTGAGACTGAGAATACGGACCGGTTGCATATATGTATGCGAGACACTTCGAGCCGTGGACATGCATGCCATTAAAGAAAACGACGCCACTCGGCGAGACACGTCTGCGCTGCGTTCCACCTAACGGTATACGCCAGCACGTACCGTACGCAAAGCGCTCCCCCGGCCGGAGAAACGTCGGAGCCGGAAGTGGTGTGCGCCCAGCACGACGTTCTTTTCTCACGCCGGACGGGACACGTTCGTGGTCATCTTCACGACTCCCGCTTCCCATGTCCCGGCGCGACCTTTCCTGTCGACACCACGATGTCGCCGTGCGCGTTGCGATGACCGGCCGGACTGGGTAAGGCGCGAGAGGCGGAGAGTCGACGGCGGCGGCATCAAACTGGCCAACGGGCGAAAAAAGAAAGAAAATTATCCGTGGCCCGAAAAGAGGACCCAGTCCTTCCTCGCTGTGATGGCGCCGAAGCGATGTCGCGGAAGGGGGGGTAAACTGGCCAGGAAAGGCGCCGCCGAGAAGACCATTATGCGCCTCGCGAGACGGAAGCGATCCAAGGGACACTTCCGCTACAACATGCTGAAGGCACCGCGCGATGTGCGCGAAATGGACCTGCTGGTGACGCCAAGTATCCGATGCAAAGAGGAAAAACAAAAAATCTCCTCCCCGGCCGGAAGTGGAAAACGGCGTGTGTTTAGTGAAACGTGGAATTCGGGGAGGAAGTGCACCACAAAGACCTTGTCAATCACGTTCCCAAAGTATGCACTGACAATGGCGAATAGACCTGAGTGCTTCGCTTTCGTGCGACTACGCGCGGCGTCATACTGTGCGAGCTACAACGCGGGCGGCAGAGGTGAGAATGTGGACAAGATGAGAGACACGTGGACCTCGCCCTGAAGTGACGTATCCTGGACTGCGCAGATCGCGTTTAATTTCTAGTGGGATGGGATAGCGGTAGTATCTCGGTAACATGGTTGCAGCTAGTAAGGTCAACAGCTCCTAACTGGCTCTGTCAGCGTTGTTTAATGCGTCCGCAAGAAGATATTCGAACTTTGCGGGGATACTACATAGTTAATAAGAACAAAGATTTGGCTATTTGGTTTCTGCTAGTGTCACTAAATAACCTTATTTAGTGACTCTAGTTTCTGCTATTGAGACCCTACTCTCAGACCCCTGTTATTAGCACGTGTTATTGGATCCCTGTGGAAGTACCCCTGTTATACCGCCCCTGTTTAAGACCACTGTTATTGGATCCCTGTTACTGAATCCCCGTTACAGGATTCAACCCCCCTTATTAGACTACAGTCATTGAACTGCCCTTATTTAACTCTCGTTACTGGACTCCTGCCACTGGACCCCTGCTACCAGCTACTTGACTCGAGCGATTGGGTTTGCATTAATAATGCTACTGTTGACGCTAAAGGAACCTAACCCCTAATTAAGAGTAAAAAATAACGAAGCCGAACGGTTATAACTAATTTCGCTCTTGGGCTTATACACAGTACACGGATGTTCGGGGTGTCAGTTTCGTCACACCAGTTATTGACGCGCTCCCTGTCGAGTAGCACTTAGCTGAGTATTTGAGACGCGTAACTAAATTTTGGGAACAGCTCACCCCACTTTAACAAAGCAGGTGCTAATAAAAAAATTCACCCTCCCTCTAGCGGAGTGGGGTGCGCAAAGTGACAAAACTTTCGCTTCGGAGGCTATCTTTTGCCACCTCTTATGATCATTCAGTGCATACTTAGACTTGGCAGTAAAAAAATCATTGTGGTAGGCTTGTCGTTTGTAGATCGGTTTACCACCGGAAAACGCGGGCTAAATTCTCATGCGTGCCTGACTACTTTCTTATATAAGTTGTATTCACTGGCGAGGCACGCATGCAGGCAACCATGTGAGTGCGCCGTCACTGGTTACGTCGGGCGCCGCGGGATGGCGCTAGTGGTCCGTGATAAGCAAGTGATTTGTGTTGGACGTTCCAAACTCCACCCCACTGAACGCAAAGTAATGCCTCGACTTCATTGCGAGCGCGATTAATAATATCTCTGTTGACACCGCCGTTGAGAATCGGGTTGAAACGGTTCAGACGACACACAACGGTGTCCTTTTTTTTTTTTTTTTTTGCGGCGTGCATGCGAGTGGCACAAGCCGCTCCATTTCCGTGGCGCTTCGGCCATGTCCATGGCCGTTTTCAGTGTTGCCAAGCTAAGAAACTGACAGCTAAACTTTTCGGTGAATACCATCTGTAGCTGCTTAATTCAATTTTACCCCAAAACAGTAACGGAAAGCCATGACTTAAAACTAATGACAAACCAGCTGCTTCCCGTTTCCTCAAAAGGCAATAAATTTCCAAAACCCTCACACAGGGGTGTGGACAGACTGACTGATCACTGACTTCAATATGCCACACCAACGTAAAGCTATAGAAACCATCTGCAAACCGACGCCTTTTGCAGCTATAGGCGGAGTGTCGCGATCGGGAAGGTGTTGTGTCAGCAAGTATCGGAACCTGAAGCCTTGGAAGCCTGTCACGGCAGTTGCTTCACTTCATCGCATCCTCTGCTCGTCATGTCGGTTTGCATTACTACTGGCCTCCGAAACCCAATCGCCGCATTCCCACCGAAAAACTGAACTGTATCGAATTGATTGATTATGGGGTTTGGCGCACCCAAACTACGCAGGTTATGAGGCGCACCGTAGTGGAAAGCTCGGAATTAATTTTGGCCTGGGGATCTTTAAAGTGCGGCGAAATCCCGAGCACACGGGCGTTTTTGCTTTTCGCCTCCGTCAGAAAAACGGCCCGCCGGGGCCGGGAATCGAACCCGTGTCCTTGGGCTCAGCAGCACAAGAACGGTATACCTAATTGGCCACGTGAACAAGTGGTTCGGCCCAGTTGTAGCGGTCTTTACTTCGATCAACCTCTATTCCACCAATAAGAGTCAATGTCCCGGTCAGCTGTAACTCCGCTGACAATTTCACCTTCCTCAGCAGCCATTCTGGGGTCGCCACTCACAATTGAGACAGCGGGAGTTACGTATAGTTTGCAGCGCGAGAGCGAATTAATCGATAACTCGAAGTGAGGGGCAAGATTTGGTCAATTCGACTAACACTTTTTCCTTACGGTACTCTGGCCGGCCTAAAAAAATAAGAAGAAGCCTACGACTGAAGAACACCGAGTTTTCTGAATAGCTATAAATGGAAAAATCGTAAACGATTCCGCAGGTCGAACTTAACCCCTTGGTTTCACCGTATAATAGTATACATATTCCGTTTTTACGTCCAAATCTTCGCTTTCTTTCCTTTCATTTGTCACAGTCTAGCGGCGGGCGCTCCCGTGGCATCACGACACTCAGCGCTGGAGACGCTGATTTCTCGCTGCGAAGACCATAGTGGGAGACCTTGGTGAATCGGCAAGGCCGGGGCGAATCACGTACGGCACGAATACGCGTCCCCGGGCGTTCGATAGATAGGCGAGCCCCCGTTTTCGCGGTTTTCACGAATACGGCTGCGCGGTTCGTCGGTTGCGGGCAACCGAGATCGAAAGAACACGCCGCCGTTTTCCGCGCTGCTGTCTTGTATGTACGCCGCGTCGCAGGGGGCAATGTCCGCGGGCGTCTGGCGACGGCGTCGCGTCGGACCGAGAGTGAAGACGTAACGATACTCAATCCACCACCGGCGTGACGATGTACCGCATTTTCTCGTACTTTCTAGGAAACTTCATCGCAACAGCTGCTCCCGCACTCGACAGCACATACGTTTCTGCGAAGAAATAATTATCGGCCACTGGAGAGCACATATAGATGTTGTGAACGTGTCCGCCGTGGATTTGGTGAAAGCACCCCGAATGAGGCACTAATCGGGCACAAATCACTCGAGGAATACTCACGTCACGTCACGTCTTATGACCAAGCAGGAAAAGCTTCATACGTTTGAACTAAACGAATAAATCACAGACGAACACCGTAGACCTCACACTCCAAGCATTCCTGTGCACGGTTTCGGGCCTTTGAGCTCTATAGCTCGGCTTTAACACAGTGCTGCAGATGCGAAGGGCAAGAACGACCGCAGGAGTACAGTCAATAGAGAGTTTTAGTGTAGCGGCTAGCGTACGCTAACGCTACGGCGGCGGGTTACCGAGACCCGACTGCGCATGCGCAGATCGCCCCTCACCGGAACGAATGCGCGGGCTCGGCGACGCATTGGCGCCCGTCTTCTCGGAACGAATGCGCATCTGCCCAGTCGGGTCCCCGAACCCGCCGCGGTAGCGGTAGCGTACGCTAGCCGCTACGCTAAAACTTTCTATTGATTGTACTCCTGTTGAAGCAATTATTGAAGTATCAGGGCACCTGTTTCGTTAGGAGGTATCGCAGTGGACTGAAAGGCACCGGCAAAGGGTGCAGGTGAGTTGCGTAGAACACGAGTGCGCCGTCAGACGTTACACGCGTATTTCGAATGCAGAACTGGCGTCTGCAAGCGGCGACGCGTTACACTAAAATAGGGGGCAGGGAGATAGAAGGAAAACATAACGGTGGGAACGGAGACCTCAGCACCACGCTGGTACGCGTTTATACCAGTGTATTTTTCGACAGCATACTACCGTTCCCGCAAGGTGTGGTCACGGTAGAACAAGAAACGCTGCAAAAGCGAAAAATAGCGCATCAAACTCCGCAATGTGTAACAACGACGTTGCTGATCAACGCAGTACTCAAGGTCACTACATTGCGGTTTCGCTTTCGTACTAAGCGCACCGTCACTGTGTTAAAAAGTTACACCCGTGTAAAATTAGTGGGCTGTATGGGTAACTTAAGTAGATAAATGAAATGAGGAGATAAGAAGCTTTAAATGCGGCAGTTCGGACTATAAAAGGCAAGCAAAGCTCCATAACCAAGTAATCAGAAGTGAAGCCTAGGAACACAGGAATTATCCACCGAGGAAGCCGACTTTCCTAAGAAAATTATAGTGTCTCGACACCACGTGAAGCGGTATTTTGCGGGAGCACACTTTTTCTAAATTATGCCGTCTTTTTCACCCTCATTATTTTTTAATTTTTTATTCAGTTGGTTTATTGTTCCGCGTCTTATTTCTCTTATAGTCGTGTCACTCAGGTGAATGTGTGTGGTAGCGCTGAAGCCCCGCTTGGTTATGCGTGGTAGCAAACGACGCGGTGCCAGCTTTCGCAACTGGAGCGGCCACATGCGACCATCCTCTGCGTCGCCTAGCAACGCGTTTTCTTGCCCTCACGGAAGTCTTTCCCAGTATTACCCTGGCTGAGACCCGTCACATTCGTACACAACGACGGGGCTCAGCAACAGTTTTTCTTGACTGCCGCCGAGCCATGCCGATGCCTTGAAAGAGCGGCGTATTAATTTTCAGATGGCGCGCTCCCTTGACTGACAGGCGCCATACACCCGTAATGCGGGTCTTCAGAGTGGTAATATATATTCTCACGCTCTGTGATATGTATATCCGCAATGATAGATGCCATTGTGATATTAATGCTCACGCGTAATATATCAAAAGCACAGTGATTTTGTGATGGCGTTCACTGAAGCCGGCTTCTCCGCATACACGTCCGTTTTGCGGTAAACTACGCTTGGCAGGGGGCTCCAAAATGTCTTCAGAAGTATGTTGATTGATTGATTGATTGATTGATTGATTGATTGATTGATTGATTGATTGATTGATTGATTGATTGATGTTTGCATAAAGCGTTACCCGAAACACCTCTGCGGGAACGTAACTCAGTGCTGGGCCTGAAACACCGGAATATTCACCAGCACACCAACAGAAACACCACCAACGCCGCCTGTAGAACATTGCCTGACGCGTCAGCTGATAATGGCGAAACAGCCACTTCCCTGCTGCTCTCTCGTATCCTTCCCGCTCGCTGGCCTTTCCGCTTGCTGGCGGCCTGAGTACTGACCGTCGGGCAACGCTGGCTTCGCGGAAACAACATGAAACAATTTACAGGACTTGCACAGCCTTCGCAGTGTGGTGGTCCAACACCTCTATGTTCGGACCCTAAGACGCCAAGTTTCGCCGCGCATCAGTGGTGTGGCGCGCACCGGCGGACATGCCTCAGGCGTCCCTACTGCTCCTATTGGAAAGCGGCTGGCGCGTCAGGTAATGTGAAAATACAGGCGGCGTTGCTTCATACGAACACAGGCTACGCGAATGTTCAAAGTGGAGACACTTAAGCTCAAGCGTAACAAAGTGCGTGTACGTTCGGCACATTCAACGCATACACACCAGCGACCCTCCGTGTGCGCGGCCAGCTCGCTATGCGGGCTGAGCTGATCTCAGATTTCGTTTGAACAGGCGTCAATAGGCTAACGGAGATTTACTCCTCAACGGAGTACGCGTTGAAGCTGCGGAAACGCGGTATATCAGACCCACGCCGGCGTCTGCCTTCGGTCGGCGGCCATACATCGCACGCTGCGGCCCGAGAGATTATCTACGCGCCCGACGGATTAGACACACACGCGCGCGTGCGCTGGTGCGGAAAGCAGGACGGCGCCGCCGCCGTGGTGCGCACGCAGTGCAAATCAAGGTGTGGAGGGGGCAGCGATCGGGAGAAAGCGATCGCACCCGCGTCCCCGCCTTCTCCTCCTCCTCCGCAGACACGCAAGTCCTGGAAGAGAAGTCCTCGTCGGCGGCGCCAGCAGTGAAACGAACAGTGGCAAGGCCGAGTAGTGTGAGTGTATACGTACGTGCGGGCCTGTGGCGAGCTCTGGTGGCATTGATTTATGGGGGTATATACTTTCGCATTACGATAGCGGATCGCGAGGCGAAATAAAGCCCTCTACCTCGGTGCAGAGTGCTTTTTTCTTAACTGCGCGTGGCTTCCGGGGAAGCGTCATGCTCTAATTGTAATGGCAGCAATATCCGAAGAAGCGCCAAAAATGGCGTCACAGGGTCAAAAAATTAATAAACCAACTCGGCCGCAAAATTGCAACTAGCCCTCGGAATACATACGGCTGGCAGCATTGCCATTATCGCAATGCCCTACTCTCAGGGCAACAAAAATTTTGTTTTTCTTTTTTTTTTTTTTTTTTGCTGCCTTCCCAGGCGCGCACAGAACCCGTTCAGCAGGGACTATGCCGTCAATATGCTGCCTCCCATTTCATATACGTTCCATCCATCGAGATACATTAAGAAAAGCATAGGAACTAAAGCCTTTTCACTAGTCTTGTGCATGTGGTGCAGCGGTTCACGCTAGATTAAGAGGAGTGTGGATCGCCGTTAAGCGCTCCCCCTTGAATGGTTCGCTTGGTAAAGCGCTACTAGTATGCATAGAAGCTTTTCTAGTAACGTCAATGCATAGTGCAATGCCAAAAGGCATAGCATGCAGGGTGACCGGGGTTGGTGTTGTATGTCCACGAGCGTCAAACGGTCATTTGGCTAAGTGAACCTGAAAGAAAGAAAGAAAGAAAGAAAGAAAGAAAGAAAGAAAGAAAGAAAGAAAGAAAGAAAGAAAGTGGGTTCTTCACCTTGTTAAAGGCTTTACTGCATCGAAGGCCACAGAGCACGGACGCACAAATGTCATTGCGAGAATTTTACGTCTCCTCTTTGAACTCAGTCACATGTACGAACCTCTGGCTTCCCTACGCCGACGTAGTAGTTGTGGACAAGCTGGAAAGCTATCCACGAATTCGCTTCAAGCTCGCCTTCACGCTGTCGTATCGATTACCCACTGCCTCTAGGAGTGAGCAAGGCTTCCGCAAAACTTGAACGAATGGGCAGGCGTGTCTAATTGTTAAGTGACATATATACCGACGTGGGTCGCAGCATGGTTCAGTATTATTATTATTATAATTCTTTATTCGGAAGGGGAGACTCAAGGTCTAGTCAGGGATGGAGAAGGCGGTAAAGAAAGTGAGAGCTTCTACATTCTCTTGTGTATCCCCGTGGTACAAGCGAAAGTCCACAGGGACACAGCAGTCTCTCTTGGGTGAGCCCGGCCCAGAGGAGGCGATTGCCCACTCCTGGAGGGTCTTGATGTACGGCGGAAGATGGGCTCTTCTCTCCGTCGCGAGCCCCGAGCACTCCCACAGCATGTGCTGCATTGTGGGCCTTGTTGGCGCGTGACACGAGGATCATGAGCTTCCCACGTGCATTCGTTAGCATACCTTGTCTGTTTGTTGGACTTGTGAGATTCAGTGACAGGTGGCGGACATAACAGGCGCTTTTATGGCTTCCTTACCTTTGTTCGTAACTTTCTAAAACCGTAAAGAAGCAACGGCAAAGCGACCACTTCAGTGTGCGGCGACATTTCAAGTGGCCCACCCAAGCGGCTTCACCGTGCCGCGACTGGCAGTCCAGTTTGTCATGTGCCATCGCTCGCACTGAACAGATGCGGCTGCAGCGACGACATTGAAACGCTGTTACGGCCATAGCGCAACGTCCCAAATGTTGGGTGGCACCCTCGTTGGTGCTGACTACCGTCAAAATGGTCACTACTGAAAGAGCGCAGACATTCTGATCACGGCGTTGATAGCGACTTCCGCCGGAATATCTAAATGTAGGCATTCCTGTGGCAAGTAAACCTCGGGGTTTTGCCCCTTTGTTTGCAAAAACGAAGTAAGTGCATATCGCGAAACATACATAAGCGCGTTTTTTTAAATAATTTTGTTCCTTGGCAAAATTCATAGTTAAAGAAACGGGGATCGCCGACCAAAGGTTTATTTTAAAAAGGCAAAAAGACGTTCCGGCTTCCATACGAAAGCCTCGTTCACTGACTAAATACGGAAGCCTTGTTTAGTGAACAAGGCTTCCGTACGGAAGCCGAAACGTCTTTGTACCTTATTTAAATAAACGTTTCGTCGGCGATCACCAGTTTCTTCAACTATGAATCTTTTACCCGACCAGACGAGATTTCGTCGAACCTTAGATTTCCTTGGCGAAATTCACCACTACGCTCCTGCAAGTAATCCGCAAAAACACAATTGCCGAAAATAAGCTCACGCCAGTGCTCGGATAAATAAGTAATGAGTGAGAATACGGGTAAGTGCAGTAGCCACGCTTAAGTAGTTCAAGCTTGCGTAGAGAAGGAAAATAATACAATTGAGCTAGGAATAAACAATGCAGAGCTAAACGTCTTCACGAAAAGAAACAGAACCACAGAGGGGGGAGCAAAGCTGGACAGACCAACTTTGTGCACCGTGAAAGGGGCACGGAAATCAGCGTGCACAGCGTACAAACGCGCTCTGCTGCCGCCGTCCTTTGTGTCGGCGCTTAAAAAGCAATTGGTCTCGGAGGCAGAGACTAACCGCGGCTCCTATCGCCTTAGCGATCGGCAATTCAGGCCTCCAAGGCCACGAACGTGCGCTACCCAGACGCCGGCGGTCTCCAGTGCAGGCTTTGCTATTATTCCCGACGGTTTGTTGTCCGGGCGCGTGCGAGTGAGCGGCGAAACGCCCTGCATTCAATCCACGCACACCACCGCGCCGCCTCCCACCCAGCGTTTGCTCCGGCGGGGCCTACTTTCGGCTTTACCCTGGTATGAATAGGGAACCGCACTGCTGAAAATCACGATTACCGACCCGCTTTTCATCTTTGGCGCGCCTGCGCAATGCCCAATTCACCGCAACGAAAAATGACTGTGGAAGTCGGAACAGTTTCGTTTCATTTCGCTGGAAGTGACGCTAATGCGAAATAGCGTTTATCGTAAATAAAAAGATGGCTGGACGGTCGAAATAGTTTTTCCGTTTAGTGTGTATTGCGTTTCTTAATGATTTTAGGGGCGAAGCACCTTAGGACCTCGCTTTGTCTGGGACTTGGCGTCCGTGTATACAGTATTGCGCATGCGCGAGGAGCACTGGATTGGATTGGATTGGATTTCGATTGGATCGGATTGGATTGGATTAAATTGAATTGTATCGGATTGGGTTGGATTGCAATTTTATATATTGCACACGCGCGTTGTCACTCATGTACATGCGCGAGTGGGCAATGCCACGGGTGATTTACGGTGAGAACGATCCCCAGGGCTTCGCCCACTAGTCATGATTCACTTCATGGAGATGCGTGAATTTTTTTGTTGTTAAGTCTGTTCAACTACATTCTGCTTCTGTCAGAATGTATAGAGGAGAAAGAACACACGGTAGTCAAAGCAAGCTCGAGTGACCGAACGGCGAGCACCGCTGAAGCATCAGCAAAAAGGAGGGTGCGATTGCGTTTGCTTTCATCCATTAGAAATACAGTGAACTGTCGTTACAACTAAGTGCCCGCTACAGGAAACTGGCTTTGTTATAGGCGACACTTCGTTAAAAACGAAATTTGCTCTCTATTCAGTGCTTTGGGGACTATGCAGCACTTCGAGTAAAGCGACCTCGTTGTAACGCAGGTATGCCGTACATTCCCTTTGTAGCTGCTGATTGCCTTCTTATCCAATCGCATGTCAATAAGGAAGGATGTATCACGGCGAACTTCCGGCAGATGCTCTGGCGATAATATGTTGCAGTCGCCCCATCACGGTCGGTTTTCTAATACGGCGTCTGCCCTCCCGGCAGGAGGATGTGAACCATTTATTTTTCGAACTCATGGCAAGGGCAGTGATCAGCGACAACGGTGATTCTCTTTGACTACTTTTTGCGTAGTATTAGCGGCCATGGAACCATGTTCCTTGTTTCTAATATTGAATGTTTGTCGTGGCGCTAATGTTGTAATTGGTCACAATAACCTATACTTCATTTCATTTATTGTGGTTTTATAGCATGCTCATATCAACGTCCCCATCACCAAAGTTATAATTTCTCCCTTTCCCGCACACCTAATTTTAAGGTTCGTTTCTTAAAACTGTATTTAATCAATCAATCAATCAATCAATCAATCAATCAATCAATCAATCAATCAATCAATCAATCAATCAATCAATCAATCAATCAATCAATCAATCACTCAATCAATCTGAAAATTCTTAAAAGTGAAATTTTTAGATTTCAACGAGGCCAACGTTCCATGCGAGTGTGCCGTCGTCTTTGCTCCCATTAATACTCCACAAAAAGAGCCACCTACAGATCAAAGCCGCAACGTTTAGTATTCTTACCTTCAGTCGATGATACATGTTCTCAAAAATGCTGTCACATCCAATCAGGCTATATTAGCCGCCACGCACCACTTGGGGTAAACGAAAACGGTTATGTTATCATGTTTTCGATCAATGCCCCACGCTCAGGAAGAATTATCGATTTGGCAAAAATATTTTCCAAGTGCTTTTGTAAACATTGGCCTCCGCAATATTAAACAGAAGAAAGAATTCCACAAGCAACAATACTTCCCTCGACTAGTTGAAACATTTCGAGTTTATAGTCCGTCATTGCAGCAAAACAAAAATGCGGTTCGACTTCCAAGTGACACGCTGTCTCAAAGAGATATTTTTAATTCTCTGGCTTCGTGCCGTAAAAGTAGCAATAATTTGCGTGGTAGACATGTCGTGATGATGATGATTTCGGGTTTAATGGCGCAAGGCCGACAAAGGCAAAGTGAAAGGGATGAGAGGGATTTGTAAAGGAGGCACTAGTTTAAAAAACTTTACTCAGGGGGTTGGTGTATAGGGCCATAATTAAAGCACAGAGAGTATACTAAGAGAAATGGTGTATAGGGCCATATTAAAACAGTGAGTGCAAGCACCTAAGGTGTAAAGCCTCAGGTTCCACCACCGTTTTAAAACACATAATGAACACAGGTAAGGTTATTGGCTATATGATATGTGTTCTAAAAAGACTAAAACTGCTAGGTAACTAAAAACTTTTTTGTAAGAGGACATTGGATGGTCTGATAAAAATAATTCAGGGTGCAAGGGAATGTTATATGTGTACGCTTCCTTCTTCCTTAAAATGGCATTTCCTTTCAATGTTGCGCATGTCACACTCAATAAGCATATGAAGGACGGAAAGCTGACCCCCACATGGATGGCACTGTGGCTTGTTTGTGTCAGTTAACAAGTATGAATGCGTGATGTGCGTGTGCCCAATTCTAAGCCTGCATAAAGCCACTTCTATTGATCTAGCACGTTTCTCAGAAGGAGGTTTTTCAATTTTAGGTTTAATGACATGTAATTTATTATCAATTGCTTTATCCCACTGTTGTTGCCAGTGGTTTCGACGCTCCCTCCTCACAAATGGTTTTAGGTCTTGATATGGAACAACGTTTATGTCTATGCATGGTGTCACGAAGGGCAGCATCTGCAGCACTTTGGTCGGCGGCTTCATTTCCCGCAATGCCACAGTGGCCCGGAACCCAACACACTGTGACAACACGCTTGAAAGTATAAGCCGAGTACAGGGCTCTTAAAACATCATTAAAAGTTGGGTTTCTACTAGGCTTCAGAGATGAAAGCTTCGAGGCATCCGTGTAGAACTCAGCTGCCTTGTATTTGTCCCTGAGTGACACAAAGTGCTGAGCAATAACGAAGTTTGGTTCATTTTTCTTTTGTATTTCTCTGAAGGACATGTCACATTGAATTGGGCCAGTGTCCCACGGAGCAACCAACTCAAGAATAGAGGTGAAGTAAACGTCAGTAAGAGGCACTTGGAAGTCCTTTACGAGGCGTGACACTGCTAAATGAAAGGGAGGTGCTATTGATGGTCGTTTTTCAAAAAGTTGAATACTAGTGTTATTCTTCATGATGGCGTTCAGAGGGTGTTCCTTCAGAGAAGTGATCTCTGCAGTATACATCACAGCGGCATAAGTGCGCTGGTACTCTAAGGACTACTGATTGGATTCAACATGAAGGGATGGAATGGGGCTCGTTCGAGATGCACCTTTGGCCAAGCGAAGCCCGAAATTGTATACTGGGTTCAACATTTTCAGGGCTGTTTTGCTTGCAGACTGGTATACAATACATCCATAGTCTATCCTTGACCTCACAAGGCTATTGAAAAGTACGTTTCCCGTGACTGATGGGATAGCCCCTTTTAAATGTTTATAGTTTTCAGGCATTTCATTTTTAGTAATTTGATATGCGGAATGAATGTGAGTTTGTGGTCAAGTAAAATACCCAGAAACTTGTGCTCATTTTTCACAGGTATGGGCTGAACCTTGTATAGCGTAATGCAGGGAAGGGGATGGACACCGCGTTGGCTGGAAAATACCACAACAGCGCTTTTATCAGCCTTAAGACATGCCGTGGACTCTGCATATCCATTGGTCGGCAACCGCTTTACACGCTTGTTTCTCCCTGTTAATGACGACGTTTTAGGTTGTTTACCAGAGTACGCATTTAGAGTTTGCGCTACTTCGGGCAAGGCTATACTGAGGCATGCGGAAAAAAAGTTCCCCCCGGCGAAAACCGATATTATCGTACTTACGCTATCGGTGTGGGCACTTGCTGCAACAAAGGGCGTCGGTTCTATAGAACAGCATTCCTCGCGCTGCACAACCTCGTCGCGACCTTTATTTTGGGCGTGTGCACGAAGGAAACGACGACGTTAAGCCGTCGATACTGCACGAAGGACCGCATAGCCAAAGGTTATTAGGCGGCGCTTAGGCCCCATGTTATTATTAGCAGCATAGGAATAGCTGGCGTGCACCTGTAACGTCAAAAAAAGGCGAGCGCGTGTCTTTTAGGCATTCCTCCGAGACTTGTTACTTTCGTACAACGCCTATAGCGAGATGCGGGTTAATGATCCACACGTATAAGCTGGCTACATATATTCCTCTTTTTTTAATCCACATCCATTTTTCCCCTTTTGCTGGGCTTTCGGTGTTATTGATCCCCCAAAAGACTCCAGCCGGTTCAAAATTTAAGCGACCGCCTGTTGCCTCCAAATCCATCGACTCATACCATTTTAACTGAAGATACATGTGCGTCCATGTGTTGAGAACAAGGTACGCGTTCTGTGGTATATTTAAAGGTTAACCAAATGTAAATTTTTGAAGAATCACACAGGCGTTCGGTAAGCGAGAAACGGTGTCCTTTACTTGGCGGGAAGGTCAGACACCTGTCATTACATTCAGCATAACCGGCGCGAGAAACAAAGTAGCCCCACTCTCCATTAGACGCGCAACCGTGTCTCACCGCATTCATAATAACGGGAATGTGGACGGCTACCGTTGTTTCCTTTCTACACACTAGGGGCACAAACTAGGGGTAAGTACTGCGGACACAAAGTATATAGCACAGAGTTTCACAACTAGGCTAGCTGTAATCGCGGGCCGTCGTCGACGCAGCTTGCGAAATCCCTCACCTAAACGGCTTGGCTAGCCACATGGCTTCTTTTTGTCTCGAAGCCGAAATCCACATGAAAGGTGCGATTTTTTTGCTTGTTTATCTTGAATGAAGCTTCCAAATAATCCGTGACAAGTATATCTTTCTGTAGTTCCAGTTTTATAATAACCAAACAAATTTGATTAATCTTCTGCACTAATATTGGTGCGTTTTTGCAGCCAGAGGCAACTTTTCATCCTGTTCATGAGCCATGCCAAGGACAAGTGGAACGTGCCAGCCCGGTACATGACGGAACGTTCCCTCTAGAATATATTAGTATGAAACTCTATGAAACGAGGGACACATAGCCTTACAGGTCAAAACCATTGCCGACTGCCCCAGTGATGTCCTATAAGGGACCTTGGGATCCTCACCTTTCGTCCGGACGATTCTGAGACCCCGTTGATCCCACCCTACATTTCTCTTTGCTTTTTGTCAATTCGGTCCGGCCCGCTTCGCACACGCGGCAGGCGTCCGCATCTTTGGCGCGGAGCACCGTGAGAAGACGACGACGTCCCCCGCTTGACCCCGCGCCACGGTTGCCCGGCTTCAGTGGTAGCCGTGCCCACGAGCCGTGCACCCGCGGTCGGGGTCAGTTTTCGGACGGGTCGCAGAACTATTACGCGCATTTCGCGGAGCGGAGGGGTGCGACAAGGTCGCCGCTCGTTATATACTCCGCTCAGGACCAGCTCGGCACTCTTCAGCGCGCAGCGCTGTCTCATTAAACGTGGTGGTTACGCGAGACCTCCGTTAGGAGACGCAGCCAGCGACGAGAAATTATGGTAGTTGGGGCGCCAGGTCGCGTCTTCTCAACCGGGCCCCGGGGGAGACTGGCGGCGACGGTGTTTAGGCTTTACGCTCGGGGGTTTTTTGAACGTGCTTTGTGTACAGGCGGCAGGTATGGGCTGAGAAGAGATAGTACTCATGCTTTTTTTAATGCGCCGTCGTTTCTTTGGTTCCCCTTTCCGTAACCCGAGATTGTTGCGGAGAAACAAAGTACGGCTATCTTCTTGTATCAAAGAACACCACGTATGCGTGGCCGCAAGCGAAATTTGCCCTCGCGTACGTTGCGACGTCGTTACGCAAGTGACCTATGCGTATACTCCTCTTCCTTATGTTCCACCTAACTATTACCTTCTCGATAATCGTCGCTTTTGCAACCACCTCTACTAACTACCCTCAGCCTAATCACCCTTCGCTGTATCCACGACCATCATCGTCATAGTGGTGGTGAGCCCACGGAAGAAGTATGCATCCGACCTCTCCACCTTGCCAGAACTCCCGCCTGTATCCACTGGTGAAGCACGCATGCGGGCAACCATGTGGGTGCGCCCTCACTGGTTACGTCGGTCTCCGCGAGATGAAGGTACTTGTCCGTGCTAAGCGCATGTGTGTTGGACGTTGCAAACTCTACCCCACCGAAGGCAAAGTAATGCCTCGTGTTCAATGTGAGTGCAATTAATAACATTTCTGTTGACACCACCGTTGAGAATCGGGTTGAAGCAGACGACGCAAGCCGGCGTTTTTTTTTTTCGGCGTGCGGGCGTAGTTGCACAAGCCGCGCCATGTCCGTGGCCGTTTCCAGTGTTGCCAAGCCAAGAAATTGACACCTATACTTTTCAGTCAATACCACCTATAAAGTGCAACTTAGCTGGGGCTGAACAATGCCCGAGCGAATCTCCTTAAGAGTTAGCCTTTGAGGAAAAGGGTTGTCCCGCGCTCTTCCTCTTTTTTTTTTTTTTTTTTACCGCAGTTCAGTTCCGCCTTTCAGTTCGAAGTTACGGGCGGGAGAGATCTAGACCGATTCTATCTGACTGCACTTCTGGCAGTTTCCTACTTCGGTAGTAGAAACGATGCTCATTCTAGAGTTGCCTCCTAATAGAGTTGCCTCCGTGACAGACTCCACTTATAGCCAAAACTAAATTTTGTATTCCCGGCTGCTATCACCATTCGCTTCCATATGAAATATCTGGCCGCACCTTGCATGACCTGTGAAACATAATAATACCCGTTCTTGTAGTGGAATCACTGCGCACGCCCAGGAGTGTTCAAACGCGCCAGAACCGCGCCTTCCCTAGGTAGGCTGATAAGCAAAAACAAACAAAAAAAAAATGAAGGGAGCTCACACTAATGCGTAAGACTTGAAGGTAGCGAAGCTGTACGCAACCTTCACGACCATCAAGACGGTTTAAGTCCACGATTGCAACCGATTCGCTTCTTCTTCGCTGCCGCAACGACCTTCACGACCATCAAGACGGTTTAAGTTCACGATTGCAACCGATTCGCTTCTTCTTCGCTGCCGCAACGACTTACTCAATCTTTGTTGCTATGACGGCGAAGAAGAAGCAAATCGAAGAGGCAGAACGAACGAACGAAACGCGCGCACCTAAACTAGACGCCCGCAGGTGCACCGTTTACCCTATCACGTGTTCTGTGTCGAGCGGGTAGCGTGATTCCTCTCCCCACAGTCCCAGCCGAGTGAATAAGCCGTTTGGCTCCAGGGTACTAATTCACTGTCGTAGCACATCAAAAAAAGACAATTTCTCCAAAATGGGTAACCATTTTGGAGAAATTGTTTTTTTTTTTTTTCTATGGACAAGTCTTCTCCCACTTCTGTTCGGCAGGCGGGTTTTAACCCGACACTGACATGACTTCTTGTGCAAACTGCAATAAAAAAGAAAAAAACTGTCGTAGCCCAGTGGGTAAGACGACTGACTAACTTCGCTAATCTACTAGCCACAGGTTCGGCAACAGATATACGGCAACAGATATACGGCAACTCCTTTTCTTTATACTGTTGTACTGAGTTTTGTGAAATGACGGAATCAAGGAATTGCTAACCAGCTTCGCTGTTGAAAAAGTATTTTTTCTTTCCTTTCAATTTGCGCACGCTGGTTTATTTTTAGCGTGCTCCGCTCGGCCTCCGGGCGCTCTGTTTGTGCCCCTCGGTGCCATTCATTTCCCTTACTCTCCGCTCAAGGTTGCAGTGGAGCTCTGTACCTCGTTTTGGTGTGGTTCATTCGTTTCCAACCTTCTGACATCCTGGCGCCAGCCCGTTCAAATAGAGGTAAAACAACAAAGGAGAAAGCGAGAGAGGAGGAACGGACGCGCTTTGAATAACGAAGGTTAGCTCTTGTCGCCCCTTCACTCTGCCGTTGAATACTCCACGTTTACACTCTCTCTCTCTCTCTCTCTCTCTCTCTCTCTCTCTCTCTCTCTCTCTCTCTCTCTCTCTCTCTCTCTCTCTCTCTCTCTCTCTCTCTCTCCTCTCTCTCTCTCTCTCTCTCTCTCTCTCTCTCTCTCTCTCTTCTTTTTTTTCTTTTTTTTTCTGCAGAGCTGAGTCCACCAAGGAATTTGAGGTAAAAACCAGGAACGGAGCGTTTTTAGTTTCGTGCACGCGCGTTGGGTAGTCACACACTCTCTTTCTGGGGACATTTGGGAAAATTTCACGGCTTTTAACTTCAGAGCAAAATAGAAACAATTTCCACACGCGTTCATTTCTTCAGATGAACAATTTCTTGGAAGGCTACGCGAGAAAGGTATAAAATAAAATTTCGTTCTGCCCTTACATGACCTAGATTTCCAAGAAACAGTTCGTTTGTTGACCAGGCGGAAACGAAAAGGCCAATTTCAACCCAGCTTCCACATAAGAATCCGGAAACCTTTTGAGGAATAATCTAAGGTTTTCAAATGGCCCCGCATGTTTGTTTTTAGGTTGTTGTTGTTTTACAACATTAAAGGCATTTGAACTTCGCAAGGCATTGGCATCTGCGTTAACTGCAGAAAAGATGGAAACAAAAGCACGAACCAATCCGCCAACAATAACGGGTCGACTCGCACAGGTCGACTAGGTAACCTTCTACTTTTTTCCTTTCATTTTTCGAGCTCGTGTGGGGTCGACCCCCGAGTTGGTCACACAAATTATTGTTGCATACAATTTCAAATGCGTAGTAACCGGTAGTCAATACTGAAAACCAAAATTCAGGGCCTTTTAAAAATAATTGCCGAGTAACTTTGGTATACCCTCCAGCAGAAGACAGATGTTCCTTTAGCATGGAGAATGCGCTGCTACCTCCTGCAAACATGACGTTGCATACACGATACTTACCTTACATAAACGCACACGTATTAAACACCAAATCATATACACTGTAAACGAAAGTTGCGAGGAGGAAAACGCTTTAGGTTCTAAAGCATAAAAGGGTCGAGAAGTGTACTGGAAGAGCCCGTGCACGCGCTAAAGCTGCAAACGTACCACGGAGTGAGGTATATATATATATATATATATATATATATATATATATATATATATATATATATATATATATATATAAATTATATCGCTGTGTGTTCGTCTGTTCGTCTTGTCTTGAATCTAACCTCGAGAGTTTAAAGTTGCTGCATGAACAAGCCATTTAGAAAGATGTTCTTCAATGGCGTTTCTTAGTCCCCCACCCCCACCCCACCCCAGCCTCGCTGTGTTCGCGGCACGGTAGAAGGCATCTCAAGCGTCGAACACGCGCTCGGACGGCACGCGCATGCAGCAGCTTAAAAGCGTAGCAGGCAACTGTGCCACCGACGACGAGCCTCGCGCGAAGCGAAAAATGCACACAAGACGCACCGCGGCTCCGGGGAAGGCAAGGCAAGCTCCAATTGTTGCCGCGGCGCGGTCAACAGAGACGACGAGTAGCGATCCCAACAGGAAGCGTTCGAGAAAAGCACGAGGCGAGCGCGTACACGGCCTCGGCTGTATACTTCACGCTCGGAAACGGTATAGCGGCCCGACGGCAACCCCTCACAAAGGCTCGCAAACGGAGGGCAATGCCGACACCGCTCCTTGTGATAACACTCGTGGCGAAGCATATGCGAGCCGTTCGCAGCCATAGCGGGAAGGGTGCACTTATATTAGCCTTTTTTATTGACTTGAAAGAGTGGCCGTCATCGAATTGTGGGGTGTTAAACGGGCCTATGCGTCTCTGTAAATCTGGAGCACGGGAACACAGCGGTTCGAGTGAGGCCCGACCTAATGCAATGTTGCGCCGTAGCGGGAGGTGTAATGCGCGTACAGATAACGAGGAGGCCCGCTGATATCACCCTTATACTTACTTCTCCTCGTCTGCTCATCACTGCCTACAATACGCAGGCAGTAAACCACACGAGCTGAGTTTGCATCGTGGTGGAGAAATCCTAGCTTGCACCAGCTGAGATATCAGACGACGTAATCAGTACGGCGTGTACTCAATCACGGTAGGGCCATACACAGGTATATGTCCCCTCGATTGCTTTAGATATCTGAGAGCTCTGTAAAGAGCTAACGCCGCGCTGTAAAATGCCAGGCTAAGGTAAAAACAGCGAACTGGTATCGGCCGCTCGGTACGGAAGCGTTACTTTTCCAGCTCAACAGTAAGCAGTCATTTGGTTAACCTCAGGCTTTTCGAAAACAAGCGCAGCTTAAGTGCAAACGCCGGTGCCTTAGTTCGGTACAGATAAGCAACTCAATCGTAAACGCGCGGTATTGGCCTATGGGAAACCCAGAGTGAAATAATTGTTAGCGTTAAACTTATCCGTATCGCCTGAAGCTATCCCGTTAGTTAGTCTAGGTGAGATAATCGAATAGCTTTTGTTGGCACTGCTTCAGACACTGTGTCATATCACACATCCCGCTACGCTTATTAGTATGTGCTGCGTTTAATTGTCTCCGGTTACCCCGCAATTACCTTCGCCTATTAAGGCGTGCACGTCAAATATGGCGCCGAACCAGACGACGCCTATTAGGCTGTCGCCGTCTCACACCGCAACAGGCAAGAACGAGTATCACAAGGACACGGAGCTGCGTATAAGCACAGGGGCAATCAAAAGTAAACAGAGCGCGAACTTGAGAATTAAAAAAAAAAATTATCCACTATGTGCCTAGCCAGCAGCCTTTAATAACTTTAACTGAGATCCGCCCGCACACAAGAAATTTGTTCTGGCAGCCGCACAGCTGAGGAATTATGCTAAATTCTCGGTCCCGTGATCCATTTACTTTTGGCTGAACATGTACATCGTCCTTACCCGTTACGCGCTGTTGCTGTTTTAACGAGTCGAAATCGAAATTTCTTTCTTCAGAATGCCCAAATAATCTGAAACGTAACTCTCGACACCGTATTTGCGCCGTCGCCGACCAGACCAAGGCCTTCTTGTCAGTGTGGTGGTAGTGATTGGCTGTTTCAAAGCTTTATCAGTGACGTCACTAGACGGAGACCAATCGCATGCGAGGATCTGGTCGGTCGTGCATTCGAACCCCGACGAGGACTTTTCCGTTTGTGTAGCGGTAGCTTAGCAGAGTCACCGCAGCTCACGCGTCTGAAGGGCCACATACAACGAATGACCCAGTTCTCTGGCGTACTATTCTCCTTTGCTCGGAAGTATTTCCCGGTTCCTTGGCTTCGCGGCTTCGAACTGCTGCGTGCGCGCAGTGCAGCTGCCGTCTGTTTTATTTTTTTTTTTTCGTCGGAAAATAAGCGAACAAAAAGTGAATACGCCGGCCCATACATTGGACGGTTGAGACACGGAGCCATACATTCCGTACCGATCCAGGCCGCCGGGCGTAACAATACCTTTTCTTCTGCGGAATGTCTTGAGCTGCTTGCCTGCCCCGGTTTGTTTGTCAGCGGAAGCCGTGTAGTAGTAGACCGATACGCGGTTCGAAAACGGACGCCGAGGGAACGACCTTTCCTGCTGGCTCGCTCCACATTTGCGCAAGTGTTCGCGCGGACGGTATACACAGACGCTGACACCGAGGTCATTCGCTCGATATCCGCACCTGACGGCTGAGACGGGAATCGTTTGTTCGGGCTGAGTTGCAATTTTTTCCGCAACTCGAGCCTTTGCGGTTAAGAGAGAGTTCGGCCGGGTTCAGACTGTTGCCGCAACAGTAGCAATAACTTTAAAGAATGACGTCATTTCACGTCTCAGCCAACCTAACTGCTTGAAACGCCGTTTTTTTTTTTTTTTTACGTCCATATATCACGATATGGCTTTTGCGTCGGTAGTCCGAACATAGCCTTCGACGTTGCTTAACGGCTGCCGGATGGCTGGGCCTTGCTTTATCAATGCAAAGTCAGGGAGGGCAGGCCTTTTTATCTTCAATTACGCGAAGACGTACGAAAAGGCGTTGCGCCGTTCCAAATCCGGCCGAAGCTTGCAATGAGCCAACGGTCTAAAGATAACGGCGTGAAGATAACATTTTTTATATGGCGAAGTGCCCAGTCAGAGGAAAACAGCTTGTGTTGTGTATTCAACTAAAGTTTATTTTGCGAGCATTCATCATTTTTAGATCACACGTTATACGCACAAAACAGGAAACATACAACGACAAAGAAACACTCTCGAGAGCACCTAGCAAATACTACCAAGGCTTAAAACTGTGTCTTAAACGGGACTTTAAGAAATTCCCAAAACTGCCTTAAACGATACTATTAAAGGCAGGCGAATGGACGAGCTTGGGTTGATGTGCTTTTTTTCATCATCCTGTTTACCATGCCGATTTTCCCATCTAGAGTGGTACCCAACCGATTGAATGAAATTGGTAAGGCGAAAGCTTCCATAGAGGGACCCATAGTGTTCTCCCAAAAAACTAATTTCCTCATAGACCGGTTGGTTCAAGGAAAAGCGCTGATAAGATCTCCAGATACGCGGCGCGTGCGTGAAACCGGGCGCCCATTGTGTCAAAACGGTGACTTGAAAATCGCGAGAAAAGGGAACGGTTCTAGATAAGACAATGCAAGCATCGATCCCGAAGTAGTAGTCTATCTCCTCCACCACGTATCGGTATACATTTAGATCGTTTGTAGGTGTGTGTACGCAGTCTGCGAAAAATCGTCGCGTGGGTTGTTTGATTTGATTGATTGTAGGGTTTAACGCGCCGACGCAACGCAGGCGATGAGGCGCGCCGTAGTGGAGGGCTCCGGATTAATTTTGACCACCTGGGGATCTTTAACGTGCGCCGAAATCTCGTACACACGGGCGTTTTTGCTTTTCGCCTCCATCAGAAAAGCGGCCGCCGCGGCCGGGAATCGAACCCGCGACCTCGTGCTCAGCAGCGCAACACCATAGCCACTGAGCCACCGCGGCGGGTCGCGTGGGTTGTTTCGTCGTTTGCGATCTGGGTTTTTGGAGGTTTCAGGATCGATTGGACGCACTTTTAGCGAAAGTGTTGACGCAGTTTTGGCGCAGTTTTGACGTCAGAAAGCTTCCGCGCTTCTCTCAGCTTTGTTTAGAAAGGGATGGTCAAGTTTTTTTTTTTTTTTTAATTTTAGTGCCTCCCCGTCATTGCCTCTGAGCTTTGTACGCAGCTACCAAAGAGTTGTTGGACAACGGGGGGGAATCCGGGCGGGTTATTTAAGGGCGCGGCGACCTGCTGCTAGGACACGCACAGGCTAGCCCGAAGGCAGTCCTTGAGACGAGGGAGGACAGGCGACGTATCCGACCTCGATCACACGCGCCCGTTTCTATCAGAGAGCGTCTGCGCGAAAAGAAACTGCGCGCACATCAGACAACGAACCACACAGTGTCGATGCACGCCGTGTCTTCTACCCACACCGAAGCTCTCTTTTTTTGCAGAGCTCCGTCAAGAGATAGCGACGTATCGCTTCGGGATCGCTGCTTTACGGTCCCTTTCGTTCCGAAAGTCTACAATTCAAACCGAGCCTTTGAGCCCCCATCGCGCCCGTGTCCTTACGCGTTCGCGATGCGACCTTGCGATTTTTTCTACGGTCATTTATTGGATGCACGGTTAACGCGCTTATCGTTTCCAGCATTATGACGTGGCTCTTTTCAATGCCGCGGCCCCGATGGACTCGCCGTTCGCTGTGTGGCGTCTCCCGTATCTCAACTCTAGCAGGCCTATGGGAGTTCGAGACGTAAACGGTATCCAAGAGCTCCCAGAAAGCGATTTCATTTCGTCTTTTTTTTTTTTCCAAAAAATCGCCGAAATTTTTTGCCAACCTTTGTATTGCTTCCAGCGTGGCAAAGCCATGTTTTTCAAAAGGATACCCAGGATTGGGAATTTTTGTATCTTGCACCCACGTCAGCGTTTAAGTGTTAGAAGGCATGAGTGCAGTAAATATGCCTGAGAGATACACTGACTATTTAAACTCAGGTCCAAGTATAACAAGGGAAGGGGAAAGTCACATGTTCACGAAGCTCACGAATCACGAAGCAGCATTATATCCCGTATAGAGCACCAGATAACGCAACTCCTGGTGTGACAGGACGCATTTAGTGTATACTGTGTCCATTTTGTCAAGAGGAGGGTGAAAAAAGCTTTGGAGACGTTTTTTAGATGCGACGCTGAGAGGAGCATCTCTTGCCGGCGGCCCTGTCCTTCCTGCGTCGTCGTTGTCCGCGTCCGCACAGCTGCGTCTCTCCTCCGCTTACCCCCTCTCCTCTCTCCGATTGCGAACACTCTCGCCCAACATCTGCTGGCGCGTGGCGCAGCGCACTCTCACTCCGCCGGTGGGCGGCGCTGCGCGCTGTGGTGCGCATGTGCAGTACTCTCTCTCCGCGGTCTCCTCTCCTTCGGGTGAGCGGCGCATATAAGCGGAGTGCCGCGCTCCGGCCGGCCTCTCAGTCAACGGTCGCCCGCGCTTGCGCTTGCGCCGCATCCCCTCGCGTGGAACCCAACGATGTGACTGAAACGCGTTTCACGCAATTCGACTAATCGACCCAACGGAACCCCCTTCAGCGTCGCATCACACCAGGGTTCTCGCGAGGGGAGGTGGGCGTAATTTTTGTTTGTTTATTTGTTTTTTTTTCTGGCCGGTGAAGGAGCACATAGTGGCCCTTTTGAGTGCGAAATAGTCGAGTGCATTTTTTATTGGCGACACTAGCACGTGGCACGCAAGGAGCAATAAATCCCCCCTCCCCCCATTTTTTTTTCGGGGATCATAGTTTTTAATGATGAATCGATGATCGGTTCCTACCTTGGCCTACTGACAACGAAGGCTGCGGACGCACATGCGAGCTTTCTTGAGAAAGGCTCACTTTGTGTTAAGCTAGATACCGGTGCTTTCCCTAGAGTGGACTAGATTGTCGTACGGTGCACTGAGATTTCTCACCTCACAGTGAAAACTTCCCCTCTATTTCTTGATGCCGATTGCAAACATCGCCCCTAATATTTCCTCTGAGTCCGCTTACTTATCTACGCCTTCTTCGCTAGTGAAACTCTCTCAAGAGAATCAGAGGAGTACTTTTCTATTTTTTACGCTTCTGAATCATTTACTCACTAAGATAAACTTCACAGCTACCCGAAGTTTCGAGTTAGTGAAGAGTCCTACATGTGGTTGCTCATGATGAAAAAAAAAAACAGCGCCAATACGACGAACTAAAAAAAGAAGGGAGACAGGACACGCGTATCCTGTCTCCCTCCTTTTTTAAGTGCAATGCACTTCTTAAGCGACCCTGAACCTGCGTCCACCGGCGATGTCCGCGCACGTGGAGATGGGCGCGCGCAGCCTGGCCGCTGACATGGCACATACCCACGTGGGGGATTGGCCAGGAATCTCCTCGTCTTCCTTGGCAACGGGGGGAGATGGGCGCGCGCTGCCTGGCCGCTGACATGGCACATACCCACGTGGGGGATTGGCCAAGAATCGGGCGTGAGAAAGGCTAATGCACCTGCTTAAAGGAGTACTGACACGAAATTTCAAAGCTGAGATCGGCTCTAGCAATCAAGTACAACGACAACACAAATAGGTGTCTGTGAATAAATGCATCTTTCTTTCTTTGTAGCTGTGTGTGTGTGTGTGTGATCTCTCTTTCGCGAACATTACCGAACCGCGCAAATTCAACTCGTGCATTCGCACTTTCACATTCTTCCCCTCGGGGAAATGCGGGAAATTTTTTAGTTCGCCGTCTTCGCGCTGTTTTTTCCATCATGAACAACTACCAACTAGCCCAATTGACAATCCTTCTGCGGTTACATGTGGTTCTACCCGTAAACTGAAACATCTGCTTGAAAGCGCAGCGATGGCCCTGTCGACTATTCCGGTAGCTCCGGTCTAGGGCTTTCTTGTAGAAATAAATTGACTTTCTTCTTGTTCTTCCGGAATATATAGCCCTGCTGCCTGCGCTTCGCAACACATCCTTTCCTCTTTCACTATGTGCATCTGCTCGTTCACGCTGAATCCTTCCGTATCAATCGGTTTCATCTCTGCGGTGGTATAGCGGCAGCACAGGGCACAAATAATGCGGCCCACCGGCCCACGCGTCCGTACGACTTCCGGGTGAGCCCCCGATGGAAAAACAGTGCTCGCGCATCCCCGGCCGGAGGAAAGCCTGCGCTTTCGGATGCAATCGCCTATAGACCCCGCACGCGTCTGTTTGCTCCCCCGTCGCCTTCTACGCACGTATACCGGACGCTTGTCGACCTCGACGCCCACCGCGCGGAACGCAGTGCTCCGATGATAGATTTCTGGCCCAGTCAGCGATCCGGGGTATACACAACCACCCACAGAGGCTGCAGCTAGCCCACAGCGAACGATTAATAACAGTCCAGATCGAACGGTGCTGCATGCAATCAATTTCATCCGGAGCAGAACGGAATGACACACCGACTCTTGGTTTTCTTCGCTAGATATGTACATACTGCGCCGGATACGTTCCTTGAAGAGACACGTGCGCTATGCATCGTGGTGACGTCATAACTTCCACCCCCGCCATTACCATCATCATCATCATCCGTTTGAAGATGTCTGAAATACCCCTACAATAAATATCTTCTATGTTAGACGCTGTGCGTGCATGACGTCATTCATATTTTGTTTAGTCGAAAGTGTCGATGAAATTTGAACGAAGAGAGGTATACAGAGATCTGCATCCAAGCCATTCTGTACCATGCAGTCCCGCCTTGACGTACCATGCAACGTGCACGCTAACTCAATGCACCAGTTTTTCGTTTAGGCTTCAGCGTTTTGCCTGCTTACCCAAATATTATATCATTATCTTTGATTTTCAAATTTTCAAATCGTTCATTCGGAACATTATCGTTTATTTTCAAATTTGCAGTTTGCATTCTGATTCGTTTGCTGCAATGAAACGGCCAAAAATACTTTAAAGTGTGCCTAATGGAAACAGGCGATGCTAACTAGGCCATTGCGCTAAGCTTGCTATGCCAGATGGGGAGAAAAAGTATTCATAGTTCGTTCATCCTGAGTAAGTTAAACATCGGCATGGGCATTAAGCATCTGGAAACATGCGAGGGAAAAACAATCACCCACAAAGTAACAATCAAACCAAGTGCCGCATAAACACCGCGGTATTCCAAATTTCTGATTCCAAACATGAATTCGACCGTGGTTGCGGTGCTGTACATATCGTTTCGCCGGGAAGGCGGATGCGACTCACGCGAGAGGAGCAGCGTTTCGCAGTGAGACGCTGTATTGACTAACTACAGTTTGATCATTTGTTTTACTTCTTAGAATGACAACTTATGCAGTAACATGGTAGTACAGTAAACTTATTACTCTGTCCGCGGTATCAGAGAGCCGTAGCAGCGCCTCGTCAACACTGCGGGAAAATACGCCCGCATCGATCGCACACTTGGTCGGCTCGGCTAACAGGAACGCGATACTTAATTTGCACGCGCGGAGTGCAGCGCGACTACAGCGCCGCTCCGACAGCTGCGCTCCACTTACCCAAGCCTCATTACAAGGCCGGTCATTTAGTTCGGTACGCTTGCGTCGGCAGTGTCACCGCAGCGTTGATTGCAGACAAACCAGAAATAATCGTCGATGAACCCGCTTTGGTGAGCTAAGCGAGTTATCACGAGTGCATCTGTACATTCCAGAGGCGGTGCTCGTCGAACCTGCGTGTTGCTCGAACACAGGACACAGTGCTGCGCACGCAAGAATGCGCCCGAAGCGTCTGTTATTTGGTGTCGTCGATGCCCCAAAGCTATCGGAGTTGACAATCTCACACCGTACTTGCGGGGCGTCTGGAGTGACCTATTTTCGGACTGCGCCGTTACACGACATCTTGTGAACAAAAGCAATTTACGCTCCTTCCTTTTAAGGAATGACGTGGAATGCAGAATGTGGATTTGCGGTGGCATGCTGGAGGTAGCACTACCATTTTGCGATCAAAAAATTACCATTTCTTTCCTAAAGAAAGTTGAGAGAAGTTCAAAGCTAAAAAACCCCTCCAATTGAGTCCTACCTCCGCTAAAAGTGCGTCCAATTGATCGTCAAACCTTAAATGCACGCGCCGTGCGTCCAGAGATCTTATCAGCGCTTTTCGGTCGACCCACGGGTCTGTGGGGAAATGCATTAGTTTTTTTGGCAGAACACCATCGGTTCCCCTCAGAAAGCTTTCGGTTTAATAAGGCGCTTAACGTTTAGCAAGTTTAACTATGCAAGCAGTCACGACAAAACAACTGCAGAAATTACCAAGTGAGAATTATCGAACAGTGATTAAGGATTATTTTCAGCCTCTCAGCCCCCGCTATGCACCCTGGCGTATCTATTGTGTTTGTAAACTACTCTAAAACAAAGTGTACTGAGATGTTAGAATCACAAATCAGTCATAATAACAAATGTCCTGATAACAAATGTCATAACAACAAATGTCAGTACTCGAAACAAATGTCCTAGTTACCCTATATGGTGGTCCAAGTCATATCATAGCCTAGTCGCAAGCCATAGAACACAGCCATGGTCGTACAGCATAGCCATTTGAACATACCCGTAAATCATAGCGCAGTTTAAATAAAACTTGCTGGTGGGCTAGTTGGTTCATAGTATTTGTAATAGACGTTAGCGCAGTTCTGCGGAAATTTGTGTTGCGAGTAGCACATTTGTAATCGCAACTCTGAACTCATAACATCATGTATGCCTAAGGAGCATATCGTGCCAAGGTAATACACGAGTCATTGGAGAATAGTCATAAGTGATTGCCCAGTCATAATAACAACACTGTGCCCAACAGACAAATGTCAAAGATTGGTGTGTGCCTGTGGAGCTCATCATGTTTCACTTCAGAGGCCGACAGGCAGATTTTGGGATGGAAGTTGAATGAAAATGTTTACCCCCTAAGAAGCGTCCGATTGACGTTCGCTGCCGCCATGATGGAACAACATTTCACCGTATCGAGCACACTGGTGCCTCACGCTCCCTCCAGGCGCGCACCATTTTTAGCACGAAAGCGTTTTACTCCCGGATACACCAACATTTCGCTGATGTCATATCCGTTACGGAAATGAAGCCAGTACAACGAAGCAAGCGGCCTGTAAAGGGTGCACCTCTGCACTCAGAGTCTTCTTGCGGGGAAGCAACCTTTAGCACTAAAGAGTACATTATACTTAGGGTTGTTCGTTTTCTCGGGTTTTATATTTGAACACGAAGGGGTTTTATGCCGGAATACACCAAGGTTTCACTGACGTCATATCCGTTGCGGAGATGACGCCAGTACACCTTTGCCGAAGTGACCCGCCAGCAGGACGTCGCTTGCCAAGCACACCCACAAAACAGCCGCCGACCCGCAAATCATGCTCAGCTGCAGATTTCGCTGCGCATTTCACTTTCGTGTTTTAACGATTCCTATGACAGAAGAATCAACCACAGCCTTTTGTTCTTCTCTTATTTCGAAAAGGAGTTGAAAGCTCCGTCTAAGCGGCCTCTCTTCCGATTGTTAACATTCCGCGCGTGTGCTTACGTTCACAACAACAGGAAGGGGGTGGGTGCGCGCAGAGCGCGTCGCGTTAGCCACGCTTTCCGAAACTCGTCCCCGCAGCGCGAGGCTCAGT
This sequence comes from Haemaphysalis longicornis, assembly GCF_048455015.1. Lineage (NCBI taxonomy): Eukaryota > Metazoa > Arthropoda > Arachnida > Ixodida > Ixodidae > Haemaphysalis > Haemaphysalis longicornis. The sequence goes on from NW_027526225.1 coordinate 116,724,042, forward strand.
TTTCACGCCGCAGTCTCCTTCACGGTCCATCTAATCCGACCGTCACGCCTTCGCCGGCCCCGCTATTACGTCGGCCCCATGCGAAATCGCGAGTCGGAAGCGATCCGGACGTTTCGGCCAAGGCGACGACGCACTCGCGGCCACCACCGCACACGAGGCGCCGTTGCCTCCTTCCTCGGTCAAACACGGCATTCCGGTCTGGACGAACCGAGCGTATACACCGAGACTCCTCGCGTTCAACGAGCACTTATTCTTTTTTCTCAATTCACTTTCCTCGTTTACTTTTATTTTTCCTCTTTTTCCGACCCTTCCGACGACATGCGGAAGGAGCTAGTGGTTCGGCGGGAAATTCGAGCGGTACCGAATTACCACCCGCTGCGTTTTTTTTACGCTTGTTTATTCGCATTGTTGTTCGGGGTCGTCCGTTTATTATTTTTTGTTCATACGCGTTCCATTCGATGTTTGTTTTATTCCGATTCGGAATTCCTTTCCTTCGAGATTTGTGCGCGACGAATAAGCGTTCGTTCCCGCCTGACCGGACACGGCGATGCGAAGAAAAAAAAAGGTGGAAAGGGTACGGAACGGAAAACAAGAATCGCCGCTACAGGAACGCAAGTTTTTGATCTCAACCGCGATAAGTTTGGAAGGGAGAGCGGAAGTTCGAAGCTGACAAGAGTAAAAAATAAGCACATGCATAAAATAAGAAAACGTCGATAGGGAAGCTCGGAGAGACTGCAAGCGGTTGGGAGTAGCCCCATAAAGACAGTATCAACAGTTGCGACGCCCGTCCGGAACAGGGAGCAGCTTCATAGAAAGACGGAGAGCGCTACACGACGACGCGAACAGGTTCAGGTTGACACGAAGCGTTAGTTTCGCTGTTAGGGTCGCGGGGGTTGATAAAGGATTGCCATAAGACAGGACAGTGTGTTTTTTCGTTTCTTCAGTGCGCCACAATTATAGCTGTTTGCCGCATTCATTCCTAGTGAGTTCTCAAAATTTAATTCGGACAGCGCCAATTCAGCTTTTCGGACGGGAAATGATAATAGGCTGCTGAAAATAACCACCGTACTTCAGTTATGTAGGGAAGTTTGTATGACTTAAAAAAAACTTAACATTCTTCCACCGAGTATGGCTAGCTTCGATAATCTCGTACGAATTTGTACGAACGTGTGTACGAGATTTCGGCGCACGTTAAGGATCCCCAGACGGTCAAAATTAATCCGGAGCCCTCCACTACGGCGCACCTCATCGCCTGCGTTGCGTCGGCGCGTTAAACCCTACAATCAATGAATCAATAAATCAGCTTCGATAATTGTTTTCGTGTGTCTCTGGAATTACAGTCGTAACCCATTGTATGGAATTCTGATATTTTTAATTTTATCTGAACGGTGGGTAGATAATTAGAGTTCTAAGATCATGCTGGAAAAGCGCAGCACACTATTCGGCTATGGTGGGAGGAATACCTGCTGCCGGGACGAGTAAAGTCAAACTGTTAAAGGCGTTGACATTTGTGAACTATGACCCACCCTGGAAGAATGGCTTTCTCTTCTTTCCCGCGTAGTACAAAAATGTCTCTTCGCATATCCTGCTTATCTTACTCCTTCTTTCATGCAGTTGATACGACAGCAGATAAAGCTACGACAGCAGGGACTAGCCACTATCCGTGTTCGCGGTTTAGTGTTTGTTTGCTTGAGCATTTAAGGGGCATGAAAGAACCACGCTCTGCTTCGCAAACTGTGTCAGCGTTACAACCCTTCTAGGCGCTGCGGTGAAGCTTACTTGCAAGCTTTGACGCCATCGCACGACCATTTTGACCAGCAGGCAAGCTACTTAGTTTTGCGCGACACCTACACACAAGAATTTGATGAATAGGCACAAGGGGGTTTGAAACATGACGGCTGACCATACTCGAGGTAGCACAAAAAGAACATTTTAGGGAACAGGAACAAAGGAACTAGGGGGGAACAATTCGGGACAAGAACAGCTTTCCCAAACCACACTCGTCCTTTTTTGGGGAGAAACAAATACCCTTTTTTTCCGCAACGATTTATTCGAAAGCTATAAACCTTCATTGAACTTCTGGAAAGGTACTTAAACCGGAATTAAAGTACAAAACTCAGTCGACTGAGCATGAAAACTTTGATTCCGAAATAACCTACTCATTCTCGAAGGAAGGAACTTGACATGACAGGCTGTGCGCATCTAGTTCAAGCTGTAATGTTATTTTTGTTTTGCGCTTTCCTTCCATGTGTAACCTCTTAGGGATGTAGCCAGACAGGCTGTCACTCAATTTTCCAGCGTAATTAGAGTTTTTTAAAGGTTAACAGGCGTATGATGTTTAGGAGCTGATGACGCCCGGCTTAAAAAAAGCATAAATGTCGATACAAAGGATGGTACAAGCGTGGCTTATCTTGTGACCGAAATACGACATCTGCCGCTCGACCCGGAGCTTTCTTGTTTGACATGAGGTTGGATGTTGGCCGGTAAAGTTCCCATACGCGTAAACGTAAACTAGGTCATGCGCCCCCCTTATTCTCCCCATAAGATATAAATGCGCGGCGCACTCGTTAAATCGCCAAGCTTCCAAATCCTCCGCGTTGTTTTTCACGTAGGCATGAGCACAAAATACAAGTTCGGTTCATTAAAAGACTGCCTTGTCCCAATAACAAACGTGCGTTAAAAACACACTGAGTACGCGAGTAATTTGGGCATGCTAATTACAGTAGTAATTAGGTCAGAAGTAACATACTTTCCAGCTAAATGCCATCTTTTCTAGCCAATTCTAAGGCTAGTATGTGCCGATGATTATGATTGCTAGTGGTATCCCCTTTGTAGCGGGGTGATGACGTATCATCCTACCAAAAAATAATATACCTATGTTTATATAGGTATATAAATCTATATACCTAATACGGCTTGATGATAGCAGCGCCATCACGCCCTGCTCCTTGAAATCTGCGATCGTACGACGCTGCACCAGCAGATGGCACGCGGGCAGTGCGAACGCGGGTATGTGCCATTCTGGCGTTAGGCCTAACGTTACTCAGTGCTTTACCGTCGTCAACCGGTACACGAAGCTTGACGTACAGTAGGTAAGTTGCGTGTCACGCCGCAAGGCTCAGCGTTACGCTACGTTGCGTTAAGCCTGGCTACAGGAAACGGATATCAGTTGTAGTAACAAAAAGAAAAAAAAAAAGGATGCGAAAAAAGGATGCGGAACATGATGCTGACGGTAATAAAAGGAAACTTTAAACAATTCACATTGAATACATGAAAGCAAGTGCTTAGGTACCTCCGTAACTAGTATTCTTTCTTTTCAACATCTTCAGCCAACTTCCCCTTCGCTGAACCTCTAAAAAAATACGAGTCAGCCTACCAGATTTGTGCCAGCAACTCACGGTCCAGTCATCACTTCATCACGCACCGTTGACGACTGCCTACTGCAGCACAAGTGGCTAGGGAACGCATTCAGCAAACACCGGGTAGCTTCATCTGTAAACAGGATCGTTTTGGCATGTGTGCGTACACGGGGCAACTCAGTGCTTTTAGATTGGCCTATAATTGTCGTATACATGTATCGCGCAGGTAGGTCAGGGTTTAATGTAACGGCGCATGTGATGCGCATAGTACGAATTTGATTTCGCGGCCAGCACCAGTATGGGGACTCTTTTGCTGTCTTGGTTTTTACTCGTCGTGCGCTTCCGTCAGCTATCACTCAATTTCATCGACCGGTACGTATGTTCGCATTTAGGAGTTTTGAAATTTCAGCATTTCAGCGTGCGCGATCAACAGTGCTTGCGGGCTTCTTGGTGCAGCACTACGGAGGAAGGCGCCTGAATCTGTGTTTCAAAAAAATATATATATTCAGTAAAAAAAAAAATACGGACGCTGAAAGCACAACACCAGAATTTCTGCAATCGCCCACTGTTTAGGTAAACAAGAGCAAGTACCACGCAACACACTGTTGAGAGAGGGTTTTCGGCAATAACACGCGAAGCGGAAACGCTGTACGTTAATCCCGTGGCATCATCTTTGTATTTCCCCTCTCCGCCATATTTTTTTAAAAGGGGAGGAGGGAGGGGGGAGTTAGGTATGGGGCGTTAACGACGGCCGAAAGATTCAAATTCACTCGTGCGCAGGGATTTATACACACCCCCCAACACCCCCCCCCCCCCCCCCCCCCCCCCAAAAAGATTCCACAACCACAAGCACCCTGCCTACGGATTTATACAACACCCCCCCCCAAACATCCCACCGACACCCCCCCCAAAATCGAAATTCTGCATAAACCCCTGCTCGTGCGCCCTCCGGGAGCGAAATATCTGTGAATTCGAAACGTTGCCTCTGTCAGTCCGCGCAGCATCAACCTCTGCTCCAAACTAGCAGCAATTTAAAACTTTACAGTGAGCGTGCATTTTCTATCCCTTTGAAACAGACCCCGGTTCGCGAGCAAGTGACATCTTCCACCGCCATGTGTGTTTTTTTTTTGTACGAATGTTCGAAACCCAGAAGCATCACTCACCACTCGCAGCCGATGCGTCGTCGACAAGCGCAACTTGAAAATCCCGTCCTGAGCGTGCGAAAACACAGCGGTTCTTGGAACACGGGTCACGCACAGAGTATACGACTTCGGTGTAGGTATACGGGAAGCTGCTGCCACTCGCTGGGGTCTCGACGGAGCCAGAAAGCGAAGACGAGGAGGAGGAGAGGACTCTGGGAGTGGACGTGGGCGCAGTGAACGGCGAAGACCTGTCTAGCGAAGAGTAAACGGCGGCCGGCCTGCGAGCCAAACCTGCTGGCGCGGTTATCTCGCTACTCGTGCCGCGGCGGCGGACGTCGAACTGTGCGCCGCGGACACCTGTTGCTGAGCGTAGTTCCGAACGCGGCCACCAGTTGTCGCGAGCGGCGTTAGCGATGCGCGGACGAAGTGTACCCTTTCCTCCATGGGAAGCGTGAAAGGGGACCGCTGGCGGCGCCTTTGAGAAGTTGGCGGCGCCTTTGAGTGTGCTGGAGGCACCGAGAGGTGGCGCTCTTTATTCGAAAGCCTCAGAGTTCCTGCACATGGTGCATCTAGCCACAGGGAAGCTTTTCGACGAACTATAGAAAGCCTCAGCGTTAAAAAAGCCGCCACGAACATGTGGATGAGGGCTCAGTTCGCTTCATGTCTGATGAAGTATCTTCTTTGTATTGCTCTGCGCACTCTCACCCCCTCTCCCACCCTCCATCTCTTCCCCACCCCCTATCTATCTATCTATCTATCTATCTATCTATCTATCTATCTATCTATCTATCTATCTGTCTGTCTGTCTGTCTGTCTGTCTGTCTGTCCGTCCGTCCGTCCGTCCGTCCGTCCGTCCGTCCGTCCGTCCGTCTATCTATCTATCTATCTATCTATCTATCTATCTATCTATCTATCTATCTATCTATCTATCTATCTATCTATCTATCTATCTATCTATCTATCTATCTATCATCGACACTTATCGTCCTCCTTCGTCGATTAGGCTGTCACTTTGAACACCGGTCACTATCTTTCCTGTCAACTATCTTCCTCACTAGACACCGTTCCGACAGAGCAAATTTCTCGTTTCACGCAAATTTTTATTCGTGTAAAGTGCAAATTTATTCTCGTAACCAAATGTTTACGGCCCCTTCGCACGATAGCTGAGCAGTGTCCTTGCACCGTTATGTGCAAGTACCCCCGACAGCGGCGCACGGTTGGCTTTTCTGCAAAGCGCAGGTGCCGAATGGAGAAGCTCTGCGCACGTTAAAGCGGGGAACGAAACCAGATTCGTGGCCAGAAATTTTGCTTCATGCCCTCGGATAATGACAATAGTAAAACCGCATCGCACAGTCACAAAAAAAAAAGTTGCCGCTGAGTTTTCTTTTGTTGCCTTCCGCTTTGTTTACTTTTGTGTTTTGCTGCCTGTTTCTGGAAGTGACCAGTTGAAGTGATGTGCGCGTTTCCGTCTGTTTCTTTGTGTGCCACGCAGGCTATGCAATTTGATAGGAGGAGTGTATCACACTTTCTTCCTTGGAATAGAGTGTTCATCTTTGGTCGCCAACGTTCTATATCTCAACCAATGGTTCTCGAATGATTAACGCCGAAATATAAATGATCACGAGGCTAATACCACGGAATTCGATTTACCAACACTCGCCTGCGCGCGTCACTTTGTTGGCGCTTGCAGGCTTCACTGCTTGTGAGTCCTTTTAGTTCCTAGCGGAGCAAAAGTTCATTCCCATAAACTTTTGCTCCTTGAGGAAATCAACATCGTCCTTGGCTACATGACAATATTGATGCCTAATCCAGATTCAGTACTGTGCGGGAACTCCATGCCAAGATATTTCTCCTGCGTTGAAGGTTTGCTAATCGGGGTTCCGCAGAATATCTCAGGTTATTGGAGCTTTGACATGTGCTTTGGCGTGATAAGAAGTGTGATTGGAACGTGATTGGAACGTACAACACAAATTATGCGCTTAGCACAGACAAGTGTCGCCATCCCGCGGAGGCCGAAGTAACCAGTGACAGCGCACTCATATGGTTGCCTGCATGCGTGCCTCGCCAGTGAATACAGGCTATAGGCCTAAACACTTGAAGTAAGTCAGACGGCACTCTAACCGTGCCTTTGGCGCTGAGCTGACTCGGCGTCGGACGGCATTATACACAGCGTTATTAAACTGTTAGCGTGTGTCCCTAATAACGTATGTTAGGTCGAAAACGCACTGCATAAAAGCCAACTTTCCCTGATGATGATGATTATCGTGGGTGAAGTGAAATAAAAAAACGCTTCCCGTAATTAGGATCAAACCTGGGTGCTTTGCGTTCTGAAGCCGACGTCAATGCGATTGCGCCATTACGGCACGGTCAAAGCAGTTTAGATTTCGAGAGGGGTGCATGGACGCGCAAAATTAGACTGAAAAATCATGCACCCCTTCTTCTAACGATGACGATGGATTAACGCGAAGCTTTCATCGTGGGAAATCAACTGGGAAAGGGTTGAAGTCAAAGCCGCTGCGATCAAAAGTACAGACTGCCTGCGAGTCAAAACAAAAGCTCAGTGAGTGGAAGTCCAAACCGACTGCCAGTCAATGTCCAAGTTCAGTCGACATCCTAAAAACCCCTCACGAGAAAGCTTCGCGTTAAATTATTGTCGTCGCTAGACGGAAGGGTGGATTTTTTTTACTTACGTTTGCTGGCGTGTGTATAACCAATGCGTCTAGCATCGCAGTTTTTTTTTTTTGTACATTTCCCCTCCTCTTGGCAGCCATTTTTTCGCGTTGCCAGGTTCCACGCTTGTGACGTCAGCACGGAGAAGTTTGCACTGTGCTGCTCTTGTCGACTAGATCTTCCGCTACCCACTGGAGCTTCTAAAGCTTGAATACGGATGATTGTGGCATGCCATGTGTGAACATCGATGTGCACTGTCAATTTTTACAACGTAAGCTGTACTGGGCGGGATTCCAGGGTTTGGTGTCGCCGTTGCCGACAACCCCAAGCGTGCTTCACCGCGCTGTCACCCTCGATGCGGCGAAGCTAAATTACAAACTCGACGTAACGGAGGCGAAATTGAAACGTAACGTAACGTAACGCGTAACGTAACGTAACGTAAACGTAACGTAACGCGAAATTGAAAAACAAAAGCGAGGCGTTCGCGCAACGTGATGTGAAATTGCAGTGTCGGTGCAATTACAATTTGGCGCTGTAGCATCGTTATTGATTCGACATCTCGGTGATACAGCAAGGTGAATTTTTTCGTTTTTGCGATATAGTGTTATAATTTATTTGATTTCGAGTAGATTCTACGTATTCAAATGATGCAATAATGAGTTGATAAAATTCAGAGGTGATCACAGGGATCATGTTCGAACGCAGGGTGCTAGCCTTTAGACGCTCGTTGACATTGTGTCCGGAATAGATGATATTATTTATGGTTCATGGTTTTAGTTTCACTAAATCACCGATTTGCTTTAAGAACACGGCGGATAGTGTTATCTGGACATATAACCATCTTCGCGCCACCTTCTACTGTCGCTTCGTTAGTTCAGTCGTCTTTTCTAGCACCAATGAATGCGTTCTTACACATCGTTCGTTTTGCTTTCTACCGACACGAGGATATGCTCCGCTGGAAAAGCATGCCACCCCACTAGTTCTGGTATAGCGTGAGCCCTAACACTCTCGATTTGCATCAAGTCACTCCGGCCTTCAAAGTATCGTTCGTATATAGTGTCAGAATGTAACGGTTCCACCTCAAACTCCGGAACGACGTTTCGACTAAGCGCGGTCAATCGACGAAGCCGCCACTTGCGCGACGTTGCCGGTAGCCTGTCGGTAGCCACTCGCGATGTGTGCGTGTCACCAGAGTGCACGCAAACGGTGGCTTTCGTTTTCTTTTATCGTTCGCACCCCACGTACATATTCGCCTTGAAAAACAGCTCCCGCGCCAGCGCAATTCACCCAGGAGAAAAAAAACCGAAAGAAACATTTAATGGCTAAAATTCGCGACCGACACACAAAAGATGAAAGAAAAAGGAACGGACTGATGGTAAAGCGCTGCTAGCACACAGCGCTAGCGCGACCTTGGCACGCGCGCGCTGGCTAGCTCGAATCCGCAGGCAAATTTCCTGCACGTCTACCTTTCGTCCGCCACGACTGCGACGTACGCTTTCATCGGTCACCTCGTCGCGTCCCCAATGAGGCCCGACCGAACGGCGCTTTGTGGAGGCCCCGTCGAGCGTAGCGCGAAAAAGAGAGGCGCCTCGAAGTCGTCCAGTATCCGCGGCGCACCGCGCCGATGTCTTCACCGCCACCTTTTGTGCTGTGAACCCACTGTTTGGGGACAATGATAGCGCCGAATCAAGCGACAAAGGGGGGCGGAGGTCGGGGCCCCAGGGCTAACACCGCTCTGTCGAGAAAGGCTACGATGATTCGTTTTGTTATCGGTACCTTTCTTTAGTACTTCGCTCTTTAGCGCCTCTTCTAGCGCCGTATTTTTACACCCAAAAACGAGAGTGAGCTGCCCTCCCATTGATGTAAACCTAGCTTACCAAGGACAACAGGCTTTGTCATCTGGGGGGACGTTTCGGTCGACCCACAGAGATATCGCACGCAAAGGTTGGTTCACTTGCAGCGAGATAAGAGACGAAAGGGGATTGAAGATAAGCCGCACCAGTAGATACAGGTGGCTCGAGCCACAAAGAAGAACCCGCTGGAGGTCAGGACTCGGAATCTGCATAACAAGCCTGGCCGGACCTATTTGCAAACAGTGGCGTGCAGTGCTCGGCTTCCAGAGCATTGACGTCATCTGCTCATTCAACCAACCAGAATGTAGGTTGAATATGAAGGCGTAATTAGTGAACTGACTGGAGGAGGAGGAGGAGGGATTCCTTTAATGATGAAGAGAAGTCAGCCTGGCATCGAGCTTGGCTTGCTACTCCACATGAACATGAGATGTGCGAAAGTGAAAGGAAACGAAGACACACAAACTCATACAGACACTACAAAAACAAATAAGCACACAAACTGACAAACGCAGGATCACGCACACCACGCACAAACAGAAGTGAAGTTAAGGGGAACATTCACAGAGTTTCGTTCAGGCCGGAGTCACGGAGAAATGACACCAAGGCCCGTGTGCTCCGTGTTGCCGCGGCACTTGAGTGCCATGGACCAATGTCGTCGCAAAGCTTCAATGGTGCATCCCAAAGTTGTCTTCAACGTTAGCCGCGGGGTGTCACTCAGTCAGTTAGCTAGATGGGAATGCGGTGGCCACACCCAATCTAGCTGACTGACTGACTGACTGATTGACTGACTGACTGACTGAATGATTGATTGATTGATTGATTGATTGATTGATTGATTGATTGATTGATTGATTGATTGATTGATTGATTGATTGATTGATTGATTGATTGATTGATTGATTGATTGACGTACGGGAAAGTGGAAAAATTACTCCCACCTCCCCTCGCGGGAACCCCTGTGTAGATGCGACGCATAGGGGGTTCCGTTGTTGTTTCCGTTAGGTTGATTCTCCCATCGCGTGAAACGTGCCGTGAACCCCCTGCCGCGGCTATGACGCAACGTGGCGCGGCTATGACGCAACACAATCCAACACAATCCACTTTAATCCAATCCAATCCAAATACAATCCAATCCAATCCAAGCCAAGCCAATCCAATCCAATCGAATCCAACCCAATGACCCTCGCGAGAGAGTGTTCGCTATCGGAGAGGAGAGGGGGTGAACAGCGGAGAGCGCAGCTCGCGCGGCGAGGAGAATGGGGGAGGGGTGTGGACGGACAACAACAACGCCGTATGGAGGGACAAGGCGAGTGAATGAGATGCAGTCGCATCTAAAAGATTGTTAGGATATCGAGAACGCAAGTGGACTTTGGCAAATATGTGACCTACCTCAAGTGCCCAGGTGCGCGAGTTTTGCTGCAGCACATTGGTGCTATGGGTGAAGCCAACTTTCAAAGTCCGACCATGACATGATTATACATATAAATAAAGGCTTGACCATAAATAAAAAAAATTAATTGTTTCCAAAGATAAAGTATTCAATTAGCGTGCGCTTTTTAATATTTCAGCCAGATGCAAATCGTTTTCGCTGGACCCCCAATTCAACGGATGTTATGTGTTTTCAAAGAAAATTCACAACCTCGGAGCTCAACCGCTTAGCGTTAGACCTGTGTACGCGCTAAAATGTTTTTTTCTCCTTCGTACAAATAACCTAACATTACCCGAAACAGGAGGCAAGCTCATAAGCGAAAAGGTTCGGGCATGTTGGTACAAGGTGACCACAATAAATTTTGAAAGTTAACGCTCGTCCCCTCTGTGCCTTGTTCTTCATCCTGTCAGAGCTCGAATTTATTGGTATCACGGCAGGTAACGATCACTGGTAACACTATGCCTGAATTTCGATGTTAAGACTCATGACTATGTTTCACTCAGACTTTTGAATCCTTCCGGTTTCTGGCCACTAAATTTGGTAAGACTCTTCCGAGCCTCGAAAATTAACTAAAACTTCCCTTCCTAAAGAAATTTTAGAGAAGCGCGAAAACTTCGCCCAATCCAAGGAAAGTGCGTCCAATCGATGGTCAAACCTTCGAAGCCCCAAATCGTAGAGAAAGAACGCACCCATGCGGCCATTTTTCACGCACTAAGTGAACGCATTTACAAACGATCCAAATGTATACCAATACGTGGTTTATGAGGTGAAGGCGTACTGTTGTACTCTTTCTTCATAATCGATGGGTGTATTGTCTTATCTAGAACGGCTCATTTTTTTACGATTTGCAGCAACCGTTTTGCCGCATGCCCGGTTTCACGCATGCGCCGTGTGTCCAAAGATCTGACCAGAGCTTTTCGGTCGACATACCTGTCTATGGGAAAATGCCTTAGTTTCTTGACAAGATGCCACTAGCGTCACTAAATAAAGGCTTTTGGACTATCGGCGCTCTTTTCTGTCATTGTTATGTTCCGCCAGGATTTTCATTGGTCGGTCGGCACCACGTGATATTTGTTTACATATGGGTGCACCATTGTGTTTCTGGGCCCCCATCCTCTCTCCCTGCTGCGCGGACGCTAGAGCGGCCGGTCACACTCTGCCCGTCACAACCGGCGGAGGTTTCGTTGGGAGAGATGGCAACACTGCAAGCCAGAAACAAAATGGCCCCCAGACGCTTCCGGTTGCACGAAGTGGCGGTACTCTTAAGCGTAGCTTATTTAGTGACGCTAGACGCCACCGGTCCCATTAAGAAAGCTTTTAAGCGCGAATGCACTTTATAAGCGACCACAAACCATCCACCGCCGGCGGCGGCGGTGGCGGCGTCCGCAGTGCTCCTCTATATTTAAAAAAGAAACAGCATCCGGCGCCAGGTTTCGATCCGAGGACTTTGCGGCCGCAGCGCGACGCTCTACCGACCAAGCCACGGACGCGACGGTGATATCAGTGTTAGTGACGCGCCTTATATCTTTAACGCATTCGAACTACGTCGTCAGCGGCGTGCGTTGGCGACTCAGCGGCGTTATAGCGGCTTGATAACTGCGTGGTGTACACGTGATACTACAAACCCGATGGAAGAGATGGAAGAGAAGGCGGCGAGGCGGTGGGCTGCGGGGGCCGAGCGCAAGCGCCGCAAACGGGCCGACAACCGTGCATTCGCACTTTCACATTCTCCCCCTCGGGGAAATGCGGGGGAATTTTTGATTTAAAAGAGAGCAACTTTTTCTAGCCTCAGTCATTCTTCTTCGTGTCGTAACCACAAATACCAAAACGCAAAGTTGTTCCGCATGCCGGCTGCGCATATGGCAGCTCCCGTCATTCTAGCTTGTCTGAGTATGCAAAACATGTGGCACTGCCTTGGCGTGCTGTGTCGTTACCGGAGCACACGGCGGCGGCGGCGGCTACAAGTACAACGCCAGCAGATTGGGCAGCGCTCTGTCAGACAAACGTGACCCGGCGACGAACAGGTATCGAGTTAGATGCAGCGTATAAGCGTGATGCTGATGCGTGCTGCGCTGTCTTCGGGCATCCTGGTATCGCGTTACCTTACGTCATTGGAACGCTATTGATTGAATTAACTTTATTGCTTTGAGTCGAGGTAACGCGGTTAGAGAACATGCCCGGCGGGAGGCGCCCTTAGTCCGAGATGCCTTGGAGCTTGACCGCCATCCGTTCCCTCTATCTGATGCGTCGCTGGATTGATAGGTCGGGAGACGGAAAACAAGCGCTAAATAAAAACACAGGACGAGGAGTGGACGGGACAAGCGCTAACTTTCAACAAAAAGTTTGTTGCAGGACCACGCCGGTCCTGCAACAAACTTTTTGTTGAAAGTTAGCGCTTGTCCCGTCCACTCCTCGTCCTGTGTTTTTATTTAGCGCTTGTTTTCCGTCTGACGATGAACCAACACGCCCAAACCTTTAGCTCCACCCACCGCTCTAAAGTAGAGTTGGAATTAGGGCTAAGAGTGCCTACATTGTAATAAATTTGCTAGTGGCGGTACAGATGTTAGAGTACATGGCATGCAGACTGGTGTTATGTAGGCAGCAATTGGTTCGTAGTCTCTGCTACGTTAGAATGCCTCGCATCATCTCGCGAGTGGTGTGTATGGGGACCTACGGATTTGCGGTGCCCAGTTCTTGTAGTGGGCGAGTTTTTCACCGCACGTTTGAAGGGGTGTGGGTTTTAGGTTTGCTTGTGCGGTTTTTTTCTCCCTACTGAGAAACAGCTGGGTGTGAATGAACTCTCGCTGCGGCAGCAGCCAGTGTTGGCTCGTTACCCTCGAGAGGTTTTGGCCTGCACTATAGCACTCTGACAGCGGTTTCGTTTGTTGTAGGATGGTAGCATATGCGTCCGTTTAGGCAGTTGTCTCCATTTATTCCCTCCCCCTATCAAGCTTTCGGCTTACAAAGTCGTCGGGACGAATAATGCCCCCGACCCTGCCTGTCCTCAAATAACGACTACGAGAGTAATTTTTTTTTTCTGCCACAAGTGACACGCCAAACTAACCGTGCTTTGACGTGCGTCCTCATCACGATCATCAGCCTTCCTGAAATGGCTCTGAAGAAAAACAAAAATCTTCAAAACAATTGGAAATATTTCCAGAGTACGCCCTCGTCACGGCAAAGCTTCGTGTGTTTTAATTTTAAGCTGACGTTTTGTTTGCCTTCCTGCTAGTTATTGTGACTTTTTCTTCTTTTTATCATGTTCTCCCTACCGTTTTGCTTTCAGCGGTACACCTCCTCGTCGGGTGTGAATTCGTGGGAACGCCACTGCTGCCGACAAGGCAACTCGTGTATAAGCCCAAACGTCACCGCAGGGGCTTGGATCCCATCTGTATACAATGTTGCTTTATGCAATCCGTAAGCACTTCTCAACCGCAGCGAAGCCTGCAAGTACAATTTGTTAACAAAACGCTGCAGCTGGAATTCACCGCATGAGGTTTTTCTTTTCCTTCTCTTTTCTCTTTCTCTTGTGCGGGGCACAACCGCCTCCTACTGTGAGCACACTATACGCTCCCTGTGAAGCGTCGGTCGTCGTGCGGTGCTCTGACCGACAGGCCCCCACCATGGGAAAGCATGCCGTATTACGGCCAACGGACGTGCAAGATGCCAGCGTGCCGAGAAGTAGGTTGTCCAAACGTGGCCCGGCCCCGACTCCTGGAAGGGTGCTGCTGCCCGTGGAGAGCCCCCGAAACGAAAAATTGCGAAGTCAGTTCTGCAGCATAAACACGGCGCCAACAGGTGACCACCGCCAGGTGCTACAGTGCACGCGGTCGAGTGCGGCTGCGGGCGCCTGACGGCTGGTGGTCCTTGTGCTACATTCGTCGGCCGTATACGCTGGGTTGGGCTACCGGGCGGGCGGACGAAGTGAAATCTGCGTGCGCCTGTCAGAAAAATCGTCAATCTGTTCGCGCGCGCGATTCAAAACGCTACAAAGTGGCAACTGCGTGTGCCTTCACCTGATGGCTCTGAAGGTGTTGAGGATGAGTCGGGGAGCCAGAAAAATATTTTTGAAGGATGATGACACATGCGGTGATGCGAATATCGGCGTCAGCTGCATTGTGGGGAAAATTCTGATTGATTGATTGATTGATTGATTGATTGATTGATTGATTGATTGATTGATTGATTGATTGATTGATTGATTGATTGATTGATTGATTGATTGATTGATTGATTGATTGATTGATTGATTGATTGATTGATTGATTGATTGATTGATTGATTGATTGATTGATTGATTGATTGATTGATTGATTGATTGATTGATTGATTGATTGATTGATTGATTGATTGATTGATTGATTGATTGATTGATTGATTGATTGATTGATTGATTGAAAACTGCAACTAAAACACTTCTGGCGCAGTGCCATACCTCTAGCGGTAAGCCGTGGCCCGTATTGTTGCGAGTGAGCGCATTAGAACCATAATAAAAATGTTTTCCGCAACCCCTCCCGTAACTACTTCTCTTCCATGACGGCTGGCAGCCAGGTACCCCGTGACAATTGAGAGTGAATGTTGAAAGTGAGCAAAATGTTCAGGCTAGCAGTTTGTGACGGCTCGCACAAACGTTAATTTGCGAAGACCTTAAAAATTGAGACCAAAGTTTGGAGTTTTTAAAAACAATCTGCACCGACGCGCACTGGGACAAATGTCGGCCAAACCATGACTACAGAGACAGCTCTGCGCTTGAGAAATACAATAAACTTGTATTGCAATAAAGTCATTGCGCCAAAAGAGTGGGTTCGTTATAACCGGCATTTCGTTAAAATCGGGTACAATTAGCTTTCCATGCATGTGAATGGGGCCACGAAAAAACCTCGAGATAAATTGAAATAATGATTTATTGGAGAGTTTCGCTTCAACCTAAAAAGCAGCTGGCTACGGTGAACTTTGGAGTAATGAAAAGGTACAATGGTTGTCCTAATGAACCACAAGGTTAGGGGAAGTACATTGAAAGGGCAACGGCTGAAAGATCACACGCGCACCCAGTGAAATACTTGCTGCGCATAGTACATACGTTTTCATACAGCAGTAACATGCCAATAATATAGAGCATACATATATCTGCATGTTTCTTACAACAGCGTAATATAATACAAACAACCTATATACATCTATATACAAGCAATACAAAGCAGCCACAATTCGACACAGGTACCATCACCTATATACCTACCTCGAATACAGCGATAATTCGATTTCGTTTTAACCAGTGCTTATTGCATCATTATTTTATCGGAAGCATAGCGGCAGCAAGAGCTTTCTTGAAGGCAACAGCGGACCTCCCGGTCGGCGACCGCACAAAGCCATGACACATTATGCGTGAATAAATTGCGCCAGAAAAGAGTGCGTGCTCTCCCGAAAAGTGCGCGAAACCTCGAAAAAAAGTGAGAAAAAGCACGATCACCTCCGCTTGGCGCCGGAGGAACAGCTCGTTTTCCTTCGCACGGCGTAAACGAGGCGAGTAAACACGCACGAAGTTAATCAAATAAGAGGGTCAAGGAAACCTTCGCCACGACATGGCGGGCGACCAAGGATGACACTTCGGCCCGGCTTCACTGTGCAAGGTCGCACGGCGAGCTGGGGTGGTTAGGAAAGCGTGTTTCGTCGCTGTGTGGCTCGCTGCAATGCGTGACTGGACGCAGGAACACGTCGAAAAAAAACGCGTGAGACGAAACACGCGACGATGTTAGTGTTACCAACGTCTGCATTTTTTGTGGGTTAATCCGACGTTTCGTTCACCTAACTGCGCGAGTTGGGAACGGTTTCATTTTAAAGGGACCCTGCAACACTTTCGATAAGCGCTTTTACTCTTTCCTCCGTGTCTGCAACCACTGCGAAAGCTACAGTTAACGCCAGCAAGGAGCGGCACTGCGTGATTTGCTCGCCGCACCAGATACGCCTATTTCTGCTTTGTTTTTGTGGCTTTATTTTCAATGTTGCTGTAGAAAAGTGTTCATTGCTGCAACTGAAGGAAAACCGGCCAACAGCCGGCCTTAATGACGTAATTCGAGCGGTCGAAGAACGGCAAGACCGGGAAAGAGTGAAAAATCTTTTGAGCGAATTTCCAAGTTATCTGATGGGCACAGAGCCGTAATTCTTGGCTGAGGTACTTTGCGACCCCCTAATCTAAGTACTGGGTGTTTTGGGTGCCTGTGTTCTGCAAGCATTTATGATTTCAAAAAAAGTTGAAAAAAGTGTTGCAGGGTCCCTTTAATGCATGCCATTTGTTCACCAGGAGATTCTGCAACACTTTCCACAAACGCTTTCACGCTTTCCTCTCCGCCTGGAAGCACTGTCAAAGATATGGTTATCAACAGCACGGAGCGGCACTGCGTGATTTGATCGTCGCAGCAGAACTATCCGCCTTCCGTTTCTGCTTTGCTTTTGGGACTTTCTTTTCAAAGTGGCTATGGAATGCGTTTTTTGCTGCAATAGAAAGGATGTGGTCAATAGCTGCTACATTGCTGTAATGACGTACTTCTAGCGCTCAAAGAACGCCAAGACTCCGGGAAGAGTGAAGGATCTTTTGAGAAGGTTTTTAGCAGGACAACATAGAGCGGTAAGTTTTGGCTGAGGTACTATTGGATGTGTTTGCTGTGCTTAGCAGCACAACCCCTTAACCACTGAGCCACAACGGCGGGTGCCCGTGAAAGAAAAAGACGAGACTTGGTGCAAAATCTTCTGCGCTGAATGGTAACAGTGGCTTCACAACCGCAACCTCTCCCCTCTTCCATGCCCCCTTGCCACCCCTGAGCTGTGGGAGAACCTGGTGACCAGCAGCGATCTGGACGTCCAGACACTCTTGGCCTCCAGAGCGAAAACCCGCCGTGGTGGCTCAGTGGCTATAAGGCGTTGCGCTGCTGAGCACGAGGTCGCGGGTTCGATTCCCGGCCACGGCGGCCGCTTTCTGATAGAGGCGAGCGCCAAAAACGCCCGTGTGCACGAGATTTCGGCGCACGTTAAAGATCTCCACGTGGTCGACATTAATCCGGAGCCGTCCACTACGGCGCGCCTCATCGCCTGCGTTGCGTCGGCGCGTTAAACCCTACAGTCAGTCAACAGTCAGTGCAGAGCGAAGGCTGCCCGCTCATCACATGGCTTCCTCGAATAAGGAACCAGCACTTGCTAAAGACGTGTCCAGGGCTTCAGCCAGCCCGAGCTCGACACATGGGGACCACAGGACATCGCCCAGGCCGCCCTCCAGATATTCGTCCGTGGACGCACGGCCCACTTTGCAAGAAACTGGTGGAATTCATTTCCGAAACTGGACTCTATATAGTTTCCTGTAGTGCGCCCGCACACATTGTGTGTGTGTGTTTTTTGCTGCTTTCCTTCTGTGTCGTACCCCTGTTCTGTTTTGTCCATCGTTTTCCTGTTACCTATGCCCTGTGGAAAAATGGCGCAATAAAAAAAAAAAAAAAAAAACTCCCACTTCGCCGGCTCAATAAAACGTTGTTTACTACTACTAACTTCTTCATTGTACAGGATAGCGTGAATAACACGGCATCCTGGCCTCGTATCATCTTTGGTGCGGGTGCGTGTACATGTGTGTGTGTGTGGGGGGGGGGGGGGGGGGGGGTATTATTACTTCCCCTCTGTCACCCTCATTTCTGTTCTTTAACGCGAGAGGTTCACGGCTGAGAAATGAAACACATGACCTCATTAGAACCGATTAGTGATAGCCTCGAAGAACAGCGCGTCATTAAAAGCAACCAAGGAATAAAACACAGGAAACGGCCCCAACGTCGGCCCCGTTTTACACCCTGGAGTGCCCGTTGGAAGCTCTCCCACCGGGCGCAGTACAGCCTCACAACAGGCAAATTTGCAAAGAAAAGAAACCAACACCAAATAAAAAAATACACCGGACGGAATTCTAGGGTGTTGCACGAGTATATAGCACCGAGATTCATGCAACACAATCTTAAGCACGGATCTGTGTACAGTTCGTCGCTGCAGGGTGCAAAGACTACGCGATTATTAGCATCGGCGCTTAGCATCAGCGCCGCGACACTCCAGAGGAGTCGTACAGCAGCATCGCACGAGTTGCCGTGGGGTATACATTCAACGGCGGGGGGGCCCTTATTGCGCCCCGCGAGCGGTCGCCGGCAGAACTGGTCCCCTTCGGATGGCCGCCTCGAAAACAATTGTCGCCCCTCCCCCTTCTTCTCAGGGAAGAGAAGAGGTCTTTAAAGAGGGGAAGGGAGGCGATGGTCCGCACGTAACGGCCACCGACCGATCGCCTTGACACGTTCGCCTCGAAGCCCCCGTAGCGCCACTCAGCATTTCTGTTCCTTTTTTTTTTTTTTTTTTTTCGGGCGCCGTGCCGTATGCTATCGCGCTGTTTTCCTCCACGACTACCGGCCAGATATTTGCAAATTGGACCGGACACGGCGCTGGAAAAATCTCGGCGCGATTAGACGCTGTGATGAACTGCGTCGTCTGCCCGTGGCAGCCTAAGCGCTACGAAGCATCCTTGACGCCAAAATGAAGTAAAATAATAATAATTAAGGGTAGAGGCCTAATCAACCTGTAAGTGCATCGCACATGTGGAGTAAACATTAAAATCTGGCACCACTGTCTAAGGGAGCTGCGCTTCAGCGAGCGTTTCGTCATGTACCAGACAGGCACGTTCCACTTGTCCTTGGCATGGCTCATGAACAGGCTACAAAGTTGCCTACGGCTGCAAAAAAGCAAAAATACTACTGTAGGAAGTTCATCAAAATTCTTTTCTTATTATAAAATTGAACCTCCAGGAAGATTAACTTGTCAGTGATTATATACAAGCTTCATGCACGATGATCAAGAAAAAAAAATGTTGCCCTTTTTTGTTGATTTTGGCTTCGAGACAAAAAAGAAGCCGTATGGCGTGCTAAGCCAAGTAGGCAAGGAACGTCGCTAGCGCCAATGGCGCCGCCCACGGCGGCCCGCGACTACAGCGACAATTTCCCTCTAGTATATATTAGTATGAAACTATATGCAATAGCGCCAGGGCTCGCAAGCTTGGACGTTCCCTGTCTTCCCTATAGGCGGCGTAAAAATCGACGCCCCACGTGACCAACCTTGACCAACCTAAAGCGCTGTTTTCGACCATCAAGCCCACCAGACGGCGCAGGCAAAATGTTACTTTTGGTATAGAATACAAAACATTCATTCCGTGACTCAAAGAGCCCACACAGTTCGCTTACAATGTGTTATTTAAAAATACTATTAACAAGTTCCGCATCAAACATCTGTTGAGCAAAAATGTACGCAACTTTTTACGAACAGCCGACTGGTGCACCACCTTGTTTCTGAATTCGCAACCACAAAGCCGCCAATTCAAATTGAAACCGCTGCAACGGCCGACCGTTTCAATGTGCGCGGAGCACCGGTTTCGTGACTGTTATTGCTGTTATGTGCTTTTGCGTCCATCAGTTGTTGAGAGGACTGGCAAAACACGAGAATTGAGTGCTTGTGGAATGACAAATGTGGGAAATTCCGCATCGGAAGGCAGCTGTCGAGGCCAGAATATTCGATTCTTCCAACAGAAGGTGAGTGTTATGCACTCCGCTAGAAAGACGGTGCAAAGGAAACCGTTGTCGCCGTCAATACTTCATTTGTGCCCTTCGTTCGAAATCTTAGCGCAAGTGAACGAGTTGTTATGGCAAAAAAAAATGTTGTCACGAAAGCGACGTACAATTGCAGCGATCGAAATGAAATGATGTCCTGGCCTCTGTAAACTTGCGGATGTCAATAAACGATTTGTTCTCACTTGCTGCTCACTGTGGTCTGTGCCAGTCGAGGCCATCTGGTCACCTGGCGTAACATCACTTCACTAGCGCGGCGCAAGTAAACACGCGACCAGCGTGCCAGCCAGGAGCCAGCAGGAGCAGCCACGGCCGGACTCGACGCCCCTTTCGCGCGCGGGAGGAGGAGAGTCGAGTCCGGCCGTGGAGCAACGAACCGGCGGCCGCCGTGCGAGGGCAGCCATGTTATTAAGGAGCTCAAGCGGCCTGTGCAAAAAGCATCCGCCATGTTTACAAAGCCGTGTTTACAGCGCCATCAAGCGGGCGTACTGGGTAGTTCACGACGCCGCCACTACGCTTTTTCTGGCACTACAGGCAAAGCTAGACCTTTGCTTCTCTAAAATCCTCCCTGTTCTGTGATAGCGCTGCGCTTTTTTAACTTGATGCGCCAAGGTCGATCTTAGGGTGCTCTGTCGTCGACGAAATTTAGTTTTAGTACGTTTTGTTACGCCGGCGAGGGACTGTTCGATGACTTTGCATTCCTGTAGCGGCCCCCGAACGCCAACCGGTATCTATTTTGAGTTAGGCCCGGCGTCCCCACCGCATCCGTTAGAAGGGGTATCTGAGGTAAGAGCGAGCCACCAAAATTAATGGCGGTGCCTTCAGGCGCATGCGCAGATGGAGGTGATGGAAAAGGTCCATTGTACGTTTCTAAAATTAAAGCTGGAAAACACATCGAGCTGGGAGAAAGTGCTACCACGGCATCACTAGAGGCGATCAGCATGCGCACAGCGTTGGCGTATGACGCATCTATTTTAACGGCCAGTACCGGTAAAGCCAGTACGGCTAATTTAAGACTACTGCGCCCGCTCCAGTGAAGATTTAAATTCAAGGTACAGCCACGAACCGCCTGCGCTTGCGATGAGCTGGGGACTGTAGTCAGACGTTAGGATTCGTCTATAGGGATAGCCCTATTAATGTGCGGGCAAATGGCGCTAAGTGCTTACGTATCACGTCAAATCTCTAGTGCACCTAAATGATCGCACCAAAATTATTTACAGCTCACCTAAACATTCGCTACGTTCCCGAAGTTTTTTTTTTCATGAACGGATTTTATTATTCCAGCAGTCTCACTCAAACGTGGCTCCGCGCAGGTATCGGTAAAAAAAGTTCCCCTCCCGAGTCATGTTCTCCAATGATGATTGTAGGGTTTAACGCGCCGACGTAACGCAGGCGATGAAGCGCGCCGTAGTGGAGGGCTCCGGATTAATTTTGACCACCTTGGGATCTTTAACGTGCGCCGAAATGTCGTACACACGGGCGTTTTTGCTTTTCGCCTCCATCAGAAAAGCGGCCGCCGCGGCCGGGAATCGAACCCGCGACCTCGTGCTCAGCAGCGCAATGCCTTAGCCACTGAGCCACCACGGCGGGTCCAGCGACAACAAAAAGAAGACATTGATACTTACATATTCAAGTAGCATGTTATCCAGGAGTTACCTGAGACGTTCTGATTACCCAAAAAACAGTGGCCCGGAGTGGTTTTACAGCGGAGCTGTTACGGCCCGGGCGATACTGTGACCCAAACTGCGTGCGTAGACGGAAAGTGCGTCGACAAACGTGACGGCAACGACAACTTTATGGTGAATGCCCTGTAGCTGTCAATCTAGTGTAGATATCATGCAAAAAATCCCACTTAAATTGGCCGATAGAACAACTATCATTACGCTTTCCAGATTTATTTGTTCCTCACATATAGTTAGTACACAGTGAAGTTGTAAAAAAATTCCCGTCCGCTGTCACTACATCGGCTTCTACGGGAGGGAAGCGGATTGCCCCATATTTGTCCCCTAGAATGAAACTCTAGCTCTTCGTTCTTCAAAGTTTCACTGGGCTAATTAAATAGGCAGCATGCTCAATCGAAAATTGCAAACGAACGTGTTTTTTTTTTTTCGTGCACTTCTTGAACTGCGCTCAGGTCAAAGAAGCCACAAACAGCATACAGCTTTCACAAGGTGGAACGCCACTGACATTTTTCAGTATAACAAACTTTCCGGCTTAACAGAACGCTCGTGCCGCTTCTCGGTGACACGAACGACTCGAGCAATTTTTGCCTTGAACATCGAGTAAATAAAAGCACTACATTTTTCTTCCTCCGCCACTATTTCCCTTCTCTTTGCGAGAAAAAATATCAGGCGCCCACCTAAATGGACGCTTCAGCTTAAACAACACCCTACAGGGAGGAGTAAAAAAAGGCAGAAGACAATTGCCGGCCGGTTCTCTTAGTCGGTTCATTTCTTCCTCATGTCATTTTTTTTTTCCCTGGCCAGTGAGCAGAATAACAAGCCGCGTCCGTGAGCGCGCAGTGCACGCACGTCCTTCGAAGGCCCCGCCGAAACACCGATTTCCGCGAGGAAGAGAGTACGGTTCTCCGCCTCTAGGTGCCACGCTTCCACCGTAAACAGGGCTCCCGCGCATGCGCACTGCGCAACCACCCACCGCCGGCGGCCATTCGTGGTCACGTCACGGACCAATGCACTGCTGCGGTCGCGCGTTTACTTTCCTCGCGGCGGTTCGGCCTCAACACGCACTGACCGACACAACCGCCATGTCCGGCTCTCCTCCTCAGTTCTTTCTTCGCCCGAAGACGCCTCCGATGCCCCCAGCAGCAGGTAGACGGGGAATCACTCGAGCGAGGCCTTTTATCGCCGCCGCCGTGCTCACCCGCCATCTAAAGTTCACCACGACCACCGGAACGAGGAGGAAGCGCTCCTTAATGAAGCCCGCCGACCGGCGTGCACACTGGCGGCCCGACGACAAGGCGACGGTGACGTGTTGGTCAGCGTCATTAGCGCCCCCTGGTCAGCGACACCCGCTGCCGGGTCCTCTCATGAGTAATAGTGGGAAAATGGCGCTCCGCGAGTGAGTTATACACTCCGTGGTCATCGCAGCGGTAGTGCCGTGACCCATCGTGGAACACGGGCGACACTGAGGTTAGATGAATTACACTTCCGCGGCATGTCGTGCAGTGTACGATCGTCGCGGCGTTGCGTGTGTGTGGGCGAGAGGGGTGGGAACGGTGTAAGTGAGATTGTATGCCTAGAAACTTTGTTTGCGAGGCGCGGATGACGGAGAATGGAGCGACCACACACGGGCCACGCACACGCACGCGCTTACAGGCACGATGGAACGCGGTTGGAGGTTAAGTGGCAAGCTGCAGGCTTTGAGGCATAATTTGCGCGGGAATTTCTCCGTGGTGACGCGATGGCGCCAACACGGCTCAAAGTACCTGGTTTGTTTTCCTCCTCTCTCGGTGGTATTTCAAAAGAGGCACGGCGGAGCGAAGTGTATAACGTGCTTTGAAAAAAAAAATTAAAGCCGTTCCACTCAACGTGAAAGCTGTCGTAAATGCAGAGCAGTGATTCGCCATAACGGCCTGTGGCACCGTTATCCGCTTACTGCTACTACCCATCACGCTCTTCGCCTCCCTGTCTCACTTCTCTCTTGATGAATTGAACGGAGGTTTGTCCAAAGCAGTTCAAATTTCCCGCCTTCGCAGGGCTCGCGCGCCCCCTGCCTGGAACGAACAGCGCGAGCGGTTCTCGCACGTGCCGGCACCTTACTGCGCAGTCCACAACGCGTTGTTTTTGGCGGTCCCATCTCCCCGCGAGGGGGACTCGAGTAAATGCGTCGCATAGCGGGTGGGTGTATTGCGTTAACGTTTAGTGTTTGGGGAGTTGGTGGTAGTGAATGCGTTGTATCAGCAGCTTCTTGACGTAGTTTGAATGAGTCAAGGATATAAGGCGCGTTCGTAGCCTCCCATTCTGTGTCGACTTTGTGGCGCAGTGGGTAGAGCACCATGTACATTACGTTCCGCCCGCAGGGTCGAGGCATCGAAACCAGGCGCCGGATAGTATTTTTTTTATATAGTGTAGGGGGAGGGGTGCGGACAACGACGGTGCGGACTACGACGGACGTCAACGCGGGTGACATCGTGAGTTACTGAAATGATCTGCATTTAATATGAGGTGCGCTGAAAAAATGCCCGCGTATCTGCTCCTTTCGTTGCAAATGTCACCGAAAGACGATAGTCGACTGGCGCCCCTGCCAAGTAAAGGCCTCCCTTCTCTTTCCCGCTCACCTCTCATGTTGTTCCTTTCCCGTATCTTTCCATCCAAGATAACACGATAGGAGTTTGCTCACGTCAATTTAAATTTACCGCGTTCTACTTCTCCAGATCGGGTGTCTCGATGCCAGCGCTGCCGTATGGCGGAGACGCGCGTGATTCGAGGCACCATACTACAACATTTATAGAACCACGATGGCGTACACCACGAGCGTTCCAAGCGGAACGTGGATAACATCTAGTGGAACCTTTCGTTGCTATTGCCATTTGATTTTTTAAATGCCGCCAGGAGGCAGCGCTGCAACAGCAGGTGACGGTTTTCTGCTGTTGAGTAGTATTTCATTTGCTATCGCAGAAACCAAGCATCCATGAATTTTTTTAATAAAGGAACACTGCAGATATCACTTATGTATTGATTTTCTGCCTTATATTTGCGTAATGTCTTGTTCTTGTTCAACAATGTTGACAAGTATGAACACTGACACCGGACTTAGTCGTTTAGATTTGGCTGTGAGTATATAAGACTTTTGCGCAAATTGTATTTCACTTTGGCCGGGTGACTGAATCGAGTATAACAGAGACAGACAGACAGGCCAAAATTTCTGCGTTTAGGTAGCCCAAGAAAGACAACCGTCTTTAAAAAAAAATGGCCGCCATCCCACCCTGCGAAAGTGGATGCCCAGCGAAGCTTTTGTAAACCACTACACATGCTGATGTTGGAGGGTATGAAATGTTCCCCGTCATCTTGACGGGCTAGCCACTAGCGCTGGGATTTTCTGGCGGCAGAGCCTGACGCATGCGCTCGCCCTCGAATGACGCCAACTCCCCTTTTGGCGAGCAGCTGCAAAGCTAGTCTTTAGCTCGAACACATAGGGGGTCCCATTGTTCACAGTCGCCTTATCATCTATCGTGCGTTTTCGATGCTTGTTTTGTGCGTATTTTAATGAATACTCTGGTCTCTATGCCGCATGTATGATAGCACAGAAAGATTGCGCTGGGCTTCTCTGGAGGCAAACGCTGGTCCTGCCTAGCCTGACGCAATTGAGCGAGAACTGCTGGATCCTGCCTGGGTTTTTTGTTTACGACACGAAATTTTCCGGCCAACGAGAGGCTAGCAGCTTCGCCGTAGAAACAACTTCCGTGGCTACGGTTAAGGTTGGTCTGAAGCTGTGCACCCGCATGGAGTGGCCGGGACCGGAGCTTTTGGGACTGCGTCTGCCAAACTAAGGCGCCGCCCTCTCTGTCTTTGTTCCTTCTGCTTTTTTTTTTTTTCAAACCAGTTGAAGAGAACCGAGATACTTAAAACTGGACAAAAACCAAGTAATCATAATTCCTGTTTAAAATACAGACACGACTGAGCTTCGCTTTTTATTCCCACACTATGCACGGGCCAAATATATGAATGAATGTAGAGAGGGAGGGACCCAGGCTCGAATCCGACCACCGCCAGCATTTCCTTATGTTGTTGTTTAGGCGCTTTAGGTGCCCTCGATTATCATCATCCTCGGTTTGTGAAACCCCTCGCGTAATGTTGGCTTCCCTGCAATGCATTGTAATGACGGGGCGGTCGCCATAAGTGGCGTAAGAAGCTTCGCTTTAATAACCCAACGCGGTCTGTGTTTTCTTTTTATTGCACTGAATGTCGTTTGCTTTCCTTCTTGTACAGATGGTGAGACCTTGTTTCTGTTGATTGTTCCTATGACTCCAATTTTGCTAGCACCGCTCGACAAACTCTGCTTCCTACGGCTTGCGACGGTGCGGTTGCGTAGTGCCCTAAAAGACACCCTTCCGGACCTCCCGCGAAGTTTATGTTATATTTTGTTTTCCCACTTTTCGCCATTTTAACAAACGGGGTATCGCCTATTCCCGCAGGCGCAGTGCCAATCTCCCCAGCATGCGCCCGAGGTGCAGTGACCGCCGACGCGAGACGGCCACCGCGGTAGGTGGTCGCTCGGGGCGCCGCACTCCTCGACACCGCAGACAGTCCTTGTGCCAGAAGACTTCCGTAAGCCCGTAGCGGCACAGACAAAACAGAGACGCCCGCCTGGTGCGGGAGGCCTCCTCATTGCCATGCATCGGGAGTAGCGATCACTTTCTTCTGCGCACTCCGATTGTTCCGCCAACCGTCGCGGCCGATCGCCGATAAAGGACCCGGCGGACGGAAGGCCGACAACGGCCGAGAAGCAGGCGCTGCGTACGGTGCTTCTAGAGACCGGGACGCAACCGCCTGCCGAGGTTCCTGGAAGTCGGTGACACAAGCCGGCGTCTAATAACAAACAAAAGAGGCCGAAGTTTACGAGTCATCCGTTGATTCGCTGCGTCCTTTACGTAATTTTACGCCTCCGGCCATCCAAACGTCTCGGATCTTGCGGCAAGGAAGACCATAAAGCTTGGCAGTGATGCTGCTTTGATGATGCTCTGAGAAGAGGCGTTCGCCCGGTCTCGAATGTGTTGGTGAAACCTACAGTCGCCTACGAAGCATCGCGGGGATAACGTGCTGCCTTGAGGCATGCCCTCAGAGACCTCAACCTCGCTGCGTGGTTTGGGTAGTTAGCAAACGCGTGCAGCTCTTCTCACAGCTTCATGCGCAGATTGCTATCTGCGCTGATTATGAAAACTTGTCGAGCCTTTCCAGCAATACGATCGACCTTATTCAGTTACTTTTGTCTTCACGTGGAGATGGGAATCGCTCTTTTCTGTCTTATTGTCGCCGAGCCGAGGGCGTTACGCTTCCACAGGGATGAACTGCAGCGGGATCGAGAACACCTGAGCGTTGGAGTGCATTACAAACAACGCGCTAGAGTGGAAGGAGACACAGTGATTAAGTAGAGGAAGCGAGGCAGGATATATATCAGAGAAGTATTGAAAAATTGATCCAGATGCTTAAAGCGGAATATGTCCTTAGAGTATACGAGGAAAACAAATTATTAAATTAAAGCAGAAAAACCACCAAAGCACAAGATGGCTGATGCAAGCGAAACAGTACACAAAGGAAAACTGTAATACGGATGTTCCGCTATAGGGAAAAGTACAAATTATCAAACTAATGTTCTGTATCTCTGTAAAAATAGGGACAATTCTATGGGGTTACGAACAAACGAAACAGTTGTATCGTCAAGTGGTTTTTGTAGAATGTTCAAGTACTCTTTCGAACTCTCTTTTTTGTTGTTGTTGTTGTTGTTTTCTGGCAAGAGCGGATCAAGGGCAGTGCCTTTCAAACTAAGTGTGTCTTCTCAAGGATTCCCAGGATGTATTACACGGTCTCACATAATGCTCTGTTTTGGTTTTAAGAGTTTCAACACAATACCACGGTACGCGACGTTCAAAAGCGACGAAAGCTTTCCGAAAGAAAGGCGAATGCACCACACCTCCTATTAATCTCCTGCCCCGAAAAAAAAAACTTCCTCGTGACCCGGTGCTGAGCATCCCGGGCCCAAAAAACACCCAAAGGAACTCAGAACTCTCCATCTATTTTTGTAAAGGTACGTGCTCCGGGTATCCCCACTTATCCTACAGAACAAGTATCAAGATAAACCTCCAATATAAACGATCGCTTTCAGTTGTTCACCAAGGAGCATTATTATTAAGGAGGACAAATCTTTGTTCACAACATTATCGCCTTCCACACAGGCAGTGCTGACCATTCGCCCAGCAAGGCGCGTAAGAAGTGAAGGACGGAAACAAACAACGCAACCAGCGGCCCCGCAGACTGTTCAAACAGAGCGCGCCAAAATAACGGCGGCGCGGTAGAATCGGGGCCTCACGCGTCGCTTCACCGCTAAATTGGCGCGGTGTCCCGAAAGTTCCCGAGCCTCTGATTGTAGTTTCCCCGCGCGCGTCGAGCGTCGCTGAGTTCGCATTCCTCGGATCTCGGCCGAAGCCTCCGACGTGATCCGGAAAAAGAAGCAAAGAAAGGGGCGAACCTTTTGGAGCACCACCCCCAGTCTCTAAAAAAAAAAAAAAAAAAAAAAAAAAAGGCCGCCAGAAGAGACTCAATGGAAGCGCGTAAACGGTTTCATCGTCATCTGGGTGAGGAAGAGTGTGGCTGGAGGCGCTCTTGTGAAGTCGGAGAATAATGGCCAAGAGCCTTTTGATCGGAACAAACGGCACAAGCATTGTGCAGGTCGGCCTATTCGAGCAGGTGCGCCGTTTGACGCCGATCTCCTGTATACAGCGCCCCCGAAAAACCATCCGGCACAGCAACACAGATTCGGCGATATATATATATTGGCCTCGCTACCCACGCTGTATCTCATGAGGTCACGCATTCCTTGCCTTATATTGGCCGGTGTTTGACCGAATTGGGAAAGATCGGCGGCGTATAAGTCTGCTGCATGCTCAGGGCGATAAAGGAAGAGTAGCTAGAATGTACTTAACTTGAAACGGAGGGCATTTAAATTGGAATCCAGATTTGGAGGCCCGTTCCCAACACAGGACTCAGTTCAAAAAGAAAATTTGTTGAAATTTAAGAGGAAACTGAATGCGTTTAAATTCAAATCCAGATTTGACGGCTTGTTCCAACTTGCCAATAATTTCGTAAAAAAATTGTGTCATCTTAAGGTACGCAACCAGGAAGTCTAACATCAAAAATCTGTTGTTGCCAGACTAACATATTTACCCTTGACTGTAAAAAGATGTTGGACCCACAATAACAAAAAAAAAAAAAAGAAATTCGACCACATTCTAGGATATGCTGCCTCTCGACGTAGATTTTTTAAGATGGTACAGGAATGCCTTATATGTCGGAGGCTTGGCCTTTAATCAACACACCCCGCCCTACTAGAGCAAAGGCTTTCCAGGTCATTTTTAAAGCGAACAGGATCATTTGTCAGAGCTCGTGGGCGTGTTGCAAAATGTGAACTTTTTAACACTAATTTAGACACCACGAATATGAATCGAAGTGTATGAAAGACAGTATGCTGATAAAAAACTTTGCAATAGCAAAACTGAGCTTGACAACTGCTACATCGTTTAAGGCAAAATCCTTAGATCTCTCCGTTTCAAGCACGCGCGTTGTGAGGTACAGAAAATCGTTCGTACAAAACAAAGTTGAAGTTGTCGTCGGAGCGAGCGCGAGCCGTAGACCATGCGCCGGCAAAGGGACACAGCAACTTTCAAGGAAAGTAGGCCGCTGCCGCACGTGAAAAACGAGCCGCCAAACACGAAGCTCGAACACGACACACGAACACGAACACGAAGCTCCAACATGAACACGAAACACGGCAAGCGAACGGAACAAGCCTTCGGATGGTGCTGTCCGGTGGGGGCTGGCCGAGTGGTGACGGGCGCGGCCGCAAAGTTCGACCTAAAGTTCAGCCGCAGATCAACAGATCTAACTACGCTTTCGCCTTCACATTCTTAGAAAGTTCTAAGCATTGCCCGTAATTTTTTTTATTTAATACACCCTGTGGACACCACGGCAGACACGAGGCTCAGCCCAGAAACAACAGCACCGATAAAAGACGTGCTTCTCGTGCGAGAATCTCGTTATACGGATCAGGTTAACGCTGCCCCCCTAATCCCATTTGCCTGTCCGAGCAGCCAGAGCGTTGCAATGCGCCGGCGCGAAGCCCGACGTTCCCGCAGTGGAGGAAAATATGTCTCGGAGGGGAAAAAAAGCAACTTGCACCGCACTTGGGCTCTTATTTATATAGTCACGAGCTTAATTGCGTTTGTTTCGAGAATGCGGACGTAAAAGAAAGGGCCCGCGGGCTCTGTTGTTCGGTGTGGTCGCGACAATAATCTCCGCGTACCGCAGAAAAACGGTAGATTCAACGAGCTGCCGATTTTATCGGTACTGATGGTATCTAGATGTACGAGTGTTCGAGTAATCCGAAAGCGAAAGCCCGAAAAAGCACTACTGCGACAATTATGTGGTTCCTGAAAAAATGTTACAAAGAAACAAAGCGATCGAATTCGTCCATTGTACAGGTACTCGCATTTTTGTGTCTACAGATAAGATCTGAACAATTACCGGCAAAGAAAAAAAAAACGGCAGCGTGGGCCGTTGACCAAAAATAGAACGGAGCTACCGGGAATGGCTAGATATAAGTTCTTCTCTCGGCTTATGAAGGCATTGATATATTTTGTCGCCGTGCTGGTTTTTTCACAGTAAGCGGAAGTTTTTTGAAATTGTGGCAATTACCTTAGATGAGGATAAAACGAATTCGATTGCATATATCTGGGTTCAAGCTCAAATGGGATCAATCATCTAAACCTCAAGTAGCAAGACGCATTTAAAATAACGACAACATCGCGTAAGCAAGTGCTGTCCTTTTTTAATTAAAAGTTAGATATCACACATTGTGGAAGTTCGCAAAAAATTTTGATTGTGATTAACACGGGCTCTTGTCAAAATAAGTGTGTATACGGGGGTCCTTTTAGGACCACTGGATTAGGAAAGCTCACTTCCCTTTCGCAGCAAAGCAGGCTTTGCCGCAAAGCCCGTTCTGACGCTACGAAAGCGCCGTCGGCACCTGAAACGCATCCATAACTGAGGTCATATGACGGCAGTGCTCATTTCCAATTCCGTCTCTTAGCCGGGAGCGCAGATTTGCGCTGATTTATCGAATGTGAAGTGCCTCGAGCCTCAGAACGATGTGAAGAGGATATGAGAGATGATTCTCAGATAAGAAACATATTTTTTTTCTCTCCCACGAAGTGAACCGGCTTTCAAGCGGAAAGATTAAAAAGTAATCTCAGGACCTGAAATACCGGGAATGACGGTAGCGAGGCGAATAGCTCGAACTTGTAAAGCGCCCGAACTCTCCACGGAATTAAGGCTACGGAGACGACGACTGCGTCTTTGCATACTTTATAAAAAGTGGAACTCAGAGCCCCTTGGACTGTACTCCGTTCTTTGAGGCTCTGCGCCCTTTGGCCGACGCGCGAACACTTCATCGCCGCAGCCGGTACACGGAGCAATCACTGACCTGTATAGAATTCGCCAGACAACCAGCCGTGTCCTATTAGAAAGGTGAAAGGATCTAAGAGATGAAACGGGAGGATGTAGGTCACTTTATTACGAACTTCCCGAAACAGAGATTGGATAGAGGAACTTCTTTCGTGATTTCCAGAGAATATAGCGGCCCCACATTCTTTAATCGGGGATGTCATCGCACCCGAGACAAGATGGGATTCCCAGAAGAAACGTGTCTCGTCTACGTTTTTTTTTTTAAATGCAGAGCATTTCAGTAACTCACGATGTCACCCGCGTTGACGTCCGTAGTCGTGGTCCGCACCCCTCCCCCTACACTATATAAAAAAAAAAATACTATCCGGCGCCTGGTTTCGATCCCTCGACCCTGCGGGCGGAACGCAATGTACATGGTGCTCTACCCACTGCGCCACAAAGCCGACAGAGAATGGGAGGCTACGAACGCACCTTATATCCTTGACTCATTCAAACTACGTCAAGAAGCTGCTGATACAACGCATTCACTATCACCAACTCCCCAAACACTAAACGTTAACGCAATACACCTACCCCCTATGCGACGCATTTTCTCGAGTCCCCCTCGCGGGGAGATGGGCCCAATTTTTTTCTTTTTGCACGTTTACGTTTTCTACAAAGTTACTTGTTTTCACCAAAAACGTCGCTCAGTGCGTAGTGGTGATTCTTCCGCGTTCGCACAAAGCGTGGTATTACTCAGACGCAGTGATTGTCGGTAATTGCATGCATGTGGCGAAAGGTATGCTCACTCCGAGCAACACTCGCCCGCGCATTCCCAGAAGAATGTACTAGAGTCGCCATGAAGTAAATAAAATATTAGCAGTGGCTTAGCTCGGCTATGCCAGGATATACGTAGCGTGAGCTAAGGTTCAGCTGGTTATTCTTAACTTTCCTGGTTGTCTATAGGATTAGCTTGATTATCATGCTTACTGCTGCTTCAATGACATGCACACGGTATACGCATTATGTGACACATGTATACTTATCAAGCGTCCCCGGCGCAGCGTCACCAATCGCCCCAGAGCTAAGCTGGTTCCACAGGCAGACGCCGGTGTTGCTGCGACGCACGAGCCATCGGTTCCACACCCGGCCACCCCTCGCCTGATCTTCACATGTGGACCGGGCCGCCACGTGCGGAACCGAGGTCGGTGAAGAGGCTGGACGCGTGGGGTGTTGTTCCACAGGCGCACGCCGGTGTTGCTGCGACGCACGAGCCATCGGTTTCACACCCGGCCACCCCTCTTATGATCATCAAGTGGACCGGGCCGCCACGTGCCGCGCTTGCGCAGCACGGCTCTTCAGGAGCCACGCGAAACTGCTCAACCTCGGCCAGTGTAGCTCACGCTACAAAAGCTAAGAGGTCAGGATTGAGTGCGATACGGTGGAGCTCTGGCCAATGCCCCTTACAGGTGATACGCAGATACAATTCCACTGCTCCGCCTCTGGTGATTCATTTTACAAAGCAAGGTTCATAATGTGTGCAGTGTAGCGGATGTTCAGGAGAAGCCACTTCGGTCGTGCATGTTCTCAGGGCTATTAGAGGACTCAGACACACGCTGTGAACTCTCTCCTTCGGCTCTACGAAGCGCTCTGCGTTGGCCTCATACGCTACAGCATCGCCATTTTGGTCCCCCTTTCTAAAGGAACTATCAAGGCCCTAGAGTCCATGCAAGCACAGATCTTGAGGACTTGCATTGGTGTTCCGAAAACTACCTCTACTGCTGGAACATTGACCGAATGCCGACGTCTGTCACCCATGGCTCTCGGCACGCAGGAGCTTCTCCGCGTGCGACTGCGTATTGTGGCCAGGCAATGTGACCACCCTTTAGCGCCAAGTTCGGTCCCTGAAGTGTGCGACTTCCTGCCGCAGCATTACCAGCCGCCATCACTTCATCTCCACCCGCCCTGGATGTTCCCGCCCATGAAAATAGTGACCACGGTGCCCGGAATTACACGCAAGGAGCATATTCCACCTGCCGCTCTACGGTTTTTTGCTCTTGAATATATGTACAACACATACGGAGGTCATACACATCTGTACACTGATGGATCGGTGTCATCCACATCCTCCACTGTCGCAGTGTGGATACCTTCGTCCCGCACCACCCTCAGTGCCATGCTCAGCCACAAAACATCATCTACGGCCGCCGAACTTGCAGCTCTGCGGATGGCCTTGGCTCACATCATCAAGCAGCCGGCACGCGCGTGGGCCATCTTCACGGACTCTCGGGCTGCACTGCAATGTCTGGCGTCTTTCCCCAAGGATCAGCTTGTGCTTGATGTACAAGCTTTACATCTTCAAGCTCTGCAAGCGCATCATCAAATAGCACTTCAGTGGCTCCCTGCCCATTGCGGGATAACTGGAAATGTGAAGGCGGACGTTGCAGCATCCACAGCGCATGACCAACGCGGATCAAAAATACCGGTGCCATTTTCTCGCAAAAGATGCTTCAGCCCTTGCATCCAGTGTGGCATGCAGCATGCAGCGATCGCTTTGGGCAGACGCATCCCGCCATTACGCACCCCTCTACTCTATCGACCCGCATTGTAATTTTAAGATGCCACCTGGACTATCCAAGCATGATGAAGCAGTACTGCACCGCATGCGGTTGAACGTCGCCTACACGCGATACTACTGCTACAAACTCAACCAGTCTTCCTCGCCTCTGTGCCCACAGTGTGGTGTGCGTGAAGACCTCCAACACCTAATATGTGACTGTGTGCGCTTTACTACACAAAGAGTGTCTCTCGCAGTTTCCCTGGGCCGGCCGCTGTCCGCAAAACTAGAACTGAGGGACGTATTAGGTCCTTGGAACTTTTCCAAACGTGCCGCTCGTGCAACGAAAGCCTTATTGGCATACCTAAAGGACACAAGTCTTGATCAGACTTTGTAATTAGTTAAAATCATATGTATTCCTCTTCATCATTATAATCATCATCGTCATCGCATTCATCTGGCGTAGCAAGCCAGGCGTCTTAGCTGGGCTGACATCGCCAGTTTTCATTAAAGATTGTTCTCTCTCTCTCTCTCTCTCTCTCTCTGTTCTATCGCAAAAAAATTACCGCAATTGCACTCAACGTGAAAGCTGTCAAGTACGGAGCAGTGATTCGTCAAAGGGGCTGCGGCGTCCTGCCTTGACTAGTTTCGGTATCAGCCTGGCGCTGATACCGAAAGTAGTCAAAAGAGGCCACCGCAGCCCCTGCAAATGGCTATAGAGAGACACTCAACTGGGTTTTTATTAACTTGGAGTAATTAATGTGTTCATTCATTACTTTATTTTACATTGTTGTGTACTTATTTGCGGCCTATCAACGGCAGACTCCGTGGCAGCGGCGCAGCGCAAAGATCACCCCCAACACTTTGCATATGAGTAACGTGCGCCTGCGTGGTGTAACGGGATTGACATCGGCCTCGTAACGCGAGGGACCCGTGTTCGATCCCAGGGACGTGGTTATCTTTACGAAGCCTCTGTCGGGGAGCGTGGCGCCGCGTTACTGTAACGATGGCTAGACACAGCGACGCCGGACGAGCTACGGCGACAAGCCGGGCCCCTAAAGTGCTCCGCACTTAAAACAGGAAGATATATAATTAGAAGGATAAGAATGGGGTGTAGTGCATTCGGCAGGCATTCTTAGAAAATGAATGGCAGCCTACCGTTGCCCCTGCAGAAGAAAGTGTATGGCAGCTGCATCTTACCGGTACTCACCTACGGGGCAGACGCTTGGAGGCTCACTAAGAGGGTTCAACTTAAATTGAGGACGACTCAGAGAGCAATGGAACGGAAGATGATAGGTGTAACATTGAGGGACAAGAAGAGAGCGGAATGGGTCAGGGAACAAACGCGTGTTAAGGACATATTAGTAGAAATTAAGAAGAAGAAATGGACGTGGGCAGGGCTTGTAATGCGAAGGCAAGATAACCGTTGGTCATTGAGGGTAACAGAGTGGATCCCTAGAGAAGGCAAGCGTGGCAGGGGCGGCACAAAGTTAAATGGGCAGATGAGATCAAGAAGCTTGCGGGAAAAATTGGTCGCAGTTAGCACAGGACCGTGGTAATTGAAGATTAATGGGAGAGGCCTTTGCCCTGCAGTAGGTGTAGTAGTCCGGTATGATGATGATGACGACGAAGACGACGTTGATGATGATGATAATCACACATCATCACGCTCGGTGTGGTAAGCACGCCTGCTACACGGCGAATAAGCTGCTTCGTCAGAAATGGCATTGGCATTGCGGAACCTTTGTTATAGCTTGCAGTGAAGGAACTGCGCATGTGCGCTCCGAACAAGCAAAACATACGCGCACTGCCGGAGGATATATAGGGCGGAACGGCCAAGTGTAGCAGTCATTCCGAAAAAAAAAAAAACTCAATAACTTCATCTTGTGGTCCAGTCGTTGCGCTCTCGATATTAATTACTTCCTCGAGGCAGAAACATGGTGCACCGCAGCAACCGGCGGGGATTGAGGTAAAAAAGAAAGTGCCGATAAATAGAGCGATACACAGTTTCCAGCCAAGCTAGGCTTCCTACAGGACAATCTCGCGAAGCTTCGAGGAAGGTGAAGCTCGGCACAGCAGCCGTAATAACTTCCGCTCTGCTGGATTCTCGCGGCAGGTTCGCTTTCACCGTTGGGTCAGTGAAGAAACAAGTTTCGCGAAACCAAAATGTACACTCGTCCTACGAACGTCCGTCCCGATCTAGTGTGGACAGCCCCCAAAACATCGATCAAAAATTGAACGAACGCCGGCGTCGATTGCAGCAGCCGAGCATTCCTGGCAAGGTCGGTCAGCGCGCGCGTGGGTCCTTCAGGAGCGGCGTCGCCGTTTTCCTGGTACCGGCGCCGTTTACTGCTTCGGCGTGGCCGAGCGAGACCATGGCCGTGCTCGGCCGGTTTGCTCAGCGGTCATCACGAGTCTTCCCCGAAGGTTCTCCGCCGTGTCGCGTACGTCGGTGCGCGCGTACCTATCGCCTGTGTTCAGAAGGCTTGACTTGCTGTGAAAGCTCCTCAGAATTTGTTGTCATCGGCTGCACGTATACGACGCAAGAACGGAGGAAATGTCCATCTCTGGAATTCCATCTCTGTGCTTCCAACCGGGACATTTGGAAGGATCATGGAAATAACGTGGATATGCTCAGCGAAAACTTGGATTTTTGAAAAGAAAATTGCGGCATGCAACGCCTGCAGTTAAACTTAAAGCGTACACAGCCATCGTAGGTCCTTCCTTGGAATATTCTAGTGTTATATGGGATCCTTACCAGCAATCCAGATTAACCAAGTTGAACGCATTCAGAGACTTCCATTACGGGTTTATATTTTCAGGTTATCGCAAAGCCCATTCCGCAACCACCCTTCTCGCTAGGGCAAATTTATCTACACTGGCAACACGCAGAAAATTCGCACGACTGAAGTTTTTGTACCAGCTCTCCACTAATAATTTCAATTTAATCAGTCGCGCTATTTGTTCCGTCCTGGCACAGTCTCTCCCCGTATGAATCACCCTTATGTTTTTACAGCTTACAATGCCAAAATTTATGCTTTTAAATATTTTCCCTTTGTTAAGACAATAGAAGATTGGAATATCCTTGATGCGAAGATTTGCGATGACGCAATGACTGTGCAATCATTTGAACGGAAGCTCGAAATGTACCTTCCATGATGTGCTTATTTTGTTTCATTGCTTGCTGTATTGACAAAATGCGTCAATCTTCCCGCCCTGTACCAGCCCGAAAAGGGCTGACAGTACTCGAAATAAAATAGGTAAAAATAAAGTATGATCGCGTGACATTTCGTTTCAATATCGCGCGCATTTAGCTCAACACTGGTTCGGGGTGCAAACTTGGGACCAAAGATCGAGCGCAGACTTGAAGTGGATGGTGGCTTTAGACAACAAAAAATACAGCAAAATGATTGCAGACTTCCTATTTGAGAGGAGTAGCATTGTGAAGCTAGGCTGGTAAACATTGCTAGACTGTTTGGCAAGAAATTTTAGGTGTCTTAATTCGTGTGCGAAACTGCTTTCCACGAACAGCAAATCGCGATCCCCCTTTTCGCTCCCCTCTTCAAGGTATGGGAAGAGGATCTGGATTCCACAACTGCACAAAGATTGCCGCTGTCTGAAGGTGCTTCGTCCCTTATAAGTACAGAGAATATTGTTTTTAGCCGGCGTGCATCGCATCCTGTAATCGGAAATTTACGAGTGCTGGGTGACCCTAACTTCCTTCATGTCCCCTTGTAAATAAACACGGTCCATTCATGTACCTCCATGCGGGTGCGGACAGAATAAGGCGTCGACGTTGTGCATTCAACTCACAAAATTTAAAATTTTCTGTCCTATACAAATCGCCATGTGCGTAAAAACGTACAAAAAAGGGTCGCCAGCGTAGCTCTGGCTCAGGTTAGTTTAGCCATACATATACCGTAATATTCCGAGAGCTTGACAATGGCCACACTCAACATTACTCAGGCGATGTTACTTTGCTCGCAAGAGTTATAAACAAAACCCACTGCTTGGGTGAGGCGAGAGCAGCACAAGAACAAGCTAATTTCGAAGCCTTGCGCGTGCGATCAGGCGTGAACGCGATAATGTCATTTTTTTGCTGCGGTCGCGACGTTCTAGAGGGCAGTTGACGTAAATTAAAACGCCCGCAGTTTATGTTGGGCCATAGGAAGTGACTGACTGGATATATCATCATCATCAACAACACACACACACACAAATATATATATATATATATATATATATATATATATATATATATATATATATATATATATATATATATATATATATATATATCTATATATATATATATATATATATATATATATATATACGCATTACAGATGCAGTTCTTATTGCCAGTGCTATCCGGCTGCTTGAAGGTGCTTTATAGCGCTGAATGAGGTGATTGTCATTTTCGTATACGATACAGGAATCAAGAAGTCAAAGTCGAGAAAAATTCCGTCGTGATCGGAAGCGGAAATCGAACCCACGAACTCCGCATAACACGTGCGGTGCGCTACCAACTGTGCTATAGTAAATTGATTTTTATGCCTGTTCCGCCTCAGCATGTCTATGACGTCACCCAGTTAGTAATCGCGCGCAATGCGTTTCTTTCGACGGAAAACGCTGCGTGAAAGATTTCCCCGAAGGATCCTACAATTACTTCGCTGTAAGAGAAAAAAATAGCGCCAGAAGGAAACAGAGAACAAGTGAACCACGCAACACCGCGGCGTTGTCTTCATATAACCGGAGTCCTTCAGTGCTTTGAGTCCTTCAATGCTTTGAATCCTTCTGATATAACTTACAACTAGCCACGTCAGTGTTCGTCTTCGCTCTCCCCCACTAACCGACGCCCTGCGCGCGCCGACACCGTTTCAACGGCGACATACAAGCTTCGTGGATTTCGTGACCTCGCCGGCAGAGTGGTCTGTTCCTCCTCGTCCTCGTAATATCGAGGTCGCCGGTTCAACTTCCAAATGTAGCAGCCGCGTTTTGATTGAGGGCAAAATTTAAAAGCGCGTGTCCACTTCTAACTTCTGAGAGCCCTTAAGTACACCTGAGACGATTGGGGTTCTTGTTGGGATCCCGCGCTGTCATTTTTTCTCTCTTTTACATCTCCTTTTGCTCGTCCCGATAGCTGGGAACCACCTGCTCCAGGTCTCAACCCCGTTTCGTGCCATGTAACGGGCACAACGAAGTGCCACGATCAGCAAAACCATAGTGGAGTCGAAAAAGAACAGAAAAACGTTTCCGCACTCTTTCGTTTCCATTTTCTATTGTTTTCTGCAACAATTTTGTATTGTTTTAATTGCCTGTAGGTAACCTCCTGGTGTTTTTCTCTCGATCGATAAGGTCGTTCAGAGCTAGCACTATCTTTGGTTTGCGCCGTCCGGCGCATGTGAAAGTTTGAAGTAATACTGCTCACTGACGGATGTACGACATGAAGACGAACGAACACGCAAAAAAGAAAAAAAAATGTATCCATTTCTGATATCAACAAACAAATGTCAGTCGCGGTCACAATTCACGATATCGCTCTACATCGCCGAACGTTGTGGGTGAGGCGTTCTGATGGGTCGCACAAGACTGCGCGAATAATTAATTCGCTGGCCTGAAGTTTGTGTTATACCGAAGACACAATTACGTGTAAGGAAAGGAAAGGGGACAAAACAAACGTGCTGTGCACAACAATCTGATACGCGCGTAGCATGCTTAGAATTCAATGTTGCTGCAAGAGACTCGCCACGCGATGCGTGTGTATGTATATTTCTTCACTGTAAACAGCCAAGGTCGGATGGAAGTCACCCTCACCATCGTAGTCATCATAATCATCATCATCATCAACTTTATTGTTAAAGAGGGGAAAGGGATACGTGGGACTATGAACGGAGTCCCATGTCGAGAAGCCCGGGGGAAGTTTCATGTAGCATAGAAAAAATGAGCTGGTTGCCATCCCGGTGTGATAATGATGGTACTGATAACGATGGCTGGAGCAATGATAATGCCAGGAAGCGACAAATTGGAATTGCCTGGGTCTGAGAAGGCTACTGAGTTTCTGGTTGGAGATGGAAAACAAAAAATAGCTCGAAGAAAAAGAAGAAAACCCGATCAGAATTGGCAAGAATCTACGAAGTCACTAATATTAACAAAAAATGGGTCCTTAGTGATCCAAGCGGACGGAAGCTGAAACACAAAGCCACCTATTGGTGCGGTGAAGATGTTTATTTATTGATTTGTTTGTTTGCTTGTTTGTTTGTTTGTTTGTTTGTTTGTTTGTTTGTTTGTTTGTTTGTTTGTTTGTTTGTTTGTTTGTTTGTTTGTTTGTTTGTTTGTTTGTTTGTTTGTTTGTTTGTTTGTTTGTTTGTTTGTTTGTTTGTTTGTTTGTTTGTTTGTTTGTTTGTTTGTTTGTTTGTTTGTTTGTTTGTTTGTTTGTTTGTTTGTTTGTTTGTTTGTTTGTTTGTTTGTTTGTTTGTTTGTTTGTTTGTTTGTTTGTTTGTTTGTTTGTTTGTTTGTTTGTTTGTTTGTTTGTTTGTTTGTTTGTTTGTTTGTTTGTTTGTTTGTTTGTTTGTTTGTTTGTTTGTTTGTTTGTTTGTTTGTTTGTTTGTTTGTTTGTTTGTTTGTTTGTTTGTTTGTTTGTTTGTTTGTTTGTTTGTTTGTTTGTTTGTTTGTTTGTTTGTTTGTTTGTTTGTTTGTTTGTTTGTTTGTTTGTTTGTTTGTTTGTTTGTTTGTTTGTTTGTTTGTTTGTTTGTTTGTTTGTTTGTTTGTTTGTTTGTTTGTTTGTTTGTTTGTTTGTTTGTTTGTTTGTTTGTTTGTTTGTTTGTTTGTTTGTTTGTTTGTTTGTTTGTTTGTTTGTTTGTTTGTTTGTTTGTTTGTTTGTTTGTTTGTTTGTTTGTTTGTTTGTTTGTTTGTTTGTTTGTTTGTTTGTTTGTTTGTTTGTTTGTTTGTTTGTTTGTTTGTTTGTTTGTTTGTTTGTGGGGCTGCTTTTTTTAATCGATCGGATTACTTGACTCGACTCGGCTTACTTCGGTGGAAGCTACGACCACTGAAACCTTCCTTGTGCAGGTTCATCAAGCACATACTACTTACTGGAAGGTAAGAGCTTTGTGAAAGTCACGCGCGTCGCTCCCCTCGAATGGCGGCGACGGTGGTGGTGACGGCGCGCTGTGCGAACGGAGCCTCGTCAGCGGTCAGGAAAAAGCCAGCGTGTCGCCTCCGTCCGGTTCGCGCGCACTCGCCGCGCCGGCCCCCCAAGGTCGCGACCCCGCGCGCCGATCCCACGCTCGGCTCCCGCTCGGCTCTGTACGCACGCGCACCGGGTCACACGCCCGCCGTTTCCGTACACAGACACGACCTCCGGTTTGCTTTGCCGCAGCATTTTACAGCGAAGCTGTCTATTGCTAGCTTCTGGAACTTTCGTGTCCGCGGGCACGTTCGCGTCGATACAGAATTTTGTAGCCTGAGCTACACTGGCCGAGGTTGAGCAGTTTCGCGTGGCTAAGAAACAATAAATATGTTTAGTCTCTCTCGCCAGCCCCTATAAACCACTTACGATTGATTAGACGTTTAATCATCACTACCTGTATGAAAGCACGGGACAATTATTTCTGAAAATAATGTAACACCTCCTCCCTCCCTCCGGTCCGTCCGTCCGTCTGTCCGTCCGTTCATCTGTCTGTCTGTCTGTCTGTCTGTCCGTCCGTCCGTCCATCCGTCCGTCCGTCCATCCGTCCGTCCGTCTGTCTGTCTGTCCGTCCGTCCGTCCGTCCATCCGTCCGTCCGTCTGTCTGTCTGTCTGTCTGTCTGTCTGTCTGTCTGTCTGTTTTCGTCCGTCCGTCCGTCCGTCCGTCCGTCCGTCCGTCCGTCCTTCTGTCTGTCTGTCTGTCTGTCTGTCTGTCTGTCTGTCCATGTCCACCAATTTCACCCCTCTCTTACCAAATGACACACCATGCCCAGCAACTATATACCACAGCGACGAAATCACGGGTGTCGTGAAAAGGTTCCTCTAGGCCGCCAGCAACTTCTATATAGAACTTGCGCGCATTTATCGCGCACCTGCAGATTCGCGCACCGGCAATTAACCTGCCCGTTAATTACCGTAGGGTCGATTTGAAAATAAACCATGCGATCCCCGCCAAGCATTATTTATAAACAAGTAGTCATTCAATTTACGAGCAATCCAGACGTGTAGCCGTCTGTGAAACGCGTGCGCCGCACAGTGTACCAAGAGGAGAAGCGAAAGGAAACGGACACAACACACCAGCGATTATCGAAGATTTCTTCACTGCTACATCGTGTTCGCGTCTCCTTCACTTTCGTTTACTCCCCTTTTGACGCGAATAACTTCGACGAGCGGACTGACGACACTTCGCGCGACAGCTTACCAAAGTCAAAGCTTTCCTCAGCGGGCACCTCTTCTATTCACGTGCCGTCACATTAACCTCTTGCGTACGTGGCACGGACCGGGTTTATTCTTATTCCTCCACTCGCAGGGTTTCCAGTTAGCGCAGTGGTGACGCCCTTGGACTGATGGCGGCCTGTAAAAAAAACTAATGCTTTTCCACATAGACCCGTTGGCCTACTGGAAAGCTCTGGCAAGATCTCTGGACACTCGACGCCTGCGTGAAACCGGGCTTCTTCTTCTTCATCATCATCATCATCATCATCATCATCATCATCATCATCATCATCATCATCATCATCATCATCATCATCATCATCATCATCATCATCATCATCATCATCAGCAGCAGCAGCAGCATCATCATCATCATCATCATCGTCATCACCATCATCATCATCATCATCACCAGCCTATCTACGCCCACTGCAGGGAAAAGGCCTCTCCCATTAATCTCCAATTATCCCGGTCCTGTGCTAACCGCGACCAATTTATTCTCGCAAACTTCTTGGTCTCATCTGATCATCTAACTTTCTGCCGCTCCCTGCCACGCTTGCCTTCCCTAGGGATAATTACATTATCCCCGGAGAAGATTACTGGAAACCCGCAAAAAGTAACGGTTCTCGATGATACAATACACGCATCGATAATAGTGTACCTTCATCTCACAAATCACGTACCGCTATACATTTAGATTGTTCGTAGACGCGTTCACTCAGTGAGCGAAAAATCGTCTCATGTTTTTGTTCTTCGTTTGTGGGTCTTTGGAGGTTTGACGATCGGTTGGACGCACTTTCAACGCATTTTAGATGTGAGAAAGCTTTCACGCTTCTCATTACATTGTTTAGGAAGCGATGGCAAAATTTTTATTCTCTCTTTAAAGTGGCGACCATTTTGATTCCATTCGTGTTGACAGATGACGTCGACTACGGTCCCCTTTCACGTTTTGATGAGGCATGTAAGACTTTCGCCTCAATGAAGTAATTGCTGCCACCGCACCCGCCGTTAAACCGTAGTACGTGCTCGGGCACTGATGCTCCTTCTTCCTGCGTCACTCCAGCCGCTTATGTCAGGCTCCTCTCTTCCGGTTCTCGCGCTCGCGGGAGGCCGAGAGGCGCTCCAGGCAACGCAAGGTCGCGACCGGCTGACCGCTGATCCCACGTGGCTGGGAACGCGTGTTTATATGCGCGTTGATACGCGCGCGACGCCGCAGGTTTCTCCTCCGACCCAGCCGGCGTGCATAATGCGCTTCACGCACCAGCTTCACAACGAGCCGTGCACTTCTGAGAACAATTATATGTATACAAGGAAAGGCGCACAAATCGTCACGAATTTCCGCAAACATATCTCTCAATGAATGATAGTTTTCAATTCACATAAAAACAACTGCAGGTTACCCGATAGTAGAACAAACTATGGCTTTAAGACCATGCGTTATCTTATTCCTAAATTCCTAAATGACAATGCAGATATCGCTGAGATTATCGAAACATGACCTCCGAATTCCTTTAAACGAATACTACGAGAATACTGTTTTGCGAGATCTCTATTCTGACTTATTTCATAAGTAAATTT
This sequence comes from Haemaphysalis longicornis, assembly GCF_048455015.1. Taxonomy (NCBI): domain Eukaryota; kingdom Metazoa; phylum Arthropoda; class Arachnida; order Ixodida; family Ixodidae; genus Haemaphysalis; species Haemaphysalis longicornis. The sequence continues at coordinate 116,767,837 of NW_027526225.1, forward strand.
AGCTATTGGCAGCCCGTGTTGTATATGTACATTTCCTCTTTCTATAAATAATTCCCTCAGAATTTCGGTGCTTTGTAAGTTTATATATATATGTTGTTGTTTGATGATATGTTGTGTCATGCTCACACTGTTACGCGAAATGAAGCGAGTTCTTGAAAATTTGTTGTCTTTTGTTTGCTCGGTTACCAGTTGTACTGAATTTTTCTTATCGCGTCTTGTAACTTTGTGCTGCTGCTGATGCCTGCAAAGGGAGCGCGGACCCAGTCAGGAACTTATGTTTACCTTTTGGCCCCGTACCCTTAGTCTTTCTTTGCGAAAATAAAGAGTTTTTGTGAAAAAAAAGATAACGGACACACGATCACATCTACCAGTTAGAGGCTGCCTTATTTTTGTGCGGATCAAAGAAATAGACGAGCAAACGAGAGGGCTCATTCACGCGCCTTTGGCAGGGATTGGCGTATCCCCAACGTCTTTTCCGAGAGAAAAATAACCAAGTAATCAAATTTAAGCAGCTATCCATCAAATCAAAATAAGAAAAGTACCTTCCCTTCCTAAGGCAAGTTGAGAGAAGCGAGAAAGCTAAAAGTGCGTCCAACGTTCACTGGAAGTGATTGATTGATTGTAGGGTGTAACACGCCGACGCAACGCGGGCGATGAGGCACGCCGTAGTGGAGGGCTCCTGATTAATTTGAACCACCTGGGGACCTCTAACGTACGCCGAATCCCGTAGGCACGGGCGTTTTTGCTTTTCGCCTGCATCAGAGAAGCAGCCGCCGCGGCCGGAGATCCAACCCGCGTCCTCGTGCTCCTTCGCTGAAAGTGCGCCCAATCGATCGTCAAGCCTTCAAAGACGCACATCCCAAACGAAGAGCGAACCCATGTGACCATTTTTCGCGCACTGAGTAAACGCATCTACGAACGATGTAAATGTATACCGATACGTGGTTTACGAGATAAGGGTATATATACCATTGCACTCATTCTTCATGATCGATGGGTGCATTGTCTTATGTACTTTTTTCCCGCAATTTTCAAGTCACCGTTTTGACACAATGGAAGCGCGGTTTCACGCACGCGCCGTGCGTCCAGAGATCTTATCAGAGCTTTTCGGTCGCCCAACCAGTCTATAGGGAAATGCATCATTTTGTAAAGACGATAGTCTTTGTTGGGCTATTTAAACCCAGAAATTTTGGTCTACCTGTCGGTCTGTCGGTCTGTGACTCAATCCCGCCACCCGGCCAAAGTGAAACGAAGTCGGCGCAATAGTCTTATATACACTGACAGCGAAATCTAAACGTCTAAGTCCCGTTTATATACTCATATTTGTCAACATTGATGAACAAGAACAAGACATTACGCAAATATAACGCAGAAAATTAATACACAAGGGATATTTACAGTGTTACCTTATAAAAAAAATTTTAGATGCTTGATTTTGGCGAAATAAAATGCTATAAATCGACTGCAGAAAAAAATTAACACTGTCGCCTGCTGACGCCCGCGCCACTATAGCTTCTGGCGGCATTTTAGAAATTCAAGCGGCAACAGTTACGAAAGGTTCCACTAGATAGGTTCCACATTCTACTTGGAAAGCACGTGGGCTAGTGCAACGCGGTTCTATAAACGTTGAAGTAGGGCGCCGCGATTCACGCGCGCCTCCGCCGTTCTGCAGCGCTGTCATCGAGGCACCCGGCCTAGAGCAGTGGAACGCGGGAAATTTAAATTGACATGAGCAAACCTTTAGCAAAGCCTGGGTGGAGCGCCACGCAAGAGGGACAACACGAGAGGTGAGCCTAAAAGCGAAGGAAGGCATTTACTTAGCAAATGTCGACAAAGTCTATCGTCTTTTGTCGACATTTGCGAATAAAGGAGCAGATACGCGGCCAATTTTTTTGACAGAACAAAATCGCGGCTGCAACTTCAGCCACTGCCTCGAATCGAGCTCCCCACGCTGTTTCGGCCGCTCGGCCCCGTCCCCGTCATCCTCAAGTGCATTCCGCAGGATCGAACCAACCGCGTTCCCAGTTCAAGTGCGCGTACGAAGAGTGGGATCGCTTCGCTTGTCCGCAGCGCGAGGGCCTCTCAGCGGTCGGCCGCCGCCCAAGGGTGCTGCGGGGCTGCGTCGAAGTGGCTGTACTGTCGACGCCGACAACGTCCACAGCGGCAGCTCTCAATCAAGGCACCCCGCTGAACTGAATGACGACAAACGGGGCACGTACCGACAACTGCGCGCAGACCGATCGCGCAAAACAAACCAGCTCGCCGAGCTAGCCCAGCTCCTTCTGAATCGACACCCTCCAGACAGGAATGCCTCCGAGTGATCTCAGTGCGACCGTTAATACGCGTGTCGTTCTTCCTAATGACCGAGATCTGGGGAAAGCGTCTCGGCTGATGAGGCACGGCGGAGGTTGTTAAGCAGCGGTCGGCAGATGTGGGGCGAGTTGGGGAGGCGTCGTCTCTAGCCTCGGAGCTGTTGGCAGTCTCGGCGGTCGGCAAAGGAGGCCGACAGTTTTCTCGGCTGCGGCCCGTCGAGGGCACCGCCACGGGGGGTGCTATGGCCGAGCCATCGGCGGCGACCGGTGTTTTCGGCGCGCTGACCTAGTCCGACAAATAAGGGGCAGACCGAGAAGGAACCGATGTTTGTCATCCACCCGACCGACGTAGAGAAGTAAGAAAGAAGCCCACATGTTCTCCCCTTGGCGCGTGCCGTGAAGGAGCATTGGATGACAGCATGAGTGCGCGTTCTGACTTGCTTTGCTCCGAACCTATACTTGACATTCCACTACGCGCGCATCATCATCAGCAACAGCAGCCCACTAGGTGCACTGCCCGTCGAAGCATCTCCCGTCGACCTCCAACCAATCCTGTCCCGCGCCGCTCCAGTCCGTTCTTTGCCTCCGAAATTCCTTATTTCGTGCCTTAATCGAGTAATTGGCCTTCCTGTTTTTCTAGAACCGTCTCTCGGCGTTCACTCTATTACCCTGCTTGTAGTCGTTTCGCATAGCTACGTGTCCAGCCCAAGTCCATTTCTTTTTCTTTATTTGAACTACGATATCTACTACTCTCGTTTGTTCCCCGATCCAAGAAGCTCGTTCCCTCTCCCTTAACTGTACTCCTAGCAATCTTCTTTCCAAGGCCCGCTTAGCCGACCTAGGTTTGCTTTAAAGTTGCTTAGTAAGGCGTCAAGTTTCCGCTCCATATGTCATTACCTGAAGGATGCATCGGTTCTATATTCTCCTTTCCAGTGATCGATGTAGCGTACTTCTCGTTATTTGGGAGTGTTTGCCGAGTGCACTCCAGCCCATACTTATTCTGCGCCGAAAAGGCAACTGTAGCGGCCTTTGAAATCTCAGTGGCTTCAAATTTTTCACGCAAAATTTCACGTCTGAAATTTAAACGTGAAATTTTATTGATTATTTCCAGCAAATAAAGTTGAATACTTATTGTTTGTCATAAATTACGCGAATATTTCTGACAATCACGCGAAAATTTATTCATCATTGATTGATGAATTGATTGATTGACTACAACACTGCACTTGAACACGCTGCGTGTGTAGGCCATAATTGTGCTTTTTATTACTTCCTTGCCAATAGCCGAAACTATAAGATATTTTCTTTCTGGGTCCTCAGTTACTTTGACATTGTCGACCTCTATGCCTTTACTCCTCCAGTACTGTTTTTTTTTTTTTTACTCATGCAGGCATTCGAAAGAGATCATTATCTGTGAGCTATAGAACTGTTCCCTCGTGCACAATGTATTGCAGCACTACACTCAAAGCTCGCAGTGTCACCGCGGGCATGTCTGTTCAGGACTGTAATTGGATCATTGCTAACTGAAATAGCTTATTGCGTTATACCTGAGAGCTTTCCTTTTGCAATATTTTTATTCATGGACCTGACGTATCGGCATACAGTATCGTTTGATTACTATATCCAGTCCGCACGCTGAGCACGATTTTTTCCGTGTTTTGTATACTGACCCGCATAATACGGAAGTGGCCCGGCCCCAATCACCCCCCAATATTATTGCTTCTAATTTTCGCTGCGTTATCTTTTCCTCTTTACCATTGGGTATACAGTAACTAACTGATTCCAAGCTTGCCATGACCACCCAAATACGCCAGATAGGAGTACAGGGTTTAAAAACAGTGTACTTCACAATAAACGGAGAAATATTCATTTATTCAGGACGTTAGCTGCAGCCGAACGAGGAGCTGGCTACTCAAACGTTCGAGAAATAAAAAGGTACAGTGGCTGTCTCGAGAAGCCACGAGGTTTCTTGTCTATGTCTATACATCTATACATCTAAAATGTCTATACATCTATGTACAAACTATATAAAAAAGGTCAAAAGGCAGTAAACATACGTGCACCTATATAAAGCACAACAAATAACCACTACACGTGCTGCCACGCTCGTCCAGAGGAGCGCAGATGCATTTAGAAGTGTTCGCAAATCTTCGTCGTTTGGAAGGACTCCCTCAGGGCACGGAAGCGCCTTTCTTCTGGCCTCGTAGGTTGTTCCACGGACCAAATAGTTTCCGCAAAGATAAGGGGACCCGGATAACAGGCTAAGCTTGTCATTTAATCTCCCCCGCTCGGTCGCATAAAGAGGGCATTCAAGTGGCACGTGGATTACAAAACTAAAGCAGCGGCTTCAAACAGCAACCTGTATACAGCTAGGAAGTGTAGGTGTTGTCAAACACACAGGAAAGAAGCTGCAAAGGACTTCGCGAACAATACGGTATAATTCAGGCGGGAAAGGGGTGTTCGAACGAAGCATATAGAATTGTCAAGCAGCAACAGATACGCCAATAAACTAGAGGCATGCCCGCGAATAGAGGAGGCCGGACGCATTCTAAGACATTCGCGGTTTGTGAGTAAGCATGCGGAGTGGTTCCGTAAAACGGAAACGAAAAAAAAAAAAAATGTTCGACGCCCAGTTTCTCGAAAATGCAATGAGCGGTCCGTGTTTGTGACGGCCGTTGAATCGTTCAGGCCGCGTTTCGTTCAGCAGTTCTTATGTGAGGAAGGTACAGTTACATTTTCATTTTTATGTAATGCACTCTAAATTGTTGGCCACCTTCAACTGAAGAGCAGAGGTAGGTGCCGAGACTTAGAAGAATGCATCAGTGCTGCGAAGGAGCGAATGTTTTCGGCCACGTCAAAGCCGAATGGAACTGAATGTGTTCCCTTTGAAACCAATGGTTAAAGCTCGTCGAGAAATAATAGCGAAAGCTTGAAATAGGCCTTTTTTTTAAGACAAAAAAAAAAAAAACGCTTCAATTATCATAAACGTTGGAAGAAGTTGCGCCGCTAACACTGAAACGCTGCAACTCCCCAATTATACGATGGCTGTCCAGTTACTATGATACTCATAAATTATAGTCTGTTAAAAATGGATTAAGATAGTCTGTGCAGAGTGGATCCCTAAAGAAAATGCAAGCGTGGCAGGGGGCGGCAGAAAGTTAGATGGGCAGATGATACCAAGAAGTCTGCGGGGATACATTGGTCGTAGTTAGTACAGGGCCGGGATAATTGGAGATTAATGGGAGAGGCCTTTGCCCTGCAGTGGGCGTAGATAGGCAGGTGATGATTATGATGATGATGAAAATGGACAAACTGGGTGCCTGCAATTACCCTGCACATAGTGTTTTCGCTTTGCTCAGTTAACACTTGCAAAATTTTCTCCCTGTCACGTGTGTGTCAAAGAAAAAGGTTATTTATTAACAAAAATTAACTCCCCGCTACTTTAATTAACTTTATTCGGAATGGCTTGTTGTTACCCTTGTTTACCCTTACTCTTGCCCTTGCACAAGAATGCATTCATTGTTTAACGGGACGTCGGAATTGGCATAAACCAAAATCTCTCAATTAAAATATTTCAAACACACACCGTCCTGAACACAGTGTACAGCCATCAGCATTCATACCCTCACACACGAAGGTTATAGTCAACATTTTAGAGACTTCGAACTTGACAGCCGAAACTTGAGAAATATATATTTATGCATTGCAGAGTGCATGCTCAATATGCCGCGTTCGAGCGCTATGTCAGCGCTTTTGAAGATCAAATTCATGTTTGCTTAATTTCGAGACTACGTTCTAGTGAAGTAACTTTGCCAACATGTGCAAGAAGCGTTCAGAGTCGCAGTTACACTTCTTTGTTTTGTAAGATAATATATCAACGTTCGGTAAATTGAATTCTCGAAATAAATAGAGTTTATTATGGCATCCTTCATGTTATGATAGACAAGATCGGGGTAATGTTGAGTGCGCATGCGTTTAGAGGAATATTCAAAACATCGCTTCAGTACCACTTTTCCTAACGTTTGGGCAAGTCACGATGAACCTTCAAGCCTTTACACCAGCTGCTTGAAGCTACCTTCATATTCGACGAAAGTAAAAAACTGCTTAATAAGAAGTTGTTTATTGTACTACCAGAATATTAATTCTACAGCGACCGGTTTAGTATTTTTGTTTCGCCCTAGTATCGCAACCTTTTCCTACTGACACGCCATTAGTTACGCTGGGTTTTAAATCATAAATAGGAAGGTAATACCCTGCACCACTTCGGCTCATAAAGAATTCCTGCAATTAAGCGTTTTTTTATTTTTATAATTTCGCTGCAGTCATGAAATCTTGCGTACTCCAAGCACGCAACTTTGTAAAGCACGAATTTGGCATTGACTACTGAGTTGGTAATGTTGAGCACAGCAATTTCGTTTTGACGGTTCTGGACGAGAAAATTCCCCTACTCATCGAAGACAAAATTACAAGACGACATCGAAGCTGCAACGCCAGCAAACCTCCCGACATCACGACCAGCTGCCTCCCATCGACTGACTCCGCCGCTGCATCCGATTTTACCGCGTGATTTCTCTTTTCCATTTCCTTCCAGAGGACTCGGTACTCACTGTATTGTATGACTACCCACCGTCTTTCTCAGCTGGTTACCCTATACGTTCCTACATGCTCCACCGCGGAGGAACATGTCTTTGTCGGGGTCTCAGCGGTCATCTCCCATTAAGCTGACGTTCCGAAGAAGCAAAACAGGCGCTGAAATTTTGTTCTTGTGAACCTTTTCATCCGTTAATCTTTAATAAGATCAGGACATGTTCTCGGCTGTGTTGCGCATGCGCAGTTACGTCTTCCTGTCGACTGCGCCAATTACAGGGCCGCTAGCACAGCCCACTGATAAAATGGCAGCTCCCAGGACGAAGAAGATAAAGAGGTGTATAGTGCGCTGTATGTTGACTGATAGAGAGATCCGCATGTTGTGCGAGCATACGTACACGCATTTCTGCTGGTTGCGGGGTGTCGGGCATGCGCGCCCCTCCCCTTGCCTCTAATCTTGTTTTGCTGCCACGATTGTTTGACGTTGCGTCACGCTCCGCGTATCCTCAATTCGGTCGTTGCGCTGCATCCTGTTCATTTGCCCGCCATATCGGTGACGCTAAGTGTCGTAAACGTCTCCGAAATGCGCACAGGTATGTTTGTATCGTGGTGAAGTCAGCCCACCACGTCTTCTTAAATACCGACCTTACCGTATTTTTTTCCCAGTCCTCGCGAAGTTTATTGCAGCTTGTGCTCCCGTCATGCCACGCCCTGGTTGTGCCAAGGATATCTTTAAAAACTGAAGCAAAGTTCAAAGTGCAAAGGGGTCATCCACAACTGGGTGTAGCAAATTCAAACGTTGCGCCGAATATAAACTGTCACGTTGAGGGATGAAATAACGAAAGCTAAACTAGGTGTCGTGCTCAGGTGAGGGAGCGAGAACTTTAACGCTGGTGCTGGCGGAAGCTAAAACTACACTTCCTAACAACAGCACGAAGCACCGCCAAGCCATCAAGGCGTCTAGTGAGGAGGAGGCTAGCTTGTACTCACCCTTGTCAATACGCGTGCCATCCTGACGTTCGACACCAACCACTTCGGGCGCGAACTCGTGCTCGGGAGTCAGCTCTGGGGTAGCGTAGTATGCACCCATTGTGGCCACTCGAAGCCGTTGTGCAGAAACGCGAGCGCGTTCGAGCCGGTCAGTTCAAATTGCGACCAAGTGCGAACAGATCCCACGGGGAAACCGCGCGTTGCACTCCACCGTTTCGATGGTCACCCGGCACCGCCGATAGAGAAGGGTGTTGTGACCTTAGCACGACTCCCGTAACCACACACACACACAATGAATATACGCCGGAAAAAAAGAACTACCGCAGGATGTCCACGCACGAAAAGTGGCGCGAAATTTAAATGGCGCGTGTAAAATGAGGAGGCAGGCGTTGCTTCCTGTTTCGTCCAGCAGATATCCGATGAAGGACGTTTCGGGTATCAACCCTGGGTGGCGAAACCGAAACCACGAGGTGCGCAGGTAAACACACTGGTGTCCTCACAAAATGTGCTGAAACCACACGGGTTCACACGTCGTTTCAGTTGCGCGGGGATAAGCAATGTTACCACTCGTCTGTGCACTTTAGATGCTCGACTTTTCGATCGCTGGAAATTTAAATTAAAAAAGCGGAATTTTTCTTCCTGACAGAAGGACAGCGACAATCCACAGGGCACTCAGTGGTACGTCCTTGGCACGGCAAGTTGAAGGGAAAAAACTTCTTTTTGGGATCAGCAGTGGCACCAAGAGGAATCCTTGCGGCACCCACGGGCGTGAACTGTCGCACGGGAAACTGAGGTCGCTAAACGCCGCGCAGCACCGGGAGAGCTAGCGAAGTGGTGCTGATGGGCCGTCAGCTGTCAGCGACGCACCATCCGGGCACGGAAATTGGCAGCTTTGCGAAAATTCCCTCGGTATCGGAAGAGGAGGACTCGCTCCGAAGTGTCCGTGACGAGTTGGGACGTCTGTGAACGGTGCGTGGACGCAGAGGGAAGGAAGGCGAGATGCTTGGTCGCACCAGGGAGCTTCGCGGCAGCGTCGACGGCGGACCGGGAGAGCGTTGAAGCGGGCGCCAGGCAAGAACGTTGCTTCTGCCGCCGGCGTCGCCGGCCTATTTCTCACGACGTCCGCTTGGAGCGCAGGCGTAGAACGGGCCGTGACGCCTCGAGTGTATACACAGGTATGCACACACACGCGCGCGCGCGCTCGTCACGCAAGGGCAGAGCGGAATACCGGCTTGGAGCCCGTTCCCGATTCAGGCGAGCTGAACGGAGAAAGTTGTTCTCGGGCAGCCCGTCTCCCAGGGATCAGATTGCGGGGGCAGTCGAGATCGAGAGCGGAGAGCCGAACGACGCAGCGCTCGGAGATACTCTGCGCGAAGGTGCCGAAACGTCCTCGCTCGCGTATCCTTATCGGAGAGGAAACGAAGATGTTCCGAGTGTGTTTCCGCGCTTCCTGTCCTCTTCTTCCGCCGCTCGGAGTCGCGGCGCCGTGCTGTACTTGTCATCGAAGCGGTGTTTCTTTTTCCGACGTCGGTAGAGAAGGGATTCGGAATACGATTACAGACAACGACGGGCACAAACGAGGAAACGTTCGGCCGTGCTTGGCGGCGCTTTTGATTTACTGGACAAGGCGGCGGAGCTGCGGTAACGAGGTGCACACGAGGAAAAGACAAAAGGGGCTCGACTCCGGGCAAAATGAAGTCTGCAGCTCGCAGGTACTCGACTGGAGTCGCACGAGGAAAAACACAGGCCACCGAGGATGAAATCGACTGCTGTACTCGAGTGCGCAGACGGAAGCAGCCGCTTTCATTCCCACCTCGTTTCGAACTGGTCGGCGGGCAAGGTGACATGGAACTGGTGCTTCGGCGATTTGAATAAACATGTTCGGGATCGAGGCATCGAAGGTTGCGTGTTTGAAGTTGCGAAGTAGCCGATCGTCGGCAATGCGAATAGAGGTGCTCGGTGTTAGTAGCAGCAGCGTTGTTCGTTTTACGTTGCGAAGCAGCTGTTCTTTTAGGTACTCCAATAAAAATGCTTGGCATTCACAGGTTGGACGTTAAGAGCTTTACGTTGTGAAGCAAGTGTTCCTCGGCGATTAGAACAAGAGTACTTGCGAGTAAGGAGTGCAACGTTAAGCGCGCCTTTCCTTTCGAAGCAGATGTGCAACTCGATGTGGAACATTTTGCAAAGGAGACAAATGACAAACGATCATACAGACGACCAACGGTATTGTTAACCTTGATCTAGGGACTGTCTTTACTGTGGTTGGAAGAAAAAAAAAACTCAAATGGAAACCCAGGGTCCCATTCCGAACAAGCATAACAGTGCCGTTTTGACGGCGCACGAAGGTGAAAGAGGCTTCCTTATCGGCGTTTGTGCCAAGAGTTTCCGTGTCAGAGTTATACAGGGTGATCAAAGTTAAGCCGACAGGTTGTTTTTTTTAATTAGACGCTTAGCTTTACGTGAGGACCACTTCTACAGTGAGGTTATGCGCCGAGGGGGACACAGAGTGAAGTGGTAATTTTTGATTTCGGTGGCTTAATTAACTAACATTTAATAATTAACTTTTTAGAGGCTGCAGTAAGCAGGCATGTTTGTAATGAAAAGTTAGACGCAATCGCGTTTCTACGCAGTTTTATTTGGCAACATTCTTCTAGCGCATCCGTGCTCCAAGATGTCGAACTGCGAGGTTTAATTGCCGCTCGCACGATTGTACGCATTCAAGGCAGTTAAGTCCGGCGCAAAGCTCCTCCCTTTTGTGACGTGCCTGCTGTGTTCGGTGTTTAGTTTGACAACGGGGTGGAGGCATAGAAAAAAGTGATAACTTGCACCCTTTCACTCTTGGCTCGTGTTATCGCAATCTGCAGTAGGCGGAACCGCTATCGAAACACAGAACAAAAGGGAGGAGCTTTGCGCCGGTCGTCACTATCTAGCATGCGTAATAACGCGAACGGAAATTATACTTCGCAGTTCCATACCTCGGAGTACGGATGCGCTAGAAGAATTCTGACAAATGAAACTGCGTAGAAACACGATTGCGTCTAACTTTTCAATTGAAACATGCCTGCTTACTGCAGCCACTGAAAAGGTAATTACTGAATTTTAGTTATTTAAGCCACCGACATCAATAATTGTCACTTCCTTCTCTTTCCCCCTGGTCGCATAACCTCACTGTGGAGGTGGCCCTCACGTAAAGCTAAGCGCCTAATTAAAAAAAAAAAACATGACTTATTTTGATCACCCTGTATACAGGTATCACGCTTGTAAAGCGCCAGGCAGAAAAACGCTCTTATGCCAGTACCGTTAATTTTGATGTATTTTGGGTTTTGTAACTTTTGCACAGTGACCATCGGAAACCCTAATATCAGTAACTGACATTTGTCAGTAAAATTCCTCAATGTCAGTTCCTCAAGACTTGACTAAGATGTGCTGTGAGCCAAATGCCTAAGGGAACTATACTAGAGGTTATAATGTTCCTCAACTATTCTTCTGACTGGCTGCGGCTTTCCACTTTATTGCGCAACGAGAAAAGCTCAAACGCCGACGCATCAGCGGAATAGTGGCGGCCCCACATCTGGTAATTTAAAGCCACCATTGTGTGACAGCACGTTGCGAAGTGGTGGAGGAGGGATAAACATCTTTGTAAAAAAGAATACCTTAGATGTGAACGTAAATTTTGACTAATCCTTATCTTGCTTTGAAAAGAAATCCAGAACATTTCTCATCCATTCAGGCCTCTCCTGGATAATGTGATCGCACGCTCCAATTAACTACCACGCACTAATTACAATATCTGCCGCTTTCTATAATCATGTTGTACGTCCCAATTTGGTGAGCGGGCTATTTTCTGTAATGATAAAAATGCTTCTTCTGTATACCTGTTTTTTTATTCATTTCTGAGTTCTGAGTTCATGATTTCTGAATTCCTGTACAATATGTACTGTATATGCATTGTATTCGCCTATTATTGCATTATTTTTGTCAGGTTAATTTTGATGTCAAGAACCGCAAAGCTGAACTGTTCATTATGTTCTGAATGTATGTACTGAATCGTCTAAAGGCACCGAGGCCCCGGGGCGTCCAGCATTTTTTGCCTTTACCCTCGGTGCCCCCTTAGGCACTGTCTGAGAAAAATAAATGAAATAAATGAAATTACACCATCTTCCCGTGGGGAACCCTGATGAGGATGCGAAGCATCATGGGGGTTCCGTGTGGTTCCATTGTGTTGCCGTTATGTTGAGTGATCTGGTTTTTACTAGCGCCAGAGGGAATTCCGCGTCCGGGTCCACACCGGTGGCAAGGGCACGCAAGTACTGTTGTGTGACGGTGAGTAGGCGGTGGTTCTCGAGGCGCCGAAACTCGTCCATCGTGTTCTTGTCGATGTTGTAGTCTGTGTGGTAGAATCGGTAGTCTCCGTCAGCGTTTGTGAGGTAAAGGTTGTTGACGTTGGTGCACCGGCTGAGAGCAACGCACACGCCCTCCTCTTCGCAGCCTTTTCTTCTTCTCCTTCTTCTTCTTCAGTGGTTTCTCTACGGAAAGATGACGACGGTGGTTGAACGCGAAGCTATCTCGCAATGGATTCTTTGGTTGGCCAATCCCTAGGGGCATCCTGCCACAACCATCATCAGTGGTGCCTGGCCAGGCATGCGCAATAGGGGTGCGGACGGCGGACAACGACGACAACGACAAGGGAGGGAGGTACACAGCCCCGAGCATGAGATGCTCCGCATCTAAAAAAAGAGTCCTTATTCCAGTACACCTCGAGACCGTCCGTCTTTTTGGGCTTTCTTCACCAGCCAAAGCTGGCCAGCAGCGTCTGAGCTGGATAGCGCTCTCTCTCCCAGTGCTCAGGGGAGGGGAAGGGCAGGGAGTTTAGGTGGATGTTCTTATTACATCACGACATAATATGGTAGACGGTGCCCGGAGCCTCGTGGAAGCGGCATTGAGAGGAGCTTAAGTGCTTCTAATGGCAAAGAACATTGGCATAAATGTTTGCAAACGCACGAGCAAAGCACGTGGAAACTTTTGTATCTTTTTCGGCATGTATTGAGGAAAGAGCTACGTCTCGTTCTTTACATGTGGCGTCTTTCTGGCGTCACAAATGATCCCAAATAAACGAGGCGGAAAACTTCCTCCTCTTGTGTGTGTTGATTGCCAAACCCAGAAAGCGTCTTCTTCTTCTTTTTTTTTTTTTTTAGCTGCAAAACAGTGGCAACAGTATCAGAAGATTGCAGGACATATCTTCCGGCGCTGTTGCCACTTTTAATCCAACACGTAAAGCAAATTCGAACTTTTCATGGTGAAGGCGGAACTGTTTTTGCGTAAAAAAAAAAAAAGACCAGTTGCCCTTGAGTGTATATTTAAAACAAAACCGTTTAAATGCGCGTGTCGCTTACACTTATAGCCGGAGGGCCGCCCTCGGTGGTGGCAATTACGGGCTATCCGGAAATTCGAGTCTGCCTGTTTTTCCGTTATCATTACGTCGAGCACCCAAGCGCGTGTTCATTTTGCCATTTAGAAAAGGAATTAACGTTGTTTGTACAGCTCGCGAAAGATGTAGCGCCATCGCCCATGCCAAACATAGCTTTGTTATGTTCACTTTCTTCCTTATAAGTGTTTGTGTGTGTGTGGGAGGGGGGGGGGGGATTCGTCCCCGATCGAAAGCAGAGCGCCCCCTCGCATCGCTGAACGAAACCAATGCGTCAAAGTTTGATTTTGTATGAAGGTCTACGCAGCAAACTTGACTTTTGGCGATGAATATCTGATGGAAGTAGCAGCTCTTAGCTAGAACTGTCCGCAAACTTGCCCGGGAGGTCACACGATCCAAATGAACTACCCAAGGATTTATGAGAGCTCGTACGAATGTCCATCTTCAGTGTCCTCTCCCACTAGGCCTCCCACGGTCTGACGCAACCGTTCTTTGTCGTCTCTGGCGGCTGGGAGTCGCATTCACAAATCTTCACTCCTATTTGACCGGACCAGCAGCCAGTGAGGCGTGTGGAGTCTGTGGCACACCGGAGACCACACGCCATGTTCTATGCGAGCGTCCACGTTTTTCACCGGCAAGAAGGCAACTCCCCTCCACTTTAGGGAAGCTGGATTCTCGGCGGCCGTTCTCTGAGGGGAAAATCCTGGGCCACTGGAATTCTTCGTCACTTAAGCACAAGTCGACAAAAGCGCTCCTGAACTTCCTACGAACGACGGACTTGTACAAAAGACTGTACGACAAAAGACTGTGCACTCCAGGGACGCTCATTGAACTACAGTAAAATCTCGTTAATTCGAACTGGAAGGGGACCATAAAATTGTTCGAATTAAGCGGCGTTCGAATTAGCCGGCGGGCGCCAGAATGAATGGAAATCGCGCCACACTGCGCGGGTAGAACACGAAGAAGCCATCTCTGGACCCGTAATCGCGAATTGGGCACTACTACACGCTTGTGCCAGGTGATTTCGCAAATAATGTTTCGTAAATAATAATGGCATGCGCCGGGGCATGGTGCCGTTGGCGCGACGCCCTCTGTAGCAGCGCAATAAGCTGATGGCGAGCGAGCGCCATGCTGTTCTTTTTCTCTTTTGTTGTTCTGCACCTCAAGTAAATTTGGTTCGGTTGGGCTTTGCAACACATTGTAATCACTATGGGCCGACTTCTTCTGCCAAGAGCGATGGAAACCAGGGGATCCCAGTTCGAATTAACCGTTCTATATACCGACGTGTTCGAGTTATCGGGAGTTTTCCCCCATTGAAATATACGGGACTGTGCGGGTCCAGGGCGTGAGTTCGGTGATTCTGATTGTAGGGTTTTACGCGCCGACGCAACGCAGGAGATGAGGCGCGCCGTAGTGGAGGGCTCCGGGTAAATTTTGACCACCTGGGGATCTTTAACGTGCGCCGAAATCTCGTACACACGGGCGTTTTTGCTTTTCGGGGCGTGAGTTCGAGTTAACCGGAAGTTCGAATTAACCGAGTTCGAATTAACGAGCTTTTACTGTATAACCTCTATAGTGTGCTAACGTTGGGCACACCTCTTCTCGCCTCATCTTTCCCCGTTTTTTTCTGTTTTCTTCTTTTAATTCATTTTCATCCTTTTCCATGTGTACGATAGTAAACTAGGCAACAGTCTGGTTAACAACGCTGCCTTTTTTTATATTTTTTTCCCTTCGTTATTCGAACTTCAATAATTCGGATTTATGGATAATTCGAACTGTAAGGTTTGGTCCGGCCAAACCTCCGTAGATGTCTATGTGCAAAAAAGCCCGTTAATTCGGACGCGGGTAGGTTGCGCCACGGATAATTTGAACTACGCGCCACCGGGACGCTGGCTTGGCGCTTGGTACGTGGCCAGAGGAAACGCACCCGCTGGCTAGTATACATACCAGGCCGCGACGCCTCCGAAACGAAGAGAACAGAGAGAGAAGGAGAAATGGGGAGGAATCAGACTAAAACACCCATGGCGGACGGTTTAGGAGACTTATTCTTTGCGGACTACGTCGATGTGGACGCAAGTGCAGTGGTGTGGTGGGCTGACAGATGAAGACGTCCCTTCTCAGGTCACAGGCACAGAACATGACGCCGGCGACGAGGACGAAACATAGAACGAAACGCAGGTGGGGCCGTCCGCTCAGAAGTCGTGACAGGACGGAATGCCGCCCGCCTCTTCAGATTTAAAGAAGGTGAGGAGGAGGTCTTCCGCTACGTTCGCTTGTTAGAACAGAAAGTGCCAACTCCCGCCTTCAAGGACAGAAGGCAGACTGCCATTACAAACTTCTTCCCGCGTAAAATTGTTGGCATGCCCTATTGCTTTGCGATCGCAGTGTAATGCTGTTATTCTTTCCTTTAATTATTTCGAAATGAGGTGGCATCCCCTTGCGGTTCGAATTAACGAGCTTTCCCTAGTTTGTACTCCGTGGCTTCTATATAAAGCGCTTTCGGGGGTAGCCCGATAACGCTCCATATAAATAAACTCCAATTAATTTGATACAGTTATTCAGCGTTGAATTAAGTGGTCCCAGGATAATTAACTCGCCCCGCCCCCTTCACTGTTGGTGACAGCCGAAGCCTAAATATCGAACGAGACAAAATATCAGCCGAAACGGGTGATGCACTGCTGGATTTTTCCGTCTTTCGTCTCGTTAAATCTTAAGGAACGTAATTCTTCGTTTCACGGTCTTGAATGGTGACTAATATATCATAGTGCGAGCAGCTGCAGAGACGCTGAACGCTGCTCCACCGCCACACTGAAATGGAAAGCTCCGCGGGTGGAAAGAGGCCACCAGAAGCTAAAAAGAATGGCTTGCACCTTAGCTCAGATTACCCTGTATATGCAAAGTGAAGGCTTAATTTACCGCGGTTAAATCATGATTTCTACGGCTCAAAGCTTCCTGCTCCCGCGATACGCTCAGAGAAGACGGCCTGGTCTCGCTCTCATCCATGGCTAACCTCGCACTGACTAGGCGAGTGCGGCGCTCATCTTAGCCAGGCACACGGCGAGTCACGTGGTTAGGTGGTGGAGCTCGGCGCGGCGAGTCACGTGATACGATGCCGAAGCTACGGTGCAGCTGCAGTCAAATGATGGTCAGATTGCGGCCATTGAGAAACTCGGCTCGACGAGGTTAGTAAAGCGATGCTTTAAAATCAAGCGACCTCACAAAACCCCTCGCTGGCACCCTCGGCTAAACCTCCTAGGTTCCTAAGATGACGGTGTTTTAGAGCGGATGTGCGCTGCGTGAGTATGACGGAAGCCGCTATAACCCAGCAGGTTGCAAATTGTGTATGCTTATTCGTTTGAAATGGCGGGATTTGCTTCCCCGGCAATTTTTTGGTTTTAGAGCGAGAGTTTCATTAATACTCCAGGTACAATACCAAAAAGCTGCTCGTAGCGTCCATCTGACCTTCAAGCTCAGCCAAGGTCAAGCCAGCGCCTCGTGCGCTTGCGCGAAGTGAAAGCGTTTAATCGCTCGTTCGTTCCAAGGAGAGGGAGGGGTGCGGAAAGGGGGTAGGAGAAAAGAGTGCGGGCGCGTGTCATCAGAAAATGACACCAGGAGGCGTTGGCTGCACCCAAGTTCGCTGCGTGGTCGCGCCTGTAGCGCCGAGCAACGTTTGTTTTGTCTTGCTGTGCAGCAGTTTGCGCGTTCACAGCTCGCTCTCTACGCGAAAACCCAGCTTTCGCTCGGCAAACCTGGTTTAACAGCGGTCAACCACGGCAAAGTTTTTAAAGTGCCGAGCACTTTAGGGGCCCGGCCTGTCGTCGCAGCTCATCCAGGGTCACGGTATCTAGCCATCGTAGTGACGCGTAAGGCTATGTTCAGACTACCGACGCAAAAGCTATATCGTGATCTATGGACATAAAAAACTGCTTGTCACGCAGTTCGGTTGGCTGAGACGTGAAATAACGTCATTCTTTAAAGTTATTACGACAGTTGCGGCAACAGTGTGAACCCGGCCTAACTCGTAATGTGGCGTCACCCACCCAAACAGAGGTTTCGAAAAGATCACCGCTTCCCCTGTTCGGGATCGAACCTGGCTGCCCCTCGTTACGAAGCCGATGTGAATCTCATTGCGGCACGCAGCCACACGTTACTCGTATGCAAAGTGTTGGGGGTGATCTTAGCGCTGCGCCGTTGCCACGGAGGCTGCCGCTGTGAGGCCTCGAGTAAGCACACAATAATATAAAATAAGGAAAAATCATGAGTTAGAAAACCAATGACCTCACATTAATGAAAACTCAAACCAGAGTCTCTTCATAGGCCTTTTCAGGGGCTGCGGCGTCCTCTCTTGACTAATGTTGGTATCAACGCCAGGCTGATACTGAAACTAGTCAAGAGGGGCGCGCCGCAGCCCCTCTCGCGAATCACTGCTCCGCACTTGACACCGTTCACGTACAGTGGAGCTGCTTTAACTTTTCCGGGACCTTTCTGTGCAGCCGAATTAAGAAAAAAGTCAGATATAACGATGTCGAATGAACGGGAGTTGAGTGCACGCAAGCTGAACGCGCCTGGAAGCGTCTGCGCAGCGCATCGCGTTCATTCACGGTTCAGCAGCAGCAAGCACTGTGGGGACTGCCGGGTGCTACCCTTCCGGTGCGTCCACTTTCACCGTCCGCGTGGCGAGAAACAATGCACTCCCGCTCCCTTCTGCAATCCGAAAGCAGAGAGAAAAGCGCGCGGCCGTGCCGCTCAAAGAGCCGCGACGAAACGGTGTCAGGCGTCGGGCACGCGGCGGGTTCGCTCCTTGGAACAATGCGGTGGGACAGCCGCCGCCGGGAAGGCTGCTGCCTTTCCATTCTTGTTTTGGTCACTCCCGTTTGTGGCCACTTTGTGTTTCTTTTTTTTTACCTTCGTCTTTCTTCTGCCTCTCGCTTTTTTTTTTTTGCGTTTTGGGGGCGTGGCACCGGCGGCATGGCTTGACAGCGGCTCGTGCGCAGTACTTCCAACAGTCGTCCATTGCCTGACTTCAAAACAGAGAGAGAGAGAGAGAGAGAGAGAGAGAGAGAGAGAGAGAGAGAGAGAGAGAGAGAGAGAGAGAGAGAGAGAGAGAGAGAGAGAGAGAGAGAGAGAGAGAGAGAGAGAGAGAAAGTGGAGTTGCTGAATTTTGTCTCGTTTGTTACGTTTCAAGTCAACTGTTGTTCCCTATACAGTAAAAGCTCGTTAATTAGAACTCGAAGGAGACCATAAGATTGTTCGAATTAGGCGGAGTTCGAATTAGCGGGCAGGCGTTAGAATGAATGAAAATCTCGCCACACTGCGCGGACAGAAAACAATGAAGCCGCCTCTGGACTCGTTATTGCGAATTAGACGCTACTACACGTTTGTGGCTGGTGATTTGGTGAATAATGTTTCGTAAATAATAATGGCATGCGCCGGAGCACTGGCGCCGGTGGCGCGGCGCCCTCTGTGGAAGCGAAATAAGCTGTTGCAGGAGCATAGCGCGCGCGCCACGCCGTTGTTTTTCTGTTTCGCTGTTTTGCACCTCTAGTAAATTTGGTTTGGTTTGGATTTGCAACACATTGTAATCACTCTGGGCCGACTTGTTCTGCGAAGAGCGATGGAAACCAGGGGATCATAGTACGAATTAACCGTTGTGGATACCAACGCGTTCGAATTATCGGGAGTTTTCCCACATTGAAATATACAGGGCTGTGCCGGGACCAGGGCGTGAATTCGAATTAACCGGAAGTTCGAATTAACCGAGTTAGAATTAACGAGCTTTTTCTGTTGTAACAGTTCTTCATAAGCCATTTAAAAGCAACTCACTCACTCACTCACTCTATATAATTCCATCCATCTATCCACCAATCCATACTTGCGTCAGTTCATTCTCCTGCTCCCCGTAATAAGTCAACTCAGCTACCTTAGCAAAAGCTTAATAGGCGTCCTCATCATCATGGTCACATTTTATTTACAGAAAATAAATAAAAGAAAGAACAAACCGGCTGGGATCGGGCTTTCCGGGCAATCAACTGTATTGACTTTAATGTCAGGCTTCGGCCGTGACCGGGAGCTTCGGTCGTTTAGAAGTGTTTAGCAGGGGCTTGACGGACGGAGGTTTTTTCCCTCGAAGGCACGTTTAACTTTGGAGTTTAAAGCCTGCACCGGTGTATGCTGTCTGGAAAGGTGTACTTCGTCTACCGATGCGTGTGCGCCGCGTGCATACATTAAAGAAATGTTTGCAATAGTAAAAAGGAAAGGAGCACCGAGCACCTTCGCAGCATTAAACAATAGTTTAATGAACAAGCCGAATAGTTCGGCATGTCGAAAATCCCAACGTATAATAATTCCTACAAACTCCCTAGAAGAAGGGAGGGAGGGCAGGAGGGAGATGGAGAAAGAAATCGACTAATTAAAATTATATACTAAATTTATCTAAAATCTAAAATTATCTACTAATGCGTAGCATTCATACGTTGCTTGTCTGAGTGCGAGTTTTCTCCAGACAATTTTTTGGGTTTTTCTAAATCCTGTCCGACCAATTATCTCCATTTACGCTATTATAACGATTACAGGTGAAAATTTTGCGAAATCTGCATTATTGTGGAAATACCACGCGTATACGTTTTGCATATTTACATATTTTTTTAAATATTTTTCTTATTTTCTACTTTTTTAAAATTCCGCCGACCAATTATGTCCTTTTACGTTATTATAAGGTTTACATTTATAACTATCGGGAAATCTGCATTATTATGGAAATACCAGGCGTTATACGTTCTGCCATTTTCCGTAATATTTCCATATTTTTTTTAGTTTTCAGTTTGCTAAAGTTCGTGGGACCAGTTATCTCCATTTACGCCATTATAGCGATTATTTTATTTATTTATTTATTTATTTATTTATTTATTTATTTATTTATTTATTTATTTATTTATTTATTTATTTATTTATTTATTTATTTATTTATTTATTTATTTATTTATTTATTTATTTATTTATTTATTTATTTATTTATTTATTTATTTATTTATTTATTTATTTATTTATTTATTTATTTATTTATTTATTTATTTATTTATTTATTTATTTATTTATTTATTTATTTATTTATTTATTTATTTATTTATTTATTTATTTATTTATTTATTTATTTATTTATTTATTTATTTATTTATTTATTTATTTATTTATTTATTTATTTATTTATTTATTTATTTATTTATTTATTTATTTATTTATTTATTTATTTATTTATTTATTTATTTATTTATTTATTTATTTATTTATTTATTTATTTATTTATTTATTTATTTATTTATTTATTTATTTATTTATTTCAGTACGTACATGTGCATTCGCCCGAGGGCATTACAGCAGGGGGGCGATTATATCTTGCGCGATATCTGCCTTTTTGTGGAAATGCTTGGCGCTACACGGTCCTGGCTGTGGGGGGCCTCCGCAAAGAATGCTACGCATTAAAAGGTCACCAATGCGAAATCAGAAAAAGGGAGGTGTAAGAGTAGCAGCCGAGCGTGCAAAGGTAGGTCCAGTGTTACGGCACTAGACATGCGAATTCGCTTATTGTGACAATGTCGGATTGGGTCTAAGCTTTCCTTCCAGTTTAGGGACCCTTTCCTAATTAAAGTATCTTTTATTAACAAAAGACCCAAGGGTCTTTTATTAAATCAATGTCATTATATATTTTGTTTTTGGAATGAAAAGTGACACAGAGGTAGACTTTATCGCCGTTGTTATTTAAAGTACACGTTAATGATTTGTGTTATGCGACAAGGAATTGCCTGTTTAGGCATGCAGACGCCACCGTTCTTGAGTCTGCTCAATCTATTCATAATTAAGTTGTTCATTGCCTCCGAACATATGCTATTGCGGTCACGGACTGCTGTTTTAATAACTCCACCTGTATAAACACGGAAAAAGCAAAATGTGCATGGTTCCGCAATATTCACAACAAATCGACAGTACACCGGCTCTACTTCACGACTCAAGGTGCAAGGATTGCCATTGTATTCCTCTTCCCGATTCTAAGGAAATATCTAGCTCATATTTTGATAGCGACGTGACTTGGAACACCCATTTGACTTACCTAAGTGTAACAAGCACCCAGGAGTATCTAGTATTAACGTGCGAAGTTACTACGCAGTCACTTGCGTATATCAATCTGAAGTATGGGATATCTTTGTTTTACCGTTGCTTTCTTGCCTGACTGTCCAAAGTAAATTGTATTAAAAAAAAAACACTGTTCTCAACGTTACCCACAACGTACAAATCCCGCTAATGTGGATTCCTTTACTTATTTCAGTTTCCCAATATCATCGCCGTTTTTCATTAAATTTATTCTCTCGCGCTTCCTATTTCTGTACATTTGATGCTGTGTTTTTACGGATGGTTGCGTTAAAAAAACTTTTGGAGCGGCTCTTTTTTCTGCCATCATGCGCCTGTACGTGCGTATGGACACAATCTCACATTTATTGTACCGCTGTGCTGCCCACGGCTCGGCGATTTTATTAGACCTTATTATGTTCGAAGATTTTGAACTCGTTAAGCGACGAGATATGTTGGTTCCTCCAAACGTGGCGTATAAAAGTACCTCTGAAAAAAAAAAAACTGCAGTTTTGTGTAGCGCTCTCTAATAGTATTTAATGCCTCTGGTGGCTGCTGTGTATGGCTCGCCAGCCTTGCATGGCACGGGCTGACCAGATGTTGACCTGCATATCTTGAAAGATGAAATAAACCTGTTCATTGATCGTTGGGCTTAACGCACCTACGCTACACAAGCGATGAGGCGCGCCGTAGTGTAGGGCTCCGGATTATTTTCACCACCTGGGGATCTCTAACGTGTGAAGAAATCTCGAATACACGGGCGTTTTTGCTTTGAAATAAACCTATTACTATTATTACTGTTACTATTGCTAGTACCCCATGTGAACCATACCTATGGAGGGTATCGTGTCACGCGTTACGGACGGACGGACCGACAGCTTTCTGGGAGGAGTCGTCAGAGGAAGCTTATGCTTTAAAAATGGCACAATTGACGTCTAATCAAGAATATGCATGGTACTGCGATGTTGACCAGCATTTGACAGCAGAATCGCTATTCCCTGGGCGAATCTTAGAAGAAAGAGACGGCGTCATCCCGATCCTCACCAACGTCGATTCCAACACACACCCTTTCATTCAGCAAGAAGAGCCATACACGCTTTGTGACCCGCTGACCGGGTTGCAATGGGTGCACCACTATGAGATTCACTGTACAAACAAGTCACCATAAATAAGAGAGAGAGAGAGAGAGAGAGAGAGAGAGAGAGAGAGAGAGAGAGAGAAAAACCAGAGGACGTCATCAGCCAAGCAGCTTCCACTGTGTATGACGGGGATCAACCGGCGTTGAGAGGTAGTATATGTAAGTCCACAAAAAGAAATATCGCTAGTTTTCCGCCTAATCAAAACACCATGTCATCGACATTGCTTGACACCTCCAGAAATGGTTGCAAATATTAGTGGAACCTACAGCACGAACACAAGTCATGTTAGCCCCCTCCTGTCTAGTTGCGCTTTGTTTTACAGTTTGTTCTGAATCTGTTCCAACTAGCAGAATGCTTCCTCCTACGCTCTTTGGAGACAACTGAGCGTACAGGAAATGCCGCCGAAACCGAAGATTATGCTCACGATTACGAGCGCCGTGGAACTAGACGGCAGACTCGATTCCTTGAAAACTGCCGCACCCTGGAATTCGGTTCGAGCTGACGCGCACGAGCAGGGGTCAAGCAATCGCGCAAGGTCGCGCAACGGAGCGTGGGAACCACCTTTGTATGCACAGCAACACACCGCCGCGCCCTCCCAGCCGCGCACACGCCGGTGCGGAAACCGAAACAGTTTCGCCGTACATTACCCGCTTTCAACCCGTTTCCTTCCCCCAAAGTTGCTGCGCAAGACTCGAGCTCCCACCGTTGGTGGCGTACCGCAGGGCGGTCTTCTGAGCCCACTCTTATTCACGCCTTTCCGACGACCTTGAATTCGGGGAGCACGTTTCTCGCATTAAACAGCGTTTATATTTTTTCTCCCACTCTTTTTTTTTTTTTAACATTTACGAGCTCCTCGCCGAGAGATAAAAAAGAAGGGTAAGGTGGTCGCGAAACCACCGAATCATGCAGGGACACGACCGTTACTGAAATAAACACTCCCGGAAGAAAGAGACTGCTAGAGCCCTCGAACCTGTTTAACTACTTTTCGTACGTGTCCGCTTCCTTACTGATATCGATCCACACTGCGTCCTCCAGGTCGGCGTGAGGTCGCTGTTTTCTTCGCGTAGATTCGTTTTCCAAAAAGGCTTCAGGCGTAATCGATGGTGGCGCTGCTGTCCAAAAAAAAAAAAATTATCCGGGATCCTGTGTTGTTGTTCCGAACTTCTTATCGCCAAGTACAGGGGACAGTTGTAACTACATTTCGTTGCGTGCAGTAGAACCGCTTTTGATAAGTTATTTAAAAGACCGCAAAAAAAAGCAGCGGGGTAGCCGGGAAGGGCCTCAGCAGAACTTATTTGAGTTATGCATGTTGAACTCAATGGTTACTGCCCAAGGAGCGCTGCTTAATGCGAATTTCTTTTTATGGTCAAGTTTAAACAGATTTCGCTGACACCCTGAACCAAAAGTCGGTAATACGAAAAGAGAGAAGGAGGAAAGGGGATTTTACAAACCCTTTCGCACCCGTCAGAAAAGTAGGCTGAAGCAGATTCGTTGCCGCACCCAACCACGAAGATGCCGCTCCATCCTTCTTCATCATCATCATCATTATCATCATCATCAGCCTACTTAGGTTCACTGTAGGACATGGAGGAAAGAAAAGGTTAGGAGAGGCCCTGACATCACATTTGTGAAGCCAAGGCCCACCATGACTTCAGCCCACTGAGCCCAGCACTCTATCCCATCATCCTTTGCTGTCTCCGGTTTGATTTGACTAACATGGCGTCGCCCTGCCCTCCCGCTTCGAAGCGAAAACAGCTTCGTCTCTAATTCCTCGGTGCGATGTCATGTTCTAAGCTGTTGATTTCGCCTTCAATTTGCCCATTCTAACCCTCACCCAAAGTTTCAATTGAAAATCGGCCTTCGTTTTTGAGATAGAAGGACGATTTTTCAGCTCTTAAGCCTGGCAAAGTAGCCTTTGTCGTCGTCATAGCAACAGGCTCGCGGGATGGCGAACGCAGACGACGGGAGCATTGTTTGGGGTCACTGCGATCTTAGCGCGCTACGTATCAGCAGCGATAAATTTCACTTCACTTCACAACGAAGAAACACAAAGTGAGCAAAGAACGAACTGTGGCTCTCGCCAATGCTGAGCGAAGGGAATTTTCCCGAGAGGTCGCCAGCGGCGGCAGCGGCTTGCTCCGCCGATCTCGACGCGACGTAAGCGCTGTTGCGGCCGGGGCCGCCTTCGGCCCCGGCCGCAACAGTTAAGGCCGCCTCCGACGGCGGAGTTTTCAAACTGGCCTAATCTAAAAACGTTTGTCGTAGCGACTGCACTGGTTTGCAAGCGTAGCGAGGCAGCCACATAACAAGCGCCTAAAAAATTTGTCCGTTCTATTCGCCCAAATTTGGCCGCCGCAGTTGTAAACAAGAAAGCGACACTGTCCATAGGCTCAAGAAAAATGACGTAACTTCCTTCACACTTTTCGCAATGCATTGGGATGCTAGGGGCCTCTCCTGAGTATTCTTTCCTCCATGCTGTAGGACGAAGGCCTCCTCCTCCTCCTCCTCCTTCACGCCTACACAAAGGCTTCAAAAATTCCCCTCGCACAAAATCTCACCACGTTGTTCGGGTTAACAAAGTACGCAGCTGCGTCAGCATTTCAAAAATTCGTAAAGCAATCTCGATTAACACGTGAGTAGAGAAATGCACAAGCTGGTGTACAATAGCTGCAGCTAGGGGTCCCAGAGGGTCCCATAAGAGGGAAAGATCAAAAGCGGTCTCAACGCTTCATCATTCTTTTCGCGCCAAGAAAGCCCGTGAAATTAACGCCGTCGCCAGCACGAAGAAGTGCTGTGTCATCGGCTGAATGCAGCAGTTACGCCGTGATTATTAGTGGGGCGGTTCTTTGGGGGCTCTCATCTCCCTTGTCATGTAACGCGGATAGACGTCTCCACACACATGACTGTTGGGGAGAGTGTAAATCCAGCTCTTCATCGACGACTTCCAAAGCGCGCGACCCCGTACGGCCGAGCTCTTGAGAACGCAAATACAAAGTTTTGTACTGTAACACCCAACAGTCAATTCCGTTACTTTTTAACACCCACTATGGCGTTATCGTGGTATCTCTTTTTTGTGGTTGTGCAGTTTTTATCATAGAACGTGGCGGTTCCAAGCAAAAAATTGTCGGTATTAGGAAGCAGAATTATCGTCATGAGAAGGATGAAAAAAATAGCGACGGTTACGGTATACGATGATGAAGGTTTGTAATGTACGTACGCACGTACTCCGCGACCCACCCTCATCAATGAAGTGATGTTCATTACGGCGATAAAAAATTCATGATCCAAACCATCCCCATCGTAGCACACAGAGAATGAACCACCAACAGGAACAACGTACATTATTTCTAGCACAAAGCAATCAAGAATAGCTCTCCTGCAACCATGAAGCATAGCAATAGAGGCTTCCAGCAGAAGCGGAGACTTATATAAGGCTTTAAGCTTAAACTATCTTGCGGGAACAAATGAAAAAGAAAAAAAACAATTCAGTGTCCTTCCAATCTGTGCAGGTGGATGAACAGTGGAGCTGTTTGCGGTTATTTGTCGGCGGCAAACTAACAAACTCGCATGAAAACCACGCCGTCACGCCGGAGAGGGGTTAAGCCAGGTTGCAGCCCCACCAACGCCTCGCGTCTTCGGACACGCGGTAATAGCGATCCCGACGGCCACTGCGCTTACGCTTGGCGTCCGCGACCACATCGTCGTCGGTGGTTTCCCTCCGCCGCGTTCGCACCACTTGGCGTCCTTTATATATATATATATATATATATATATATATATATATATATATATATATATACGCATCATAGACGCAGTCATTATTGCCACTGCTTTTCGGCTACACTTGAAGGTGTGCTTTATAGCGCCGAATGGGGTGATTGTCATTTTCGTATACGATACAGGAATACGATACAGGAATATATATCGTATACAATATATATATATATATATATATATATATATATATATATATATATATATATATATATATATATATATATATATATATATATTTGTAAGTAGGCTTCACTGTGTAACAATAAATAGTGTGGGAAAACCAGCTTACACCGATCTTCCCGAAGTCGGCTTCACTGGACAACATGAATGCCCCGCTGAGAATAGCGTTTTCCAGGGGGAATATACAACAAACTTGTATCAATGTGTGGAGCGCCGTAGGCGTACAGGTGTCCCATGGAAGAGGGTGAGGCGAAGTGAGAAGAAGGAAGGAGAGGGGCGGCTTTTTTAATACTGCGTACGCGGAAAACGCGGGAGTGTGCCTAAACAGCTCCACTGTAGAAATTATCTTGAAATCGGAGCAAAAGCCCTTGGCTTTCTTATTAAGGTTCATCGACCTGAAAGACGAGGAACTTCGTCTCACCTCAGCTTTCGCGCGTGTGTGCCCGAAATTTCCTCAACTCCGAGGTAAACAAGACTTTTCACAGGGCAGCTGCAGGGCCCGGTGTGAAAGGAGACGGCGGACGAGCGTAGAGAGCCACGACTTCAAAGATTACGAAACGGGGAAATTTTAGAGACGTGAGCATTTTAGTTTTCCTTCCTTGTTTTTTTTTTTCCCCTCTGTAAGCTGCCTTTTCTTCTCGGTGTATTCAAGGATACTCCTGGGTACATACTTAAAAAGCGCCACGCATAGCGCTGACGCTCTTGCTCGCTCAAGGTGTGACGTTACGGTAGGCGGGAATGACGCATGGAAATACCTCAGAGCGTCTGCAGTCAACTTCTTCAAACGGCCCTCCAAAATTTCCCTAGATGCACTGGTAAATACGAACAGCCTCACCGATAGCATTGATAATTTATAATGCCGCGGCTTGAAACGCACACAGAAAACATCAGCCACACCACCCTGTGAAGGTAAAGTTAACCAGCGAAGCTTTTTAGCAAGCGACATTGAGTTGGCACAGAGGATAGCAAAAAGTTATGAGCAAATTTTATTTCCCGTGAGTGCAGACCACGGTCGACCCTAAGAAAGACACGTACGTAATCTGGCACACTTTCATTTTGACTCTACTGATCTTGAACGTGATAGCTATTCAAAACCGACCTACTTAAAATTCACATCTAAGTGATCAAACGTATGAGCTTGAGGTTCAAATAGCGTTTTGAAGGGTTTTGAAAGGGGTACGACTGGTGCTAGTACTACACACACACCGGGGCGTTCGTTTTCCAACGGCTTTAGCATTAGCATCAAATAGGCCGGAGCTTCTGTTTGCAGGCATGAAGAAAACACGGAATGCTAGCCATATAAGCTTCGCTTAAAATGTGCTCTTGCCTTTCCTCAGGTAGACGACAAACTTGGAGACTAACAAAAAAATTTCGAGGACCCCTCAACACTACTTACGGATTGCGAATGAAAAAAAATTTATAATGTCCAATTGAAGACTCCGAGGATGACGTGGCACCGAAAGGTTACGCCTCCGTTGTGGTCGCCGCCGTGTTCCTCGACGCCGCGGGGACCTTGAACAAAGTGACCTGAAGAAGCGGCCGCAGCACCGGCAGTGAGTGTGACTGCTGCGCCGGTAGGTTAGGCCAGCGCGTAAAAGGAGCCTTCACAGACCGCCCCACAGCACCTTGAGCAGTTTGGTTTGCCCCTTAGAAACGATGGGATGGTGGTTGTCATATGCTTGTCACTGCGCGTCCCCGGGTTCGCCTCTCTCTGCATGTCTGCCTCGAAAGTTGTCTCGCTTTAGGACGTGGTTCGCGTTGAAGTAAGCAATGAGCGGAATTTGATTGATTGACTGTGGGGGTTTAACGCGCCGACGCAACGCAGGCGATGAGGCGCGCCGTAGTGGAGGGCTCCGGATTAATTTTGACCACGTGGGGATCTTTAACGTGCGCCGAAATCTCGCGCACACGGGCGTTTTTGCTTTTCGCCTCCATCAGAAAAGCGGCCGCCGCGGCGGGAGATGAACGGAATTCATTATTATTATTATTATTTTGTATTTTATTTTGTATTTGAGAGATGTGTACATTATGTTTCGTGTGTTTCTGTTTCCGTGCGCCAGCACAAAGGCCCCCCCCCCCCCCCCGGCTGTTCCTGGGCACGCAAATAAATGATTGATTGATTGATTGATTGATTGATTGATTGATTGATATTATTTTTTTATTGTTATTATTATTTGTGTGCCCCAAGGCTCTGTGTTGGGCCCTTTGTTATTTTCTATTTTATAAACGATGTGTCAGCTGCAATCAAGAAGTCTTCGTTCCTAATCTATGCTGACGACATCAAAATATTCAAACGTATTGAGTCCGCCGAGGACTGTGTTTCCCTCAACAAAGATGTGTCCTGGTTCTCTAAATGGTGTTCAGAGAATAGATTGAATCTTAATCCAAAGAAAACAAAGGCAATCTCTTATAGCCGAAAAACAAACATCCTTTACTTTCCTTACACCATTGACGGCGGCCCCCTGTCTAGAGTTGATGGTATCAGAGACCTTGGAGTGCTCTTTGACAGCGTCTTAACTTTCTCGCCCCATGTCGATCAACTTACTCGGCGGGCTCTTCGCTCTCTTGGTGCTGTATGCAGATTTGCACGGGACTTTCGGTCTCCTAATTCATTCCTGAAACTATTTGAAACACTTTGTATTCCTCAACTAGAATATGCCTCTGTCGTGTGGAATGGAACCTGTCATTCTAACAGCAAACGTATAGAGCGTGTTCAGACCAAATTTCTATCTTCGTGACAATATACATGCATCGTTTTTCCTCTGGGCCTCCCGAGACTGCCTTAGCAGTATCCAGATCCCCATTACCTCTCTCTCCACATACTTTTGCCATTGATCCACCATTAGAGTTTCTTAATCGTCTAATTTTGGTTGGGATACCTTTTTATCATCCTTTGGGTTTATTTTTTATTGCTTTTTTTTCGCTCGTCTTTCTCGTTGACTGTTTATATTGTGAGCTTTCGCTGTGTATTACTGCCGCATTTCGTCTTCCTCAGTGCGCCAGAACCAAGGCCTCGGCTGTTCCTGGGCACTCTAATAAACATTGATTGATTTATTGATTGATTGATTATTGTGACATTAATGCACGTAGAAACATGGCCCAACCAGCAAGTCAGACTCATTCTGTTCGTAGCATATTTGCTCCATGGTAATGCAGCAATCCACATCATGGCATGCGGCGATACCTGAGAGAAATCAGTAAGTTGCGAGCTGTGAGCGACTTGCGGTGCAAAAATGCGCGGCTTCGAAGAGCACGGGAAGACGCGGATTGTAAAACCCAATCTTCCGCGGATGAACTGCTACACTTCTAAAGAAGTGCACTGAGTTTATTGAGATGAGTACTGCTCACAAAAGTGGGGCGGCTAGCGGGCTGCGATTCTTTGAGCGCTGTAAACAGGCGTAGCGCTGAAGAAGAGCGCGCAGTTCCGCGTACATAAGGCGCGGCGAGAGATGAGCCACCGGCACGCAAGCAGAGCGTAGTCGCTCACAACACGGAACGTTTCCCCTAATAAAAAGACCGTCACCATTACGGGCAACCTCGGGACGACCATTACGCGCGCCTTTGAGGGAAGACCGCAATGAAAACCATAGAACGCCCAGCCAGCGAGGGAAAGTGTTCGTCGATGCTGTCCGCCCCGAGTAGGAAGCGACGTCGTCATCGAATCAAGCCCAGCCCTGCAGACCACGGCGCGGGCAGGTCAAAAAGAGAGGCGACATCCATCATCTTCGCAAGGACCACTCGAACGGTCAGCTACGACGTTCGCGTACTTCTCGGCGGCCTCCTTTCGGCCGCGTTCAAATCGTAGCGGCGCCGCAACTCGCGAAGATGCGCCGCCATTGTTTGCCCGTCTGATGGCCGCGTTAGAGCGGACTGCGGCCAGGTGGCGCGGCCGGCGGCCTTGTGGGCATGCGCGCATTTGCTCTCGGGCTGGCGCGTTGTTTGGTCGTCCCGACGCGCTGACCGGCTCGTCTGCCGCTGGCCGCCCGCGTGTCTTCCTTTTTCCTCGGCGTCTGGCGCATGCGGCTGCCAGGACCGTGCGAACCGGGGCGTAATGGCAATTTAATTGCCCCTGCGGCGCTGGACGGCGGCCGCGTGGCGGCAGCCGCCGCAAGAAGAGGCGCCGCTGGCCTCGATAAGCCGCGGTATTGTGTGCTTTATATAAACGCAAATGCTTCTTTTCTTTTGCACTTTGCGATGATGCCTCTTTTGGCAGTGTAGGATCAAGGCAGCGGTGGCCACATCAGGGCTACGCCCACAGGTATATACGTATCGTAGTCATCGCACACACAGTAAACCCTGGAACGACGTGTAAACCCTGGAACGGTGGAGCGACGGCTTCGGGGCAGAAAACTGGATTCTTTATAGGCGATATTTCATTAAAAGCGACGTAGCTATAAATACAGTTGCTGTGTACGTATGTTCGTGTATATATATATATGCGTTATGCGGAGTTCGTGGGTCCGATTCCCGCTTCCGATCACGGCGGATTTTTTTCTTGACTGATTTCTTCATTCCTGTATCACACAAAAACAGACAATTACTTTATTCGGCGCTAAAAAGCACCTTCAAGTAGCCGAATATAAATCCGGTGCGGTCTTCGTCGGAGGACAAACACCGGATCCCAGTCGAAACGTTAGTTTTACCACCGTTTTCACACGTGCGTCCAGCCTCTCATGTATTTTTGAAACTAAATCCCGGAACTGATTGATCGCAATATATATATATATATATATATATATATATATATATATATATATATATATATATATATATATATATATATATATATATATATATATACAGTGTGTTGCGACGGTAGTTGGAACACTTTAAAAATTTTTCCTTAGCGAACCACCGTTCTGTTCGCGCTCAAACTTCACACGAAGGTCGCATTTTGTGGTCTATTTTGTTTGACACCGGGAGCAACGACGGTACTTACCTGTTTATTCTGAAAATAAACAAAACCGATTTCCGCCTATGGGAAAATGGCGGCGATTTGGACGTGCGAGCCCGAAAACCGGGTTTTCTGATCGTCTGCTAGCTCATTTCTAGGTGCATTTTCTGATCGTCTGCTGCACCATTTGGCTCCGTACGTGGATCCCAAACGTGCGTTTCACTCTGAAGGTGGTTCCGTCGTTCCAACATCAACTTGCGCTGGCTCTCACATCCAAATCAGCCGCCATTTTCCCATAGGCGAAAATCGTTTTTATTTATTTTCAGAACACACAGGTAAGTACCACCGTTGTTCCCGGTATCAAACAAAATAGACCACAAATTGCGACCTTCGTGGCAAGTTTGAGCGCGAACAGAGCGGCGGTGCGCTCAGGAAAATTTTTTAAAGTGTTCCAGTTATCGTTGCAACACCCTGTATATGTATTTTTTTGCCGGAACTGAACCCGAACCCGAACCGTTACTTTTTGAGCACGCTGAACGCGAACCGGAACTGAACCGAAAAAATAAATAACGGTTACCGGTTCATGCCGAAACGGTTCGACCCTCCGTTCTTTATATTGCACAGTCAATGCAATTCAGGACTTTTTTCTTTCACGTACCATCAACTTCGTAAACGCTCGCGCACATTCCACGCCAGACAGTTGAACACTATCACGCTCTATGAAACAATGTAGCAATGGTCTGTTGCTGCTAAAACCACGAACATAGTGCAAGCTGACCAAACGAAATTTCATTCTCGGCAGCTTGCAGGGGATATAAAACGACTTTCCCTTCCCTAGCTGAGACTTTGTCGGACCAATCAGGCTGCAGGAGTGCTCCACTGCGCAAATGGCGAAAGCACACACCCGATGTAGGCAAACATTTTGCATTTCATAATTTGTTTAAAACGTCCGACACCTGCAAATTGTTAATACTTGACAAGTGTGACCGCACGAGCTGCTCAGCGGCTAAGCCATTTGCTGCTGACCACAAGCGGCCTCGATCTCCCTTCCCCACGACCGTTTTTCTGAAGTAGATGGAAATCGAGAACGTCGGTGTATCGAGATTTTGATCCACGTTTAATATCACCAGCTGGTTAAAATAAGTCTGCTGGCATGCAACATAAGCTGCACCTCGAAGCAGAGATATAGCATGGGGCATCAAATGCGCCAGTTTTTTTTAATGTGTTTACACGGAAAACAACAAAAAGGAAAAGGCGAATCACGTTGTTTTAAAATATTAAGCAAAAAGTAAGTAAAACGGAATATGTAAAAAAAAAAAAACATCCAGAGCGTGGATATTGCTCTATACATTTCTTTGCCCTGCCTTTCACAACAAAACGTGTCATCAATGCGAAGAAAGTGAGTTCCGTGGTCAGTTTTTGGGGACAGTACAGTGGACAAGTTCCGTTTTTTACAGATACAAATGACAACAGATATGTCAGGGAAAACTGTTAAGGTGCGGACTTAATCCCTTGGTAAGAAACTGCAGCCCTCGACCTTGTCTTGTAAGCAGAAAGAGTAACAAAGTAGACGACACGTGCAGAAAGGTAGGCCGGTACCTCACACTGTCCCATTCGCCCAGCGATCATCTTTTCTGCTTGTTCTGCAGTTTTGTCCCTTTCAGATCCGCTTTTTTTCGAAGGTGCACTTGTACTGACTGCCCAACTCGCTGCATTACTTCTACTGCTACTCGTTCCGGAGGGGAGTACTGCTGTGCGTGAATTAAAGAGCGCCTAACTAAAAAAGTTCCATCTCATACTCCGCGCGTCAAATTTCCCTTTCAGTTTGTAACAGCATAATCTGTTATAAGATTCCGCAATGTAGCACACGGAACGATGGCCGGGGTCAGGCGGTACGATGACATAGAGATTGTAATGCGCGCATCCGGTATAGCTATCGCAAAAAGAATTGCAGTGGTCAGAGCAATAATGCAGTGACTGAGCGTTAACTACTTTTAACAAAAGTGTGGATAACACATTCGAAAAGGTAACAGCTAACAAATTATTCAGGGTGACCAAATAATCTAATTCATTAGTAGTATTTACGTGCCTATTGTAGGATTTTTCTGTTTTGTTAGAAATATAAAAAATGTGCGCCATTGGTATTAAGCACGCACTGGCATGTGAACGAACCAGTACGCAGGCCTAAATTTAAGGCTTCAAGGTTAGCGTGATGGGCGGTTTCATAGTGACGATTGCGATTTCAACAAAAAAGGAAAGGGCAGAAAATATATCCCACCATCATATCTCTTGGCGGTGGCGTCATGAATAGTCGCTAGGACAACATAAAGTCTGAGCGAGAAAGTAGGCGGTGAATCGTCACCGCTTCATCTTTTTTTCTAATATATCGTGATTGTTTAAAGTTTCCTTTGCAATTTCGCCGCTGCCTTTGGGGAACAGCAGCATTTTGAATTTTTGTTTGTGTTTTGATTTGACTGTCGTTTTAAACTACTAAATGATTTTTTTTCTAATTTCAGTGATAATTCAACTCATCGAACCGGTTCGCGAACCGGTTCGGTACGTGATTTTGTCGAACCGGAACTTAACCGGAACGAAATTATTTCACCCGAACCCGAACCGTAACCGAACCGAAAAAAATACCGGTTCGGTTACGGTTCGGGTTCGGGTGAAATAATTTCGTTCCGGTTAAGTTCCGGTTCGACAAAATCACGTAGCGAACCGAAAAGTTTACTGACGTTTCAGGGAGAGTCCTCTCCCTGAAACGTCAGTGAACTTTTATTTTTATTTGTAATATCCTTCTCGTGTGTCTGTCTCTACTAACCTTATATATATATATATATATATATATATATATGTGTGTGTGTGTGTGTGTGTGTGTGTGTGTGTGTGTGTGTGTGTAAAGAGAGAGAGAGAGAGTCGGCGGCCTCACTACTGAGTCCACTCACTGAGACTCATTTGGGCTTAAACTCACGCGTGACTTTGAGTTTAAGTGAGCGCAAGGCTGCTGTAGCATCGTGGTCGTGAGACCAAGTGATCCCGAGTGAATTTTAGCCCGACTGAGTTTGAGTACCCTGAACCTAGATCAGTTCTGTCAATTTTCAGTTCTGGATACATTTTGAGTTTTCAGCCCGAGTGAGTTTTGAGTCCATTATGAGTTCTGAGTTCATCTTGAGTTTTGAGTCCATTTTGAGTTCTGAGCCCGAGTGAGTGCTGAGTTCATTTTGAGTTCTTAATCCATTTGAGTTCTGAGTTCATTTTGAGTTTTGAGTCCGTTTTGAGTTCTGAGCTCGATTGAGTTCTGAGTCCATTTTGAGTTTTGAGCCGGAGTGACTTCGGAATTCATTTTGAGTTTTGAGTCCATTTGAGTTCTGAGTTCATTTTGAGTTTTGGGTCCGTTTTGAGTTCTGAGCCCGAGTCAGTTCTGTTTTGCGTTCGCTCGGAGTTTGAGTTTATGGGAGCGTAGGTAAGTTGCTCATCAATGTACCTGCTTGAGCACGAGTGAGCGGTGATTCCAAAAATAAAGTTGTGAGTGAATAGAGCCGGTCCAACTTTGCCGAGGTATGCTGATGATAGTAGTTACACATTTTATGATTTCAACATTGCGCTAGGGTGATGTGATTTTTTTTTCAAGCACTCCATATTTCGTTTCCAGCGAGATACGATTATGCCAGGGCTGCAGCCCCAAAGATTACGCACGTGCGTTCCTATGTCGTTAGTTACCTGATTTGCTTCACTTGCGTAATACTGCGCAAGTGTTTGCGTCAGCTAGGAGGCAGCTATGATAGTTGGCTGTTAAGTTTCATGCGTTGCTTTGGGCTCGGAATTCGGGTTACGCGCGGGCGCGGCAGCATTCGCGATCCTCTAACATGCGATTGGGGGGTGTCTGATCTTCAAAAGTTTCTTGCGGAATTTTCATTACGATCACCACTTGCTCTCTACCACGTTTTAGAGGCTGGGTGTGTGACTGATAATCGAATAAAGAGGTCATAAAACATGCTTATCCTGCCTCTTCCTCCTGATGGATACTCTAAGAAGGTAAGGGAGGGTGGTGGGAAAGCACATGGCGGCGCTTGCTTGCTGCTTCTTCGCTTGTTTCTGTGAACGGTTAATGATATACTAGGGGTCAAAAAGGAAGAGGTGAGCGCCAGCAGGGGGGGGGGGGGGGGGGGAGGGGGGGGGGCGTTTCTTCTATTGTTTTAAATGAGGTGTCATCTGAAACGTCCAGGCGACGGCAGTTAGATATAAGAATGACCGCATCATGATATAGTCATGGTGAGTGATAGATCGGGTGAAAATACAAATTGATGCCGCTAGGGCGTGCAAGGTATCAAATTAAAGGTCCTGATAAAGGGAATCACGCGGCATAAACAAAAAAAGCTACCTAGGTACAGTATTCAGATAGTCGTAATGAGCCATAGGTTGGGTTAAAATTAATAATGATGCCGCGAGGGCATTGGGTGGGTGGGGTGGGGGAATCAAATTAAAGGTCAGATGAAGAGGAATCACGTGGAAAAAAATTGCTTTATGGTTATATCATGAGATAGTCATGGTTAGCCGTAGATTGGGTTAAGACTCAAATTGATGCAGCTAGGGCGTCTGGGCTATCAAATTAAAGGACTCGAGGGAAACCACGTGGGACAAATGCAAAAATGCTTCCTGATTATTATCATGACATAGGCAGGGGGGGTCAATGATTGGGTTAAAATTCAAAATGACGCCACTAGGGTGTGTGGGGCATTAAATTGAAGGTTGCGGTGGCAGAGATCACATGAGACAAACATGCGTTATGGTTATATTATGAGATAGTTGTGGTTAGTCACTGATTGGGATAACATTCAAATTGATGCCTCTAGGATGTGTGGGGTATCAAATTAATGGTCTCGATGACGGTAATCACGTGGGATAATTATAAAATGCTTCCTGGTTATTGTCATGAGATGGGCATGGAGAGTTATAATTTATACAGGGTTATTATTTATACAGGGTTATAATTTAAATTGATGCCGCTGGGCATCTGAATGTCAAATTAGAGGTTTCGATGAGGTGAGTAACGTAGGACAAATAAATGAGATGCTTCCTGGTTAAATTCATGAAATAGTCATGGTGAGTCACAAATTGGGTTAAAATTCGAAATGACGCCTCTTCGAGAAATGACGCCGTCATCGAGAACTTAAGGTCTCGATGACGGGAATCACGTGGGACAAATAAAGTAATTCTTCATGGTTATAATCATGAGACAGTCATGGTGAGTCATGGATTGGGTTATAATTCAAGTTGATGCCGCTAAAGCATGTGGGGTATCAAATTGAAGCTTTCAATTTGGGACTCACGTGGGTCATATAAATAATGCGTACTAGTTATAGTCATGAGAGAGTCATGGTTAGTCAGGATTGGTTAAAATTCCAAATGATGCGGCTAGGGTGTGTGGAGTATCAAATTAGAGGCTTCGATGAGCGGAAACTCGTGGGCCGAAATACAAAAATGCTCTCTTTTATACTTATGGGACAGTCATGGTGAGTCATGGATTGGGTTAAACTTCGAAGTGACGCCAGCGGAGCGTGTTGGGAATCAAGTTAAAGGGGCCATGCAGACAAAATGCTAGTTTCAGGCACACTCGAGCCTGAATCCTCTTTGTCATATACACGCAGCCTATATAAAGGGGTTGGTATCCAATACATACTTAAAGGAGCCATGAAGACAAAATACAAGTTGGGTTTATTAGAAAGACTGTTTAGTCCCGATAACAATGATACCAATATCATCGCAATCTTCGAACAAATAACGGAGATATTAAAGAAAACGTTTGAAGCAGTCGCGACCCCCTAGCCAATTTCCCGCAACTTTTCTATGACGTCACGGAACCTTGTTTGTGCGATTGGCGGCCGCCTAGGAGACCTGTCGCGACGACACATGACTGGACGTCTGTAATGGGGCCTCTAGTTCCATTTGACCGCATCACTTGAATGCTAAGGTGCAGTTAACGCACTGAAAATTATGTTTTATTGTTGGCCCGTATGACGTCATTCTTGCTCATAACACGTCACTGTGGCGCAAAATTTGAAAGTTTTTAAATACTTCTTGCTTTTTTTTCGTTAAAAAAACATCTTTTGTGGCTCTAATGGAGCTGAGTGAGATACTGAATCCTCGTTCTTTCAAATTAAACGAAGTTGTATTTTCTCTTCATGGCTCCTTTAAATTTGCTTGTAAGCGGTGCTAGACCTAGTCTAGCAAGTATTCCTCAATTAAATATGCAGCGGGACTTACTTGATCATGTCTGTCTTACCAAACGCGAGAATTTGAGCACAGGAAACTGCACCCGTACGTTTCGCGACCCCGCGTGAATTTTCCGAACTCTGAATCTATATGAACTCTGAGTCACACAAGCCCGTATAAGTTGCGAGTCCAGTTTGAGTTCTGAGCCCGAGTGAGTTCTGAGACTCAGAAGAAACTCGGGCTCAGAATTTACAATGGACCCGAAACTCAAGATGAACTCAGAACTCAAATGAACTCAAAACTCAAAATGAACTCAGAATTCAAATGATTGGTTATGAGGTATAACGCACCGACGCAACGCAGGCGATGAGGCGCGCCGTAGTAGAGGGCTCCGGATTATTTTTGACCACCTGGGGATCTTTAACGTGCGCCGAAATCTCGTACACACGGGCGTTCTTGCTTTTTGCCTCCATCAGAAAAGCGGCCGCCGCGGCCGGGAGTCTAACCCGTGACCTCGTACTTTGCAGCGCAACGCCTTATAGCCAATGAGCCACTGCCGCGGGTCAGAATTCAAATGGCCTCAGAACTCGCTTGGGCTCAAAACTCACATTGGACTCAGAAGTTGAGTCAATTTGAGTTCTGAGTTAATTTTGAGGTTTGAGTCAATTTGAGTTCCGAGTTCATCTTGAGTTTTGAGTCCATTTGAGTTCTGAGTTAATTTTGAGGTTTGAGTCAATTTGAGTTCCGAGTTCATCTTGAGTTTTGAGTCCATTTGAGTTCTGGGTTCATTTTGAGCTTTGAGTCTATTTGAGTTCTGAGCCGGAGTGAGTTCTGAGCCCATTTTGAGTTTTGAGTACGAGTAAGTTCCGAGTCCGTTTGAGTTCTGAGTTCATTCGGAATTCTGAGTTTAGTTTGAGTTGCAGTGAGTGGTGATTCCGAAATAAATCTGTGAGTCATTTTGAGTGAGCCGGGCCAACCTGGCCAAGGTGTATATATATATATATATATATATATATATATATATATATATATATATATAAGGTAAGTAGACACAGAGACACACGAGTAAAAAGTTAAAAAATAAAAATAAAAGTTTACTTACGTTTCAGCAAGAGGATATTCAGAGGAGTAAGCGAGGTGCGGTGACACAGGAACGCGTGAGGGCGTTAAGGTTTTGAACGGGGGTATTTTCAGAGCTACAGAGAGCATTTAGAAAGGAAGGAGCTCATGGTGAATGTCAACTGAATGCACAGAATGCACTGAATGCACTGAAGATAACTGAATGCACTGAACATACTGAATGTCAACGTATACGATTATCGCCGATTCGGCGGTAGGTGTAGCAAAACGGGGGCCTGGAAACCAAACCGGTAAGCTATCTCCGAAAGCAAAGCGTGTATCAAAATTCCTTGCGTCAAAGCCAACTTTGCCACGCTCTTTGCGACGAAGCCAACTTTGCAACGAAATATAACTTTAAAGCGAAGAAAATGATGTCCGTGGCCGTGGACGGACCTTATCATGTTACTATGCGTCTCCGTACGTATCTCCTAAACAGACATGGCCTCAGGCCTCACGCGACCCCGCGAAGTTGCGTAAATAAAGACGCCATTCCAATGCCAGAGCAAGGGCGCTAAAGGGTCACTGGGTCGTTTAATGCCCATTATGTGAGGGGGTGCTGACGCAAATACTCAACGGCCGGCGTGGTGTTTTAAAGTGTCGTTACAAGCAGAGATAACGGCATCAACAATATAGCGAACAGTATAATGCTAGTTCCCCTTGTTACGCCACACCCACACATGAAGGCGGAAACACTCGTGACGTAAAAGGAGTGCGTCGGAGTAATGCACACTGTAAAATAATTTAAACCCTATTTACACCCTCACGGGTGTAAATCCTTGTCTCTAACACCCTTACACGGTGGTAACAAAGCGCCCTTTCACCCAACACCCTTAACCCAATAACACCCTTTCACCCAATCAGAAACACAAAAATACACCCTTTGAAGGGTGTTTTGTCCTGAATTACACCCATTGATAAGGTGTTCTTTGTTTTCTTTAGGGTGTAACGGTGTTAATTACAGACAAAAACGGCGTGAATCATTTGCAGTGTAAATGACGGTGCAACTAGTGACTCCCGCTGCCAAAGAGGAACTGAAGCATTCAAGCCCACTTCCTTAACGGTCGTTATATCCTCTCGTCTCAAGAAAACGTTTTTCTTAGTACTGGTGCCCTAACGGTAGCAGGCCTGTTGTAGATTAAAGATTTTATTCACTCATTCATGAAAACTGAGATTTCAATTAGCAGGAACGTATTCTCAAGATTAATTTGCCCGTTTAGCAGGGGTCCGCTCTGTCTACGCTTCTGTTCATCCATCCGGTGCCCTCAATCAACGCGCGTTTCAACCAGCTACCTCAACTTTCCGGTTGGAGCCTCAGAAACCGCAAGCTCCCAACGAGATCCGCGCGCACATCAGCGGCGATCAATCATTCCCGCCCGTTACGGCACACCTTGCTTGACCAAGCCAGCGATCAAACGACCGTGCAGTTACCGGTACCGGCCTTCATCTCCGCTAAACCCGCGGACCTTGGAGCCACCGCATTTTCACGCGGCATCGATCTAAACTGCTCGGCTGCAGTCCCCGTCGTTAAGTAATTGGATCCCCGTTTTCAGACGTGCCTGCACAACTCGGCGCTCACCCGATGTAGGTCAGGACGCGCGCGAGCCACGTTGGAGCCGCTCATTATATAACGGGAATCTTCCGAGCGCGCGAAGCCGAAAACATGAGAGAGGCGGCGAGTGCTTGTTGCGCACCGCTGGGCGGGCGAAGACTGACGATCATGGCCGACGAACACCGCCGCTCCCACAGACGCCGTGAGCGAAGAGGAGCGAACGTACGCCATTCATCACGACATTCGCGGCCACGCATCCTGCAGAACCGCCCCTCCGACGGAACGGTTGCTGCGATTAATAGTTACCCGTGTCGCCTGCTGCTCCACATACGTAAGGGTGCGCCCGCGTGTCTGACAACCGGCATCGTTCCTGGTTCGGTCCCTTTTGTTGCTTCGGGATGGGCGAGTGCTCGGTTAGGCCGACCGCCGATCGGGCACGCGCGAACACGCCGGATTGCGCGAGCTACATGCGCCCCATTCGCTACCGGACGCCGGGCCCATCCGTCACGGGGCCCCTAAGCGGACCAGGACGAAGAATTACCAGCGCGTGGTTCGGAATGCAAGATTAATAGAGCCCTCCATTTGGTGCGGTCCTCCGATGAGCTGATTCTTGTTTTGTGTGACTGAACGAGATGCGGAGATCTAATCTTAGACTTCAGTGCACGCCTTGAGGAACGTGCTGGAGTGAGCTGGTATAGATACATTCTAGCGGACCAAGGCCAGTGGGCTTTGTATGGAAATCAGTGCTTGTAAGCCCACCAACTCGCCCGAGAAATGGAATACCGGACAGAGGAGTCAGAGCCACGCGCCATCACCAGCTATAGCGACATAACGCAATACTATAAAGAACAAAGAAAGCGGTTCCCTGACCCACACAAGTCACTGAACAGAAACCAACTATCAATATACAGACAGATACAGGCTAGGTCCTTTCCACACCCTCTCCTTCAAAATAAGATGTTTCCTGAACGCTACACCCGAAATTGCCCCTTTTGTAAAAAAGAACTCGGCACGCTCCGCCACATAATCGGAGAATGTGATTTTACCAAAAACACCCCTCCACCCCTCAACCATTCCCCCACTACCCCCTCCCTCACCGAGCGATGGGAGACCTTGCTGATCAGCCCCTCTCTGGAAGACCAAATCAAGCTGGTTGCCAGGGGACAAGAGGTCAGAGAGGCATATGCGTCTCAAGAATAGGGAACCACTCCCATCGACGACGCTGGGAGAAGACGTCGTAAAATCGGTTTCAATAGAGTTATTTCTCTCTCTCTCTCAGTGCTTGTAGGAAGCACGCAGAGAAAGACGGGTATGATGGAGACACGGAGCCCTCATGCACTCTGCTACAGGGCACATTGCACAGGGAAGTACGCCTTCCGATGTTAAGAAAGTACGGGTGGCTTTGCCAGAAGGTTCTGGTCACATTCACAATGGGGCTCTTCGATTTACAGTCCAGGACTCACCGCGGACTCCCCGAGAAGCAGTCCGGCATTCGATTTTCCCATGCATTCCTATGGCTTCGGGGAATCCTCGGACTACCCGCGGGCTATCCGCGGTGAGTCCGAGACGGTAAATCGAAGAGCCCCAATATTTTCCACGCCACTTTTTTTTTTACCCCTATAAGCATGACAAAGACAGCTGCTCTTGTAAACGATGACACCTAGGTTCCGTTCAATAGCGTGTACACAGCACATAGCATGGAGCTTACACAAAACTATGTTTCCTCTCTCTTCAGCGGCGGACTGTCCGGTGGACTGCCAAGAACGGCCACACCACGCATGCATTAGTTTTCTCGAGACCACACCTATTCATTACTCCTGCCCGAGAATTTACTGATCGTGAGCAATATGGCGACAGAAAAATTTTCAGTACCTGTTGTAAACCGACATACACAGGATATATATTACGAGCGAATAAACAATAGAGCGCAAAACACGGGGTGAAGGAACACCTGGGTACAACAAACGGGCGCTAAATTCCAACCAAATTTTTATTTGAAGAAGCAAAGATTTTTATGCATCGGAAAGGGATTGTCTTTCGCGCTGTTGTTTATTCAATATGTTATACCAACTCGCCCACATCAAGCTGCTCCTGATTCAGATATATTACGGCACTGTGTACGCGGTAGGTACAGTATTTTCGCGCGTATAACGCG
This sequence comes from Haemaphysalis longicornis, assembly GCF_048455015.1. NCBI lineage: Eukaryota > Metazoa > Arthropoda > Arachnida > Ixodida > Ixodidae > Haemaphysalis > Haemaphysalis longicornis. The sequence goes on from NW_027526225.1 coordinate 116,810,298, forward strand.
CTCAAGAAATGCGAAAATTTCAGGGGTGAAGTAGAGGTGCGGATTATATGCGAGGTATTTCCTTTGGTGCACCTTCACCGCAATGCCCGTTGGGCCGTGATGCCCCTACAGCAGTAATAGAGAATGAGCAACTGTTATTCCATTGACAGTGCTTATTTTGCCCACACAGCTTAACAATATACCAACCTGAAAAGATGTATGCGGCAAGTCATCTAGTTACGTAGTCAGCTGGGGAAGTTCTCATAAACAAATGTGTAATGTTGTTTGAGTAGTAGCTTTGGTCTATCCTTTTATGTATAAAATATGCGGGCAATACGCGGGGATATATTTTTATTCGTCGACGGAAAGTGTGGGTGCGGGTTATATGGAGGGGGGCGGGGGGGGGAGGGCGGGGTTAGGCGCGAAAATACACATCGTCTGGAGCTGCTGCAAAGCTCTGTGTTATGCGCTTTGAATGTGCCAGCGAGGTGAGAGATGTGCTAATTTCTCGTCACCGAAAACTGAGTCGGGATGGATATCTTCCCCTGGGCGAATGCAGGATATGATGAAGGCTGTTATAGATGGCCTTCCGAGCTGCGAATTGAAAGCCGCTGCCGAGCACCTTCCCCCCTCCAGCGTATTTAAGGCGAAAGACTTAAGTGTCCCATTCTGAGAAAAACCGTACTTCTTTTACTATCAAGAAAACGGCCTCCGCTGTAAACGATAAACAAATAAACAATGACGTGTGATCGATGGGATTTGCACAATGATCTCCAGTGTAGGAGCAGTGTGTGTTACCGCTCCGCCATCTCTGCCCGTTGCCAGAGATGATGATGACGATGATGGTGATGTCCCCAATGTTTTTAACGCGTACCCAGAAGGAGAGATTGGCCAGGGCTAATTTATTCACTGATTGTACTTCGATCATCATCAGCAGCAGCCTTTTCAGGTCCACTGCAGGACGAAGGCCTCACCCATTGACCTCCAGCCGCTTCTGTCCTGAGCCACTCGAGTCCACAGTTTACCCCTGAAATTCCGTATTTCATCCCTCCATCGTGTCATTGTCCTTCCCCTTCTTCTAGACTCGTCTCTTGGTATCCACTCTGTTACCCTAATTGACCACCGGTTCTCAGTTCGTCTCACTAAACGACCAGCTCAAGTCCATTTTTTTATCTTTATTTGAACTATGGTATCTTCTACTCTAGTTCGTTCTCTGATTCAGGTAGCTCGTTTCTTGTCCCTGAGTGTTATTCCTAACATTATTCGTTATGGCCCGTTGAGCCGACCGAAGTTTGCTTTCTAGTTGTTAAGTAAGGCACCAAATTTCAGCTCCGAATCTCATCACCGGCAGTATGTACTGGTTGTATATTTTTCTTTTGAGTGACAGAGGTATAGCTTACTTTTCATTTTTTTGTGAGTGCTTGCTGAGTGCTTCCCAACCCACACCTATGCTGCGCCGTAATTCTCTCTCGTGGTTGGGGTCCGCACTAACCATCTGTCCGAGGTACTTCTATTCTTTTACTTCTTTCCTAAGCTGAAGGGGACGTTTGTGGCTGGCTTATTCCTGATTGCTTTAGAATTTTATTCATGTTTATTTTTATCCTCACCGCCGTGCTTTCTGATTGTAGTTCCTCAAGCATTCTTTGCAGGTGTTCTGCAGTGTCACTCAGCAAAACTATGTCGTCCGCAAACCTCAAATGGCTCAAGTATTCTCCGTTAATCCTTAATCCTATTTAATCCCATGTTTTCCCAGTCAAGCTCTCTAATTACCCCCTCCAGACATGCTGTGAATAGCCTTGGCGAGATGGTATCCCCCTGCCATACTCCCTTTAAGATAGGAAACTTATCGCTTTGCTTGTGGATGGTTAATTATCCTGCCCGTGCATTCCTCATATGTCTTCTAGAAGTCTCATGTACGTGTCCTCTATTCCCTGGTGCTTTAGTGCTTCTAGCACGGCTGCAGTGAGTACGGAAGCAGACGCTTTCTCGTAATTTATAATTACCATGTAAAGGGGTTTAGTGTACTCTGCGGATATTCTTATCACTTGATTGATGACATGGAAGTGATCCATGATTGGGTACCCTTTCCTAAACCCAGCCTGCTCTCTGGGTTATTGGGAATCCAGGCTTTCGTCTATGCGGCTAACTACAACGTTGGTAAACAGCTCGTAAGCAACTGAGAGTAGGCTGATGGGTTAGTAATTCTTGAGGTCCTTGGGATCTCCCTTCTGCAGAATCAGAATAATGTTGGCGTTTTTACAGGCAGTGGGCATGAGTCCAGGCAATGAGTCTTCAAGCCTTCCGAAAATAGTACAGCAAGCTTTCCCAGTACAATATCTCCTCCCTCCTTCAAAAGATATACGGTTATGCCATCGTCACCTGCAGCTTTTATATTTTTTTGGTGCCTATCATCCTTTTCAAAGAGCCTTTCCAACTTCATCTTTGGTTACTAGTGGGACATCGCAAGTTGATCTTGCCCGCTCAGTAGTTCCCCCTGGTCTGACGTCGCATGCATTGAATTTTAAAACACCTATTTAATCCCCCAAAAGAGAAGGCTTAAACAAAAGGTGTTGTCGTTATCGCTCCTCTCTTAGTGGCAGATAGCCACTTGACGGATTGACCTCGAATCCGGTGCTTCGAGGGAATAATGAATCCGCTTCACATAATTCACAAAACTTTGCACTGGTAACGTGTTGTTGTTGTAAGACCTTTATTCGCAAAGTGCGCGACTCCAAGCCATGGGGAAAGAGGGGGGATGTAGCTTGAGTTCATGCTGTTGGGGGCTGAGTTATCGGCCTCGAGAAAGGCTCGCACACCTACGGTGATCCGCAGGCCGTAGTAGGCCGTAGCGAGCTACGTTGAACGTGTGAGTCCACTTTTTAATGCGAATTCAGCTACAGCGACTAGAGTGGGGTTGTCTAGAGAGTATGGGTCGGCAGGGGTATTGGCAACAGAGGTGGGGGGTCAAAGTTTGCGTATCACGTGAATCTAGGGCAGTACCAAATGAAAAGTTGGAGAACTGCGGGGGTGAATATCTGGCAATAGGTACATTTGGGTGTCATTGTGGGCTTATTTGCACCACTTGCGGATAGTTTCGCGTGCGCAAGAGCGATTAGCGAATAGTTTAATGAAACCATCAGCGGAAAGTTGTAGAATACTGCGGTTCGCGTAATGCCTGAACGTGATGGAACGTAAGTAGAAGAAAAGAAGCCGGTTGGAGTAATTCGCCTCGAAAGACAAAGAAACCAAAGTGAACAAAGAGACGCAAATACCATGTAGCAGTGAAGGAGTCGTTTACAGGTATACATGTCAGGCTTCCGCTTTTATTTCGCCTTCAAGGCACGTCAGCTGACTTAGGTGATACAAGGATTTTTTTCAGCCATGCAGTTACTCCTTCTTAATTTCACTACAGCCCTAGAACAAACAAATTTAACGAGCATATTCCGGTGCTTTTCTGAGCACTCACGAACATCAAACAGGTATCTGTTATTTTTCCTACAGCTTTTCCCCGTCTCCATCCACCCCCAAACGATCTCATTCTTTCTGCTTCAAACATAGCGAGTGTCATCCGACTCTTTCCCTGCAAAAAACGCTTTTCCGGATGCTTCACAGCGATAAACTTGTGCTGGGCTCATATGCTGCATTTTAAGAGGTACACAAAGAGGAAATGCAAGAATGGGAAAGCGTGCGATATTTACTGTCCTGTGTCTATTCGTTAGACTTACCTCCATTTCCCGTTTTCGTATTACCTTTCGATTACCTCCTGAAAGTGTGGCAGGTGAACACAGCACCGCCTCATTGCCGTGAAGCACCAGGGACACAAAAAGAGGGTGGACGATTGAGTGATCTTTTGCTTGGGCGAGCCCACACAGATCGTATCAGACGACCGCAACGACAGTCAGCGAACGATCAAAAAAGATTGCTCGCAGTGGTGCCCTGTGACATATAGCGAGCGTATACCGTGCGTAGTGTTAAAATTGCGTAAGTATAAATGGTGTGAATGAACGCGCGCAGTGCCGGTCATCCCACGCGGGCGCGTGCGGCTATACTTGGGCTCTTTTTGGATTGCGTGTAGTACATTTAAGTAGTGTGAAGTCGAGACAAGTTCAGCTAAGTTAAAGTCGGTCTATTTCCAAACGCGGACCCAGTTTTAAAAAAAAATGCAGTTTGTACGTTTTTACATCTGGGTGTGAGCACTGCCTTTAAAAACCGTCGATGTTCAAGCTGGAATTTTGCTGCTGTAGGGTTTGGTGCTGTAGGAAACAGCATTTCCTCGCCATACGATTAAGTATTTAGCAACCCTGGTTGAGCACACTCGCTAAAAACCTCCGAATGGTTATACAATCACACTATCGGCCTTCAGGCACACGATAGGCGTGGCTGCAGATCTTTGGGAGAGGCCTTCGTCCTGCAGGGGGCGTAACCAGGTTTAAGATAAACATAAGGATAAAGGGTGAAGAAAACTCGCAGTGTTTATGAGTGGAACCTCCTGGCCAGTCCCAGGGCCGTAGCTTAAATTGGTTATAAAGACAGAATACAACGGTGTTCAGTTTGAAAGAACAACAGTTCAGCAACTCAGTCAGCTCTATTCCAGCCATGAAAAACATTTTTTAACAGAGAAAACGCAATCAATATAAAAAGAACTTCAAATTTCGCGCCACAGTGACGTTTGGGGGTAGGAGAGCGACGTAAAAAGGGCCAGCACTAAAAACAACCTCATCAGTGCTTATAACTGCTTATCAGTGCTTATAACAACCTTATAACTGCATGGTAGCATTCAAGCGATAGGATCAGACGAAACCAGAGGCCCCACTGCAGCCGTCCAGTCATGTTTCATGGCGGTGGCTTGAAGACGGCGGCAGCCAATCACATAAACGAGGTTCTGTGACGTCATGGAGAAGTCGCCGGAATGTGGCGGGGGAGTCGCCACTGCTTCTTCTGTTTTATTTATTGCATCGATTATTTGTTTGAAGTTTGCGATAAAATTTCTGTTTTTAATATTCGGACAACACAGTGTTTTCAATGAGCAAAACGTGTATCTTGTGTCCACGGCCATGCACTACCTGCCCGACCTAGCACGGGGTTCAAAGTGACAGCGAGCGTAATGCATTGAGGTTATGAACACCGTTGCATTTAAAAACGACAGACATGTTTGGCACATGCTCGGCGTTAACAATTTCTGCTTTTCCCTGCCCTTCAAGGTACGCCTCAGAAGACTGGTACGGTGCGACCGTCGTAAACGCGTTATCCATTGAAGGTACCACGGCGGCGTCTCACTAAGTTCGCCCTGACGGCAGTGTGCCGTACTGTATTATAAGAGCTTAAATAACATCAGCTTTTTTTCAAAACTACCGACCAACACGTATTCGTAAAAGAGAGAGGGGGAAGCGAATAAACATCTCTCTGTCATTCTCTCCCAAGAGGACATTTTAACGCTGTTCGCTTCCGCACTAATCATCATATTAATGAAATGTCAGCGCAATCAAAGAAAAAACGGTCGCAAAAATTTCACGAGACTCTTGCCATCAAACTCTAGCAGATAATTTCGGCGCACAAGCTTTGTTGGGAGTCGGCTTCATTTAATTTTACGGTTGGCGGTAAAACCAGTAAAACCACGCCGACGGCGCCGTCGGGGATAGGAAAGGAGCGCGGTGGCGCCATCACGTGAGCGACGGAAGAAGCAGAGCTGGGGCAGTCTCAAATGAGGTCAATGGCGCAGTGCCGCTGCGGCGTACATTTAACGCTTCAGGGTGGGTGGCGCCACGTCTTAACGTCGCGAAGAACTCCGCAAAGGAGCGGGCTTTTTAATAAGAGCTGGCAAACTTCTCTTGTGCCAGTCACGGAATATCGTGCGAAAACTCTTTTAGAAAGCTTAACGACGACGGCTCCATGTATTTTTTCACGCCTGCAAGCATGAAATCCAGGGAATTCAAGTGTCTTTGAGGCGCGACGTGGTGGAAAACGAACGTCCCGGTGTCCGCGCTACGAACACGCGGTAACCACCAAAGTCAGACGCCGTTCAGAACATGACTTGCACGTGAAGCCTCATCACTTGGATATGCATACTGAGTAAGTTAGGCAGTAATAGACACCATTTTCAAGATCAAAACAAGACGTTTACCTCAAGCTTATACATCACGCGGATTTACACTTTGAGTAGATAAGTTATCATTGTCAATAGGCACCATTTTCGACATCTCCAGACAATTACACTTTGAGTAGATAAGTTATCATTGTCAATAGGCACCATTTTCGACATCTCCAGACAATTACACTTTGAGTAGATAAGTTATCATTGTCAATAGGCACCATTTTCGACATCTCCAGACAAAATATGTGTGTGCGTGCATGCACGCGCAGTTGTGGATGAGCAAAGTGAGAAAAAAAATTGCTCGTAAATTTCAACAAAATTCTGTGTCCCCTTAATGTGGTGCGCTGAAAAGCTTCGCTGGCCATCCACCATCTCAGAGCGGAATGGCTCATCAGTTTTGAGGGACCAAATTAACCGCTTTCTTGCACCAGGTTTAGCATTGCTGGGCCAAGTGTCGCCAGACAGGCATCAGGGTACCGCCACTTAGGCACTAAAGTCAGGAACGGCGGCCATTTTAGTGTCTATCAGTGTTGCGAGATTGTCGCATCTACGCCCTCGCCGCTAACTTCGACAGCGTCGTTTGTTATCAACACTGTCGAGGATGCAGTGAAACGGCATCTCCTGACAAACGTCTGCTGCTGAAATGCTCCTACACGCGCTATCTTTGAACCGCGTTCAGAACGACGTCAGTCGCGCGCAGCCGCAGAGCAGGGAGGACAAGATAAGTCTACCAGAGTTGACCGACTAAAACACATAAACAACAAAATGGCGGCGGCCATGAACCGTCGCAGTGAAAACAAACGTCACGTAATGCGAACTGACCAATTATAATGCCGGCGACATGGAACAATAGAAGAAAAGAGTGCCAATACACTGTAGCCTTATCTAGTGACACTAGCTGGGCCCTTGTTTGATCGATTACTAATCAAATGCTCTTCGCTCGAGATGTCGGTTTGAGAGTGGGCATGTTACGATATGCGCATATTTGGGTATGGCTCCAAGCGCAGATGTTCCTACAGGTGTACTGCATTCACGTAGATTATCGTCCTCCGAAAGATGGGTTGTGCTTCAACATTCACCATAAAGCGTAACTTCAGTTTGTCTCCAATAAAGACACTGCCCGTCCATTCACACGTCATCCGCTCCTCAGAGTAGTAAGGAGTGAAACAGTGTGTAGAAGTGGGATCCCGCTTCGATGAAAGACAACGGCGGCCGTGGAGGCAATGAGCAGTTTTCCGCCTAAGGGACAGAGACGTGACATCCTGGCGAATCATGATCCCTTTTCGCAACAGGAACGCTGGCGGGTCGGTCATCACCCACCCCTCACACCAATTGGGGGCTGACTGATGACGAGCGTGCGTGTATAGAATACAGCTATTACTTCCCTCACTACTGTGCACTGAATTACTTCCTTTAAGAGAGGAACTAGTGCCTAAAATGGCGTTTCCTGAACTCCGCGCGGAGTCCTTGTCGCCATCCGTGCACAACAAAACGAGGAGCGCGCAACTGTAGAGTTACCACAGTGAAGTGGCGGCGAGAAGAGCTTCAACACGGACGCACTGCGCTAATAATTGCACAAAAGTTTAACGAACAGGTGCTGGCCAACAGCTTTCTCCGGCCAGGCAACATTCTGGCCAGGCAACATTGGCCATACTGGCCAGGCAACATTCATGGCCTTTTCCTACATACAGTCATGAACTAAAAGCGATCACGAAAATATGAAGCAGAACACACAAATAGCGTGATTTCTTTCCATGGAAGCCAAGCTTACGCGTGTCCTGATTATAGTAACAAAGTCGGGAAATGTGGCTTTCCGAGTATACGGACAGCGCGCCATTATTTGCCCTCCAAGAACAGTATCTTCCAATTTCGCGTGTTCTGGTTCGTGTTTTCGTGTTCGCATTTCCTTTGTCCGTGATTGCAGTGCACTAACAGTTTTGCGTTGAGCTAAGCTTTCGATTCGGAGCGTGGCGACGACTCACCGGGCACCGGCGAGGTGGGCAGCGGCGGTGGGGGCGACGATGGCGGCGAGTCGGAGTCCCGGCCCAGCGGCCAGCTGATCCTGTGCGAGCCCGGGTTGCGAGGCGGTAGAGGAGGCGCCGGCGCCTCCGTGTCGTCGTACGCCACGTCCTCCTCGTCCTCCGGCCTGGCGAACACGCTGAGTCGGGAGGACACCCAGCTGTCGATCGTCTTGCGCCGCACCGCCTGCGGTCAATGGACACGTGGCCCGCCGGGGTAAGAGTCGCGAAATAGCTGTCTGCCACGAGATCTTTCAAAAAGACCCTGAAACACTTCTTTTAACACGAAAGTGTTTTATTTCGGGATACACAAACATTTGAATGACGTCATATCCGTCACGGAAGTGATGCCAGTAGAATGAAGCAAGCGGCCTGTAAAGGGTGCATCCCCGCACACAGGGTCTTCTTGCGGGGAAGTAACCTTAAGAACCAAAGACTACGTTATACTTCGGGTTGTTCGTTTTCGGGTTTTATATTTTAACACGAAAGTGTTTTATGCCGGGACAGATCAAGATTTCACTGACGTCATATCCTTCACGTAAATGACGCCAGTAGACCTTTGCCGAAGCTACCCGCCAGCAGGACGTCGCTCGCCAAGCCCACCCACAAGACAGCCGCCGACCCGAAATCATGCTCAGCTGCAGATTTCGTTGCAAATTTCACTTTCATTTTTTACCGATTCCTATGACAGAGGAATGAACCACAGTTTTTTGTACTTTTTGTTTAAAACCTAAATGCTTTCAGAACGTAGTCAACAAACACATCCAGTATTTAGAATAGGAAGTCACAAAGTACCTCAGCCAATGCCCCTCAGATAACTTCGAAATTTGCTCAAGAAAATTTCTCTCTTTCCCGGTCTTGGCGTTAGAGCACTGCACGGGCCCGGGCCAGCCCGAAAGACCGGGCCCGACCCGGCCCGCGGGCCGGGCCGCGCCGCCCGAAGTCGATTATCGGCGGGCCCGGGCTGAGCTCGAGCTCAGTGCCGCGGGCCCGGGGCGGGCTCGGGCTTGAATTCATAGGCCCGGCCGTTAATAGTTCCGACGTGAAGTGTAGACATGTGCAGCTTTCCCGCTCATGGCAGTCCTTTCAACAGTGATTACTCTGCAATTTTTTAGCGAAATGAAAAGTTATTTTGCACAGCTAATACGTGGGGTGAATACTTACTTTGTGCACAGTTTCAAGGCGCGCACGTCGCGCGACTGGGTTCCTGAGCCATGGGAACTATCCCATAGAAATGCATGGGGAGTTAGATTTGATAGCGAATTACACAAAAAAAATAGTCAGAAACCTGAAATATTCTTTTAGCGTTTTAATCTTCACGTTGGCTTCTAGCTTTATGCAAAATATTATTTTCCTAAAGCGGTTTTGCTAGGTTCCCGAGAGGTTGTAATTTTGAGCGAGAAAGCTGGGTATGAAAGAGCATAAAATTGAATATCCTGAGTATACTTTTACGCGCTTCTTGATGTTAGTTGTACACATTGTTTTAAAAACGTGTTTTGCTAGGGCTGAGAGTCACTATACTGTAACTTTATTGACATTTCATGTACTGCATCAAGATTTTATATTTTGGTGTATAACATATCAAAGATACGGTTACAAGGAATGCCCTAGCGGGGAAGGAATTAAGCCACCCTGTAGCTATGCACCTGTGTCTATGTACGTGTGTTTTAGATGTCGAACCAATCTAAATGCGGCTGCCGTGGCTGGAAATCAAACTCGCGTGCTAGAGAAGCGCCGCCGCTTAGCAACCACTCTATGGAAAATATTTCAACGCACGCACATACTCGTGGATTCAAATAGAGAGCAAGAAATTTCATTAATACCAACTTGTGACCAAAACAACCCCATGAAGTTGCCAAGAGTCTGGTCATCAAAGGTGATGGTGTCTCTCGTGTAAGAATACGAGCTATTACTACGCCTATGTGGCGTGAACTGCAGACGGTGTGAGCTAAACTACGTGTACTTTTAAACCCTTATTTTTTGTGTTACACTTCAGGGCGTGCTTGTACAGACTAGATGCTCTGTCTGATTTCCCGCTACGAAGACACTCGACCAAATATAATAAACAAATTTTCTTCAACGTCTAAGACCAGGCCTGGTCACACACATGCGGGCCCTCCCTAGGCTCAAAAAAAAAAAAAAGACCGTGCCGGGCCGGGCGTGGGCTTGAGACGGCGGGCCCGGGCCGGGCCTTGGATTGAGACGACGGGCCCGCGCCGGGCCTGGGCTTGAGACGACGGGCGCGGGCCGGGCCCGGGCTAGGCTCACTTATGAATTCCCGGGCCCGGGCAGGGCCCGGGCTCGGTGTTACGGGCCCTGGTCGGGCTTCACAAAGCGGGCTCACGCCGGGCTCAAGCCGGGCTCGGGCCTTAAAATCAGGCCCGTGAAGTACTCTATATGGCGTTCTTCGAGCGCTCGAACGGCGTGATTGCAGCGGTGTAGCGGCTATTCTTTATTTAAGTTGCAGCGATAAACGCATTCGATAGCCACTTTTAAAAGGCCACAAAAGCAAAGCATAAGCGAGAAGCGGATCTACTGTGATGAGCAAGTCATGCAGTGCAGCTCCGTGCAGGCGATAACTATAGCTTTCGCAGTGCTTCCAGAAGCGAAGGAAAGAGTGAAAGCGTATTTCGGAAGTGTTGCAGAGTCCCTTTAAAAGTGGCGTCTCCTGGCTCGTGACGTTAGCTTGTAGACTCGCGCCGTTCTCTGCTACACTCCGTCTCAACAAGTACGCATAATACATTCGCTCTGTTTTTTTTTTTCCAAGCCATCGAGAAGGCTCAGCAGGCCAGCTGCTAGGGCCGACGCAGCGTAAACTAAAACTAAACTTCAGTTTCTTCAGAAACTGAAGAAACTCAACTTTAGTTTCTTCGGAATGACTGTGCCAAAGTAACTTGATTTCAGTACGCTTTTATATAATAGAGTACCACCGAGGTGTCAGTTATAAGATTTATGTTTTTTGTATGGCAGGAAAGAAGGAGGCAGGGGGAGTGGAGGGATGTTGACCTGGCTAGAGACGAACACGGCAAGTATGAATGGCCACCTGCTCCAGGCGTCATTGCCAGGATAGGGTTTCGGACGTGGTCGGACACCGAAAAAAAAAGGAGTTGGAGAACACGTGAAGTAAGAAGAAAAGTTAAAACCAAACAAAAAACAAAAAACAACAAAAAAGTCAATTCGTACTTAACGATTTAGTTATTCGTCATAATGTTTTGTTTAAGGGCATTCAACGTGGCTGCTCGTTGTGCTGATATGAGACGAATTTTTAAAGGGGCCATGCAGACTGAATGCAAATTTATTTAATCTGAAACAATTAGGATTTCGCAACGCACACAACTCTATACCTTGCCACAAAAGACGTTTTCTAACCCCCTCCTCCCTGCCCCATAATTAAAAAAAAACAACGCAAGAAATATTGAAAAACTTTCAAATTTCGAGCTACAGTGACGTAATATGGGCAGGAGTGACACAGTATGGGTCGGCATTACACTCATAGTTATCGGCGCGTCAATTGCAGAGAGAGAGAGAGAGAGAGAGAGAGAGAGAGAGAGAGAGAGAGAGAAGAGCAAACGGAAAGGCCGAGAGGTTATCAGAGTCCGGATTGCTACTCGACACTGGGGAAGGGGTGTACAGGGGAAGAAAGAGAGGGCAGGCAAAAAAGAGGGTAAAGGAGCAGGGTCGCGCACACACTCTAGTCCCTTTGCGGGCACTATATATTCTTTCGGCTAAGCCTGTTTCCTTCATAAAACGCAAAAGGGATTTTGTTGCCTTCTGCGTTAGCATTCAAGTGATACGGTCAAACTAAACGACAGGCCTTACTGCAATCGCCAGTTATGTTTCTTGGAGGTGGCTTCGGTCAGAGGCCTCCAATCGCACAATCACTGTGACGTCATACAGACGTCGGCGGAGAGTGGCGGGGGAGTCGACACTGTTGGGGACTTTTTGTTTACGGTAGTGTCTATTATCCCGGCAACCGTGAGAATTACCGTCAGAAATTTCTCACGGCAGTCGCCTCTTATTCGCTAAGCACGTTACCCAAAGATTCTATGGGATAAATATTCCCCAAAAACCTGTGTTTGCTGCTGCCCCTGTAGCGCTATGGTATAGTGCTTGGTTTTAATCGAGAAGGCTCAGGTTCTAGTCCACCATTGCGGTTTTTTTTACCTTTCAGAATTTTTCGGTCATCTTGATTTTGTTAATACTTTCTTTACTCTAGTTTTTACGATATCAAGACCGAGATCGACGCACAGGACTTCTAGAATGGGTTGAATTACATTTAATGTCGGTTGTGTTCTGTGTTGTTGGGCTGTGTTAGATTAGGTATGTTGCAGTGGGGCTGGATTTGGGTAGGTTATTATGTGTTCGGTTAGGTTACGCTAGGTTCGGTGAGGTTATGTTACGTAAGGTTACAATGGGACGTAATATGTAAGGTTACAATGGGACGTAATATCACTTAGAAAATTTTAGGCCAGCCAGCTTTTATAGCAACTGCCGTGAGAATTTCCCGGAGGTAATTCTCACGGCTGCCGTGAGATTAGACGCAGCCTTTCTTTAATATATCGATTCTTTGTATGAAGTTTGCGATAAAATTGGCATCACTGTTATCGGAACAAAGCAGTCCTGCTAACGAAACAAACTTGTACTTGGTTCCTCATGGCCCGTTCCAGTTTAATGGGCCCGTTCCACTTGCGAGAGAGAAATATTCATCAGTAGTTGTTATTTGACAATAAGCATACGTTACTGTACTCTTTCTCATCCTCTTCAAACCGAAGTGTTTCTCAGGGGTCCACACCAGCGTATATGCGTTTCCTAGTCAATACAGCCAGCCGTCACCTGAGCTTTCTTATGGGGGCTATATCCATTAGCGCACCCAGGATTTTTGTTTGAAATTTTCACAACAAATATAAAATATGATAATATATAAATGTAAAAATGTAAAATAACAAATATAAAGACAAATGTAAGTAGTACAAAAAAATAAAAATAAAAATAAATAACCACAAAGAATAAAATATATAAAACTATAAAGAGCAACCGAGTTTTTATTATTTTTACGCGAAAAAATTACGAATTAAATCAGCCGCCATAACCTTACAATTCGCCTACAGAAGGAATATAATAATGGATGCACCTTCACATAAAAAAAGAAAATACGCGAAGCCTTTTGCCATTGCCCGAAGCCCCGGACCCAAATTTGAAAGTAGAATTGGAAAGAAGGGATGGCGGGAGATGAGGTTGGGGAGGAACTATACAATTAATGCCTTCTTCACTGGTGAAGTCAAGCCAAGAGTAAAGCACAAAATCTGTTCGTATAGGCGCCGGACAGCGCTCAGAAAGCGACACGGAGCCCGCGACACCCAGCGCCCCCTTCGGCAGATATGCGCAACACTGGGTCGGTCCCCGCAAGCCGGTAGGCTGCTGTCTCGGGGGCGCTCTTCTTTTTGAAGCGCGGATGAAGCATATTAGACGCCCCTTTCGGGCTTAAAACGAAGCAAGAGATTGTAAAGTAATCCTGCCACATAGTGCACGTGAATGAAGAAGGATTTATTCGGTTGAACTCGCGTATAGGAAGGCATATAGAGGCCGAATAGGAGTGATGCCCAGAAGAGAGACGCTTGTACAGCTTGCCTGCGGGGCAAAACTTTCTCAAGATCAGCATGTTTCGCTTCAAAAGAAAACGTAATTTATATTGTTCAATCCACAAAAGAGGAGGCTTTGTCTGCAAATATATCAGACGTTGCGCGATGTTTCCGCGCGGGATGTTCCAATCACGTGAGTGCACTTGCATGCGACTGCAGAACTACTAACTATAATGTTACAAACTCAGGCGATATATATATAAAGGAAAACCGAACCTTTTTTTATTCAACGGGAGAGGGAGGTCTCGTTAGTATTGAAGGAGAAACAGTTGTTAAAGCTTTCAAATGAAATAAAACAACTTCGATCTGATCTTGTTAGATTTGATTTGAGGCCAGAAGGCAAGCTCGACAATACTGAGTCCCAACCTATGGGAAATTTCAGCGTCTTTTTTTTTTGTTTGTTTTTCTAGAAGGCGACGAATGATTCAAATCTCGTTATGGAAGTTCCGCACAGAAGTTCAGAAAGTGGTATAATCTGGCCCTACAAATATTGTGCGACTATTTGCGGTTTAGCGTGGGCTGGGGCGTGCCGTAGAGGGGAGGGGGGCTACGGAATCATTTAAAACCACCAGGGATTCTTAAGCATTCAGAAATTTCCTGTCCAGGGACACTTTTTGTGTCACTAAAATTTGTTCTTATTCTTTTTCTTAAACTACTTCAAGTTATACGCAAGTTGGTCCTCACAGTTTTAAAATTGCACGATCCTGAAAGCTCGTGCTCTAGTTTTATTTTTAATGCCGGTCATACAATATTCTTCTTCGAGATTTAACTGCGAATGTCCAATAATACAAGCTTCCGAGACTACACACTGCGCTCGGTGAACTTCGGTTTCGGTTCGGTGGGAGAGGCGTGCGGAGGGGGTTGGGTCGACGGACATCTGGGGGGAAGGGGGGGGGGGGGTTACAACCCCCAAAACACCCCCCGTGGGTGCGCCAATGGCTATATCACAGCATAAACGTACCTAAAGCATACAAAACCACCCAAACTGAAATAAATAAAAACGAAAACGGACCTGCAATGGCTGACAACCACGGTGTAGAAAAATTTTCAACAGAAATAGCCGAAACCGACCTAAGAGGGGAAAACCCGCAAGAAAGTACAAGAAGCAGTAGCTGAGAGTCTGAGACTGACCAAAAGGCAACGAAAATGCCCGAAATCCCATTTATAGTGCATAAAGATGTCATAACTAGATTTTATGCGTGGTAACAATCGTTAATATCCAAAAAAAAGCCGTAACGGGATTTCAACCCCGGTTAGGAAGTTCGCTTCGCAGTAGCGGAACTACAGTAGCGGAGACCAAGTGGTTCTGCGCTTGGGCCACATGCACGGTTACTTGTTGATTTTGATTTTCAAACTTCAAACTTTGATTTTCAAATTTTGAACATGCTTTGACATTGATTTTCAAACTTCCCGCAAAAATTAAAAACAGCGCTAATTGGACAACTGACGCCATCTGGCGGGTTTATTAGAAACCTTTTTATTTACTTTTGTTGTCGTTTGTTTACATTTTGCGTAAGTAGACGGTGTCTCAAGTGAAACCTTGAAATGCCACTAAATATTGGGTTCAAATTTTAGTTGCAACGCCACCTACCGACGCAAAATGTAAACAAACGGCAACAAAACTCAAAAAAGGGTTTTCAATAAAACACGCCAGATGGCGTAAGTTGTCCAAATACCGTCGTTTTTCGTGTTTGCGGGAAGTTTGAAAATGAATGTTCACCCGTTAACGACGGCCTATCAGATAAATATGTAAAGGTTAGCTTCACGGATGAGTCCAAAAACAAACGGTGATAGAGTCCTTGTGTCCGCGCAATGCAGGTGGTTGTGTGGAGGCAAATAAGAATTTACTCGGGATGCACCTGCAAGGAAATGCTTGAGCGCGGACACCACCATAACGCGACTGCGCGCTAAATCCTCCCAACTGGCACGCGTAATCAAGCGGCTAACACACAACCGGAAGGGAATGAGGGAAGAAGACACCGTCCGAATAGTACAAGCACTGATTATCCCTCGTATCGGCTACAGTCTACCATTTCAAAATCTCACGAAGTCGGACGAGGAGCACATCAACGTGGCCATAATACGTTAAAAGCTGCGCTCAACCTACCCCAGTTCATCTCCAATGAGAAACTCACTCACCTGGGGTTTAAAGTTTTATTTAAAGTTTTTTTTTAAGTTAAAGTTTTATTTACACATGCGAAAGACGTTTTCTCTTGATTTTGTTGTGGTTCAATTTAACCTTCGATTGCGCGAACATAGCGTGGTTTTTGTTTCATGCGAACGTTCCTCAGCTCGTGCGGCGCGGACACAAAAGACCTCATCAAATAGACCCGTTACCCCTCTTCGAAGGCGGCTTTCCCCAAAATGACCTGAACTAAGCGGCCCGTGCACGGGGCTGGTGTGTAAGGGGTCACTAGCCAACAGGATTTATTGTCTCCCTTTCCTCGATTCCGCGACATGAGGCGCTCGACCATTCCTATCTGAATAAATTCATTCATTCATTCATTCATTTACAGAAGTCTAATTACCTGGCTGCTTGCATGCAGACATCTTTGCGTGCAATGAACCCGATACAAGAGACGAATTCATCGCAACTGTTCTTCTGTGAGACGCAAGCGTATTATGTTGTGCCTTACATGCATTCTTACATCGTGGCGGCCTTTAGCTACCAATGTTCAACTCATTTGCCTGTTCCCTGCGCTGGTATGTGAATGTTTTGAGGCCACCCACGCGGCCCTCATAACCATCACCAAAACAAGCAAGCATACGACCTTGCGGTGACAGTGTAAGCAACGGCATCTGAAATGCTCATAACAATATCACCCCGCTCTCTAACAAGCACTTCATTTTCGTCCTTCTTTACAGCCCCGACTCGTACGCAGTAGCATATTTGCGTTCCCGCTCAGTCGACGATATTCCTTCGAAACGTGGCGTTTTTTATTCGGTTTCAAAAGCCGCGGAAGACGGCCGGTAGCGGCGGCCGCATGATCGAGAGCACCGTGCAATCGCGCCACCCAAAGCCTGGTAGCACACACGCAATGGCATATCGCGATAGGCAGGCAGCACCACGAGGCAAGAAGGTTATCTTGCTCCGTGACGCAGCATAAAATGCCTGGTCATGCATGCTCCAGTGCCCGCGCGGCTGCGACTTGGAAGTTTTCTTTGTCTGTCATTTTGTTTTACAACTGGCAGAATGTTCTGGAAGACGATAGCGATGTGAAGGAGTGGAAGGGTAGGCGGTAGCTGACCAATAGCTGCGCTCTGTAATGCCGGGATAAACGCATTTTAGAACGAGGGGCACGCCATCTTGCCCGCCTGTTGCTTGCCCGGACGCGGAGTAGCTGGAGAGCCGGCGGCGCGCTGCCGGCGTCGATGGATGGGTGAGTTTTTTTTCCACGCGGTACTGTCTATTGTGGAAGTTTGGCTCACGCTAAGAGTTGTTTTAACTCTATAACTATTGTCGTTTTCTTTTTCTAGAGTCGTTTTTCTTAGTGCCTGTGCCATTCACCGCTCCCAACCCGGCTCGCTCGGACAAGCGCATCCAGGAGGGCCCTTCCATTGCGAACTTGCCTCACGTCAGACCTGCGCAGGCTGCTTCGCCGACAACTCTTCCAAGCGGTGAGTTCCGTGGCCAAAGGCCCGGGGCGACGTGCGGCGTACCCACGAAACCGGCTTTTGTCTCGTTCTTTCGCGCCTTTCGCGAATTTGGATTAAGTTTCGAACCGGGCGCACATTCGCCTCGGAGCCGAACGTTTCGTGGGCCGTCGCGACACAGGGACTCCGACTGTCACCAAAGCTTTGCGGTGCGCGTTAGGCTGTAGCTTCCGGAACAGCGGCGCATGTGCGGTTGAAGTCCTTCGTCGCTGCCTCTATTCTGGAAATCTTTAGCTCGGAAGCCCCGTTCAGCTGTGGTGATAGTCCGTCTTCCTTTCCGAACGCCGCGGTAGCCGAGGCATTCCTTCCGCTCGCTCATCCTCGGTTCGCGCGGCGTTCGGAATAGTCGCCACCTTCAGCGAGCACCACTGAAGCACGGAACGCAGCTCTGCGGTCCGCGGCTCCAAATTGGGGCCGTGGCAAAGGCGAGTGATGGAATTTGTGTCCTTGGTTCCATTTCAGGTTGGCGTCCGGGACCGCTATATACGCGTCCTCCCCCTTCCCTGACCCCTGTGTCGTGACTACTTGCACTTTATCCTTCACGCAAACATGCACTACTATTCTGGCTAGGCAGGTACACGTCTCCATCTGTCCTGTGTAGCTGGGCGACGCGTGTTTTGTACGCAGGTGTTTTGGGGCAATAAAAGTGGTTCTGTCGCTGTTCGTCTGTGTTACTTTGCCTTTCAGCGTCCCTTCCCGTTCCTGTCAGGCGTAATCCTGCACCCCGCATTCGGTAAGCAGTGATGAACTCCCAAACCGTAATATTTCTAACGTGATTTGCCTTTTGTTGCAGACCGCCTACTGTCTATGCGTCCCGGCCACCGCCCAGCAGGACGGTACCGTCATCGAGCCGTCCAGACTGCCGTTCGAGTCGAGCTGTCCGTGGCTGCGTCTGTCTTGAAATCATTAAACCCTGTTCAAAACCGGAGTAATGCCTGTGTCGTTTGTACACAGTCGATGTGGCTCGCTGGCATTGTCGGCTTGAGCCACCACCAGTACCGTGTCGTCCCTTGTATGCTATGGATATCACTTGTCGCTCGCTTCGAACAGCATTTTAGCCAATCTTAGTTCCTGTTCCAAACAAATTGGTAAACGGCCTTTCAATACATTTTGTGTCGTTTTACCCGCACGTTATATGTAAATGGTTCCTCAAAATATAGAGAACGGTGTGTGCATATTTTGGTTCGCGATAACTAAAAAAACTCCCTCGCACTTCGCCGAGGGGGAGAGTGTGTAAGTGCGAATGCACGGTTGTTGATTGCGCGATTACGGTGGATATCGTGATCTTGGAGTGGAGAGGAGGCGCCCAACACCCGCAGTCACTGAGCGGAGAGAGGAGGAGGAGAGTAGCGCCCGCCGTTACGGCGAGGGCTACACGAGTGCCCTCACGCGTCGGAATGCGGAGCGCCCGCTACGCGAGCGAGAGCTCTCCCGCCCGAAGTGGAGAGGAGGCGCCCAACACCCGCAGTCACTGAGCGGAGAGAGGAGGAGGAGAGTAGCGCGCGCCCATCTCCCCCCGTTGCTAGGGAAGACGAGGAGGAAGACGAGGAGCGCGCACCCGCAGCTGTTGCTATGCGGACGACGGCGGCGGACGATTCAGGCTCGCTTAAGAAGTGCATTCGCACTTAAAAATGAGAAAACATTGCAAGTGTGCTATCAGAGACGGGAAGGGGGGGGGGAGGGGGGGGGTTCTCTTGGTTTTCTGAAACATGAGCCTGCCGCGGACGTCTGTCCGGCTGGCAAAAGTGATGGGGGAACTCTTCGTAAACTATGTTGAAAGCATATAGTTTCTTAGTAAGTATACTAGAGAGGAAACTGCACCTCGTAAGCCATGTCGTCGTGGGGGTTCATGGGAAGACCCTCCCGGTTTTTGGGATTTGCTTTCTTCACTATGCATTAACACGTTTACGAGCTACAAGGAAGCCGAACTCCTCCCGTTTCTGTGGTAGCCGTCAACGTTTGTAGCCATGTTCAGTGAAACAGAAGGCAATGCGTGATCGCACCTGACGTTGCTCATGCCGCAGTCGAAGGACGTATGACTGGGCGGGTAATATGCCGCCGCGAAATTTGTAGCCGACGAAAAGAAACAAAACGCACTTTGACGAAGACAAGATACGGCAGATACGGGCGCTTGTATGCGTCCTATCTTGTAATCGTCAGCGACTTTTAATGCCACGTTTTCTTTTTTCTTGTTCAACTAGCTGGCGGTCGGTGCACCGGTTCACAACGAAGGCAACGTTTTCATAGGCACGCTCAAAAAACTTTCGAAACTCTTCAAACAACTTATTATTTGAAATAATGGTAAAATTAATAAAATCAGTCTCTAATGAGTTACCCCCCAAATATTAACATTGTTCGTAACTACAACCTTGGCCTGCGGAATAGCAGGCACAACCGTTCCGGAAAAAATACGCTTTACTTCCTTTCTTCTTAGTTTTAAAACAGCCTGTTTTAAATGCAGAGCATTTCTTTAACTCACGATGTCACCCGGCGTTGGCGTGCCTCGGCGTCCGCAACAGCCGTTCCAGGTGCGCCCTCTCCCCCACTCCTCCTCGCCTGCTCTCCGCTGCTCCTCGCGTGTTCTCTGCGTGCTCGGATCGCGTTCAGCAACAGGTGGGGCGCGCATGCGTCGTAGTTTGGCGCGGGAGCAACAACAGTTGTGGCGTGATCGTGACGTAGTCGTGACGTGGTCGTGGCGCGGTCGTGCCGTGATGGGGCGGTTCTCGGCGTTCGCTCTCGCTGTCAATTTCTTTCGAACCAGATAAAATCGGGTATGTGCGCCCCCCGAAAATGCTCTGCATTTGACCGTGCCCCTCGCGAGGGGGATGTTTATTTTCCACTTACATAATTGCACACTATTCTTCGCGCTTTTGTGGCACTTTGTTTAAATTTGCGGTCACTAAAATGTTTCAATCCAAGCCAATGATGAAACTAAGGCGAGCGCGATGTATAATGGCGGCCCATGACGACACATACGACCTTGATGTGAGCCGTATAGGCGCTAGCGCCAGATTCCTCTCTAGTGTATTCTGTAAGAAACTCTATGGTTGAAAGAAATGCGAGCGACGAAGCGCACAGCCTCCGACGCAGGCAGCACCATCTGGCTGCAAAGTCTGTAAACTGCACGCCCGCGCCCTTCGTCGAGAGAGTGCGGCCTACATTTATGGGAAATGTTTGATCAAGAAGCGACGCCCGTCGTTTGCGCCTTTTCACGCTGCGTCGCCACTGAGCATGGTGACCGTTGATTTTCATCGTGCTAGCTGCAATCAGCCTGCTGCGCGTTGGCTCCCTAAAATAGTAGATAACAGGATGCTCAGTGGGCACAGAGCACAAAAAGACGCCTCAAAATAAATGGCAGGCGTCGCTTCCTTATCAAGCATTTCCCCTAACAGTAGGACACTCTCAAACGCTCTGAAAGAATTACGCATGAGCGCAGTTTTCTGACTGCAGCCAGACGGCGCGGCATACGTCGAAGGAGGTGTGCTCCGTTGTTCGTATTTCTTTTAATCCCCCTTGTACCTTCAATGCTGCACCAACAATTGTTCTTGCTTTAGCGTCTGTATACGCCCCTTAATTACTTTTATTCGCTTGTCTTATTTGAAAATTTCGTAGATAATAGCAGAGTCCTTCAAGCATTGAAGGACTCTGATAATAGTAAGCAGGGCCGCTATTTTTGCTACCGTAGTGGAGGGCTCCGGATTAATTTTGACCACCTGGGGATCTTTAACGTGAGCCGAAATCTCGTAAACACAGGCGTTTTAGATGCGAAGCATCTCACGCTCGGGGCTGTGTCCCTCCCTCCCTTGTTGTCCGCCGTGCGCACTCTACTACGCATGCGCATCTATACAGCCCCGTCAGCTTTTGGCCTGACGTCAGCGCAGTCCACTATAAAAAGAAATAGTTAGGCGGCGCCCGGTGTTTCGATCCCACGACTCTCTGGCGCCGCAACGGGAGGTACGTGGCGCTCTTCCCGTTGCGCTACAAACCGAGACGGGAGCGTGTGCTACGGACGCGCCTTATGTCCTTGACTCATTCGAACTACGTCAAGAAGCTGCTGATACAACGAAGGCACGCGAAGCTGAACGTCAACGGAAACGACGAACTGAAAACTTCAGAGGAGGATGTTGAATTTCCTGCGGGAAAGCTGGGGCGGGAAGCACCACGCGCCTTGCAGCTCAACCAGAGAAGAGGCCGAAGAGGGCGGGCAGCGGGCTAGGAGCGTGAGCACGCAATAAAGAAAGACGAGAACCACCAGGTCGATCAGGTAACGTGGGTGTCGGTCTCTTCGCTGTCTCTACATTTCTCTACATTTCTCTGTCTCTACATGGGGGTTCACACTACGTTCCCATTCGTGCTCCGATAAATGAAACAACATAACGGCAACACAATGGAACCTACACGGAACCCCCATGATGCTTCGCGTCCTCCTCATGGTTTCCCACGGGAAGACGGTGTAATTTTTTTTTTTTTTTTTGCTTTTCGCCTTCATCAGAAAAGCGGCCGCCGCGGCCGGGAATAAAACCCGCGACCTCGGGCTCAGCAGCGCAACGCCTCAGCCACTGAGCCACGCGCCACGACACGGCGAACGCTGGAGTTTCTTGTGGCCAATGGTGGCTGATCTCTTTAAGTAGGTATGCTTAGCCACAGAACAGGGAGGATTTTGCTTAGCTTGACGAACGGGCGCTAGAGGCATGCGTGCACAAGCGCTCGGCATTTTCTTTGTATTTTTAACTGCGGACAGCATACACGAACGGTTTTGCTCAACAGCTTCGCGTACGGAAACGCGTACGGAAACGCGTCTTTTTCCGCAGATGTGTTTGACCCTTTCCCCTCAGCCCGCACAGGGCGCGCGCACCTGGTTGACGATGATGCGGCGCCGCTCGAGCTCTAGCTGCTGCTGCTCGAACTCGTCGAGGCAGAAGTCGTCCTCCATGGAGCGATGCACGGCTCTGCGTTGGCCGGGGAACGCTGCGCTCCAGACCCGACGCCACAGGCCCTTGCGGGGTACAAGAGCCGGTACGGAGGCAGCCGGCCGCAGACGCGGCTGCCGGCTGTGCTGGTGCAGCCGGATAGCCAGGCTTTTATGCGGCCCGCCTCATCGGCTCGCGACTCTCCGGACACCCTGTGAGGCGGGAGAATGAATGAATGAATGAATGAATGAATTTATTCCATGTAGAGTTTAAGAATTTTACAATCCCTTCCTAAATAAAGCTGAGAGACGCGCGAAAGCTTTCTCACATCAAAAGTGCGTCAAACGTGCGCCAAAACAATCGCTATAAGTGCGTTCAACCTTCGCTGGAATTGCGTCCAATCAATCGTCAAACCTACAACGACCAAAATCGCAAAGAAAGAACGAACCCATGCGACGATTTTTCGCACACAAAGTACACGCATCTACGAGCGACCTAAGTGTATACTGATACGTGGTTTATGATAAAGGCATACTACTGTACTCCTTCATGATCGAGGCGTGTACTGTCTTATCTAGAACCGTTGCTTTTTCGCGATAAAGTAACCGTTTTGACACAACGGAAACCCGGTTTCACGCACGCGCCGTATGTACAGAGATCTTATCAGAGCTTTTCGGTCGACCAACCGGTCTATGGAAAAAATGCGTTAGTTTTTTTGACAGGACGCCAATCGGTCCCACTAAAAAAGCTTTCGCTTTAAAAAACAGCACGAATGACGATTTCGGAAAAAGTTGCTCGTAGGCAACTTCACGAGTCCAAAAAAGCCCGGTAAACCCGAAACGTCCGGCAAGCCCGAAAAGAAGGGAGCCGAAAAGCTCCGAATACGCGTTTCGAATTTTGCACCAAGCGTAGAATGATGTACGAAATGTATGTGTGAATTATGATCTTCTTCAAAAACAGTGCGGGAGAGTGGGACGGAAGACGAAACGTACACTTTCGGCGCTGTATGTCTTCACCTTTGTGCCAGTTCTTCGCGTTGTTTTTGAAAAAAAAAAAAAAAAAATCGTGCGAAAATTTAACTGTGACACTCCGTTTCGAGACAGGCACTAGCGGCGCTATGCGGAGCGTTAATCAGACGTGTTGATACTAGCGTCACTAAAAAGCCTTTATTTAGTGACGCTAGTTGATACCCCGCGCTCCACCCCTCAACCGGCCTAAAAGATGGCAGACCACCCTTATCCGCAAGAAAAATGCGTGGAATTGAGATAAGGGGACATTTTACAGTAATAAAAACACACGCAGTTTTGGAGGAAAAAAATAGCACTGCTGGAGCTCCATCCCAGGCCGTTCGCATCAGAGCCCACGTTCTACTGGTAGGCTACCGAGGCCGAACACCGGAGTTCAAAGTTCGAAGTTCGAAGTTTATTTCAAAAGCACAATGGTATGTGTTGTATAGTGTAGCTATACAAGAGGAGGTCCCAAGGTTATAAACCGCAGTAGGGACTTCCTGTGCTTCGACACTATAAATAGGGAGCATAGTACAAGTGCATAGGTTGAAACTAGCAATCCATTTGCACGTAAAGGTCAAAGTAATGAAATTTAGTGGCGATATAGGGATACCACAAAAGCAAACTATAGTAGAGACACACAAAATGACAAACATATATAAACGGCACAGATTACATGAGAATAAACAATTCAGGAAAAGGAATAAAAAAATTAAAGTACAATGCAGTTGTTTCCAGTCTCTCACAAAACATTTTGGTTAGGAATAATTTATACATGTACACACACTAGTTGTTTCAACAGTTGTTTCATAGAATAGAACGAGTGTTCCGAGCAAACCAGTAGGTGGAGCTGGGTCCGACAGGAAGTGCTGGACGGAATTCCGCGATCCAATTAGTCCACGGCAAGCTGTAGTGCACAAATTTCGTACGAAGCTAAATGTTTCGGTCAGAAACAGCACTGCAATCTTCATCTTTTCGTTAACCCTCAGTGCCATAGACTGGTTTGTTAAGACAACTGATGGTTCATTATTTTACCGTGATATGCTATGGGAACAGTATGTGGATTAGTATGCATGATCTCCACTCCAAACGTGAAATGCAAAGAAAAGAAAAAAGTTCCTGGTGGCCACTGGCTGGACACTCGTAAACGTTGCCCAAATTAACACCGAAGCTTTTCTTTTTTTCATCATTCTCTTTCTGAGTCCTCTAAACAAATCTCAACTTTTGTTAGATGGAAAAATAAATTTATGTGATCACCAGTGTGGTCCTCCCCACGTGCCTGTTTTCAAGGAACATTGCTATAGTGTTCTTGGGTTTCTTCAAAGCTTTTTTTTTTTTTTGCGAACTTAGCATTGAAGATGAGCGGAAAAGCACAGCCTATATTTAGGGGTGATTCCCCTATGTTGCAGAAATATGTATACCGCGACGGATAAGTCTATTTAAATCAAGCTTTGAGGAATGTTGCTCGTTTCGAAACACGTTTACTCGCTTCCTCACAGAAAGCTCCGACTCATGCGGAATTCTGTAATTTGGTTAATAGCTAGAGTAACAGCTTAACTTGCGCGAAATAAAGCCCGTACAAAACAACTCAACTAACCTCAAAGGGAGCAGACATCATCAGAAATTGCTGAATTTGCACATAAATGAGCTGCACAATGCCACAAATAAAATTTCGACCAATAACATCCTCCGTTCCCTCTTTAAGGAATGTACGCGAATAATTCTGCACTGCTTTAAATGTGTGTATTTTTCTTAGAATAACATATTTGGAAACTTTTTTTGTTTATCGCGGGTATTCCGCGAGTGTTATCATTATACGCGGACGGGGGAAAAGGCAGCGTGCGCCATACTATGACACCAACGATTCGAAATTGCAGACTGTGGTCCCACACGCACATTAGAAAAAAACGATGAAGAAACAGACAGTCAGCGATATAACGCTTACAGCGCCTTCAACCTACTCGCGTGGGCGAACCAGTCTCCTTGGGGTGCCAAGTGGTCTCGCTCGCCCCGTGTACAGTAGGCGAAAGACAGCATGGGTGTGAAGCAAAGATATCAGGGCGAAATTTCTCTTCGGTACAAAGGTCTAAAAGCAAATGGCGGAGATTGCGAAAGAGGAGAAGCAGAATTTCGTCACTCATCAAGACTTAACGCGAGAAGAAAAATGGCGCAGCTTGTACTAGCGATGAAAGGCTGGAAAAACAGCAGAGCTGGCGTCCCCTCTCCCTTCGTCGGAGACCCGGCTGTTGCGCCTCATATGCTTTTCCGAACTTGCCGCGGAAAGTTCTTCATGACTGCCAGGCCCGGATCGTTCCGTCCACAGGCTTTTACACATCTCCCAAAGTGGACCGCGTTAGCACGCGCCAGAACCCGCGGTAACCGGCTTCGCGAACTCGGCGTCTGTGCTCCCTGCTGCCGGCGCGAACGCAGTTAAGTGAACTGGCGAGTAGAAGACCATGCCAGGGATCACGCCACCAACGCTGGGCAGAATGTTCTCGAAGGTTGAGCTGGCCGACGCCGGGCGCTCCTCACACGCTCACAGGCCTTTTTCCTTTGTATATTTTGCGAGCTCATCACGTGGCGCAAGCTCACGCGAAAGCCTGGCCGAGGCCAGGTGCTCCTCACGAGGCACACGCTTACGTGCGCTAGGTGTTTTTTCTTTGTAATTTTTTTTTCTGGCAGCGCTATACTGTGAAACTAAAAGCTTAAACGACTCTGCTGTTAAAAGAAAGCTCTCAAAGGTCTTGTTATCAAAGTAGGCCTGACGCCATCTACAAAGCGAGACGTTGCTGCTATTTAGAGGGCCAGGGGCGGCGTTGAATGATCTCCCAAGTCGTGTTCTTCAAGCGCACCCGCTGCTTCGGTATTTATCGAAGCTGAGGTCACGTATCAGTTATTGCACAACTAAGCGAATCAAGTGCGAGTTATGGATGGGAGCTGTTTACTCCCTCAATCAGTTTGTTGTCATCACATAAGCGAGGTCAGCACGCGTGCAGCCCACCGGCATAAAAAAAAATTAATAATTTCGTGCCGACCTCGCCTTCCCGACTCATCCGTCAACAGGGCGCCGACAGGTCTGCCAAGGCTGAATGTGCAATGGCGTTCTTGCTTAGCCTACGGAAGCAGCAAGTAGATTTTTAAACATGCGTCGGAAGGTGCCTATCCGCCCCCTGCCAACTTTTATATGAGGCAGTAGCTGATTTACCCGAATGGAACGGTTCACGCTGGGCGCCAATATGGTTTCTCGGATGAGTGGCTTTCGAAACTGCCGCCATGCCGCGGATAATGAAAATCACACCCCGGCGTCAGGAGGAAATGCAATGAGAGCATGCGGTTTTTCTCATTTGCTTCTTTTTCAGACATCTACATGTTACCCAAAAAAAGGGTACTAAATACCGTTACTTCTTACTCGCTAAACAAGTAACTAAATACGTTACCCGTTACCGATGCTCAAAAGAAACGCATGAGTTACCCAAAAAGTAACGAGTTACTTTCACGCACAACTGTCTTGTTTCATGGATCATTGTTTCCGTTTTACTAGTCGTTGCTGCCTCTCGAAGTTTTCATCGGTTATGTCTCCGCGCTTACTCGGCCGAGACGTGCACGGCCTGTGATGAATGCATCGGTTCCTTCTTGCCTTTTGTATTATCGACAATTTGATTGTTCGGCTTCACTATCAACGACTAACGTCTTTTCATCTGCTCAACCTAAACTATTCGTTCGTCGCGGCCTGTGTCCATTATGACGTAGCCACATGCCTTCTTTGTGTGGGCGCCCGTGCTCGACTCGTGGTAACCCCGGCTGTCGGCATCGCAGTGCGCCGACACTTGCGTAAATTAAATGCCACGACAAGAGGCCGTGATGACCATGGCATCATTCACAATATAAATGACGCCCCGAACCACCAGAATGTAGACATCGGCGCTGCTGCTTTCGAGCCAAACATTAGCGCGATATGCCTATAGACACATGCACAGGTTAGAATTAAAACAAGGCCGTTTAAGCGGTGTTGCACACGGGTTCAGACTGTTGCCGCAACTGCCGTACTAACGTCAAAGAATGACGTCATTTCACGCCTCCTCCAACCGAACTGCGTGACACGCCGTTTTTTACGTTTATAGATCACGATATGGCTTTGCGTCGGTAGTCTGGAAGTAGCCATACTCCTCAGAAGTAACGAAATGCCGTTACTCGTTACTCGTCCTTAAAAGGAACTAAATACGCTACGCGTTCCTTTTTTAAGATAAGTAACTAAGTACGTTACTCGCTACCGAAAATAGTAACTAGGTAGAAGTAAGTCGTTCCTTTTTTTCAGAAATAAGTAACTAAGTACGTTACTCATTACCGAAAATAGTAACTAGGTAGAAGTAACTCGTTCCTTGTAACGCGTTACGTACATGTCTGCTCTTTTCTCACGATTTTTCTCTCTTGTCTGCCTGGGCAACGAACACAGAAGATCCATGCTCGCGAATTTCACTGCTAGAACAACAACAAAAGCTCACGCCAAAATGTGCACTACTTTGCGATTTTTCAAATGTTCAAATTTTGGGGGACTGAGCGCGCCGAATCTACACCTGGGCTTCAAGGCGCGCCGCAGTGGAGGGCTCCGGATTAATTTTGACCACCTGGGGATCTTTAACGTGCGCCGGAATCTTGAACACACTGGCGTTTTAGTTTTCCGCCTCCGTCTGATATGCGGCCATTTAGGTCAGGATTAAACCCGCGTCCTTGCGCTCAGCAGCGCGGCGGGTTGTGAACTACTTTGTACCTCGTTGGCATAATTTTCCTATTATTGACGGCAATTGACGGTGTGAGAGTGATGTGAGAACCGAACAAACTGTTATTTTCTCGAGGAACCCAACTTCTGTCAACACCACAGCGGCCGTGCGAGTCAATACGATTAGCTTTTCCGCGTATTTCATTGGAAGGGAGAGCTAAAACAGGGGGGGGGGGGGGGTACTAATTCATCGTGACTCGCTGACACATTCTCAAGTAATTACACGTAAAATTGTGTTCTTCATTTCCCCCAGGTAGGGAGAGTTGCCTGGTCCCGTAGAAATAGCATCGGTCACCTGCAGTGAGGCAAAACTAGATAGGTGCAACCTTACTGGGAAGGTTTTACGGGCCGAAAACAGCATCGTCACCAGAACAGGGTTCCGTCACTGGTGTATTATTCGCCTAAGACAGCCTATATCCGCAGAGGCCTTCGTCGTGCAGCGGACATAAGTGGGCTGATTACTGAACAAACGAACGAACGGTTATTGATAATCCGACCGCATCAGGAAACGCCCTTTTGCAAGCTCACGATCCCAAGCACGCGTGATCGAAGGCAATGTCGCCAGCTATCAATACGCAAATTTGTTGGCACTAGGAGCGGCGGCAGTGTCCCCAAGCTTTGTCTTTCAGAAAACAGTGCAGCGCGTTACGGGACCCCGGCCAAGGCTCCCTCGTGCCTCTGGCAAGGTTGGATCTGCCCAGGAGACAATAATGGATCAAGCCCGCCGTTGCTCCATTTTCACTGCCACAGAAGGATTCCGAAACATGCAGAGATAAGAACTCCCTTGTTCGCAGCCTTGCATTCTGTTTCTCTCAACGCTATTCACAGCTGTACCGCCTCTTTTTTCTGTTGTTTGTGGTCTTTCTGGCTTGTCAACGCTCGGAAGGAACAATTGCGTACTGTCGTATCATGCGGACCTGTCTGACGCTGACAGTCGTAATTGCCCGCCCGCCCATTTCGGTAATGGTTAGGGCGTTGTGCAGCTTAGAGTGGTGGAGGTCGCGGGTTGGATTCACGGTCGAGGCGGTTCGAGCGGATTTTCGTATGCAACCCGGAAGGCAACGACGTCCATCGCTGCATTTGGAAAAACAATTACCAGGTCGTGCGACAAACCGCGTGGTACAAGATACCTGCGGTTTCGAACGCTACAACAAAAAAAGGCCACTCACATTCCGGCCAGGAGGCTGTGTAGGGCACGAAAGGGGACGGGGAAATGATGCACGGTGTTTGATTAGTGAAAGGGGATGGCGGAAACGGCCACGCAGCGACTAAAGGAAGAGATGGCGCTATTGATCGGGGCCCCGTACCATTTATACTGTCCAACGTCATGGCTTCGGTTTCCACAGATATTTCCATCCGTAAAACAGCTAAAAATATCGCGCGGTGTAAAAAGTCTGAAAGAGAATATTAAAATTATATTTATAAAAATCTGCACTACATCATTAGCCGCAAAAACTAATCGGGCAATTTACGCGGCGGAGAGGAATTGTGGGCATTCCGCAAGCGCGTGTAAGGCCGCTTAATCCCTTTAGGGTTTACATGTTGAAAAATGCCATCCCGTTGAACCTGTATCTCGCGTATGGAATTGTGAAAACGCACGCAACACCACTTATTCTTTTTAGAGGGTTAACTTTGAAAAATCCCGTACCAGTGAATTTATATATCACGTATGAAATACACTCTTCAGCTTTCAAATCCCTAGGGCCAGTAGTTTGGGCCCAGCGATGATTGAATCAGACGCTGTTAATTTAACCTTGTTAGGGGTAAAATTCTTGTACGAATTTTCAGCATGGAAATTCCTATACGGCTAAATGCTTACACAAAAAATACGAGTCTTGACACATGTATGAGAAATATTCGCACGCAAGAACCAATTCGACAAATTCCATGTAATCGAAAATGTGCAGATATTCGCGTAAACACAATTAATCCTTTTATGCTCATCGGAGAATAAATCCGGAAATTTTTTATACATTTTAGTGGGGAGTAAGCAAGACGCTGAAGAAGGTTCGACAGCTTTTCGGGCAAAAAAAAAAAAAACAGTCAAAATTTTAAAAAGCTTGTCTAGGCAAGGTGTTGTTCGTTTACCCAGTCAGAAAGAAATTTTTAAAAACCATATCATTTGCTTTTCTCACTTCTTCAACCAATATTTAAATGTTAAAGCCAATTCGATAACTTCACAGACCTAACGGGTATTTAAGTACGCGCGAAACGCCGTGCAACATATTGAAACTTGTTTGAGGTATAAAAATCCTCAAAGTCATTTTCATCCGATTGTGAAAGTAATATTCAGAAGAGGAAAAACAGTTCGATAGCTGTAAGGGCCTGAGAAATATTAAAGGATCTGTGAAAACGTGCTTAACTTCTTTCATGCTCCCAGAAGGTAAATTTTGAGAAATCCCGCCCTATTGAGCCTCTACCCAAGTTTCAGTGAATCGCTCAGTCATTCCGTCACCTCAGGCCCCCCTGACATGACTAATAACGTAATGTTTGTGGATTGATTTCTATAAAGATAGCTAGAAAAGGGCCAAGACCAGACGCCGTCCCACCTACCGCACCATCGAAAAACTCCCTGCGAAGGGTGCTTCACTGCAATCACAGGCGTACTGAGAGAAAGGCTACTTCCCGGGAGATAAGATGACGATGGGGTCCGACTGCAACGCAAACGAACGCTCTGTACGAGCATCTTCCAAAAATTATGAGCCATTTTACTCTGAGAAGGCATACTAGCTGTGTTAGAGGACCCACCCCACTCTTTATAGCGATAATTAAGGTCCGTAGCGCTGTTTATGAAGACCGTTAATGGCGCGACTTCGACTCTGTCGTGTACCCATGGGGCATTGTCCTTTACGAAGGGCGGGATTTCGGATTCCGCGCTTTATGTTCACGCGACGAACCACCACTGCGAGAGACGGGATTTTGAAGCGTCGGTTGTGAGGTCCACGGTTTCTGCGCTCGTGACGGTGGCGGCGTTCACACGTGTGTAAAACGCAGTGGCTGCAGCACTTGGGTAAATGTCAGTGCTAGTACTGAAAGCAGTCGCTATAAAAGCGAAGCTTTCTATGCCTCTCGGATGGCGACCGTTTCGTCGCAGAAACCACTGCAGAAAAGCCAACTTGACACAACGGGTTTCGCACAACGTAAGTAATGACAAGCGAAGGCACAATACGCGCCTCAAGAAAAAAAAATCGCTTCCCGCGGTGCGAATCGAACCTGGGTCCCTGGCGACATAAAACCGACGTCTATCTTGTTGCGCCATTCTGACGAAGTCGACGCAGTTTGTATTTTGGACTTTGACTTGACTCAGGTTTGCATGGGAGAAAGCTTCGTTTCAATTATCTTTCTCGTTGGATGAAATGGCTCTGATTTTTTAACGCGACCGGAAAGAAAACGAACAAGCTTTCCCCAAGTTAACAAATGTTCATTTTTCTACAAATAAAAAAAAGGAAAAGACACCAAGCATCGAGATTTTAATCCGCGACCACGTGAAGTATGAACTCCGCGCTAAACTTTTTTCGGATATTGAAAACATACGCACTGAAGTAGCAACGTTGCATACAAAAACAATGCGCGCTCGTTAAAAAACTTTAGTAAAGCGAAAATTCAAGTTTTGCTATAACGGCGGTTAACTTCACGTACAAATAACGATACCCGCCGCGGTAGCTCAGTGGCTAAGGCGTTGCGCTGCTGAGCACACAGACGCGGGTTCGATTCCCGGCCGCGGCGGCCGCTTTTCTGATGGAGGCGAAAAGCAAAAACGCCCGTGTGTACGAGATTTCGGCGCACGGTAAAGATCCCCAGGTGGTCAAAATTAATCCGGAGCCCTCCACTACGACGTGCCTCATTGCCTGCGTTGCGTCGGCGCGTTAAACCGCACAATCAAATCAAACAAATAACGATGATTTGAGTACTATGCGTGAAAGGCTGGGACTAGAAACACAAGCAAGCACCCTAAGCAATGATACAAAAACATCCAAAAAAGGAAGTAACCACGAACATGAGGGGAGGAGGAGGAGTGAAACTTTATTTTTGTTAAGAATAAAAGAGAGTTAGGGCCTGCGGCCCTCAGTCCCTATTCCGGGACCCCATTGGTCAAGGCCGCCGCTCTCGCCCGTCGAACTAGAGCCCTTTGAGACTCCAGCCCCGAGCAATTGAGCAGGGCTGCCTCCCATACCTCTCTGGTAGGGGAAGGGTTGGGGGATAACGCAGGGTTGCTCTGGCATGCCCACACCATGTGGAAGGTGTCGGACACCTCCCCACAGTGCAGACACCGTTCGAAATGCTTTGCTACTGCAGGGCACATAAATGTGTTGTTCACTTCAGCCGAGCATTGTGAGGCCATCTGGGCGTACCCAGGTGTAACGCCAGATCGCCTCAGCGACTTCAGCAAGCCAGAGCAGTTGCGATACGTTGCAGCTCCTGCGTGTTACAAATAAGCCTCCTCGATCACGCGCGACAATGATGGATAGTAAAGTAGATAGCAGAGGAGAACGATCCGCCGTTATCTCTGTTAAGAAGAAGCAGGATCATCATCGTTCTTCTCCACATGAAGAGCCATGATGTGTTATTACGAGTTCCTCCGAAAGGGGCATTAGTC
>NW_027526225.1:116843069-116848069 GCF_048455015.1 Haemaphysalis longicornis
GTTAATAGCTAGAGTAACAGCTTAACTTGCGCGAATAAAGCCCGTACAAAACAACTCAACTAACCTCAAAGGGAGGCAGACATCATCAGAAATTGCTGAATTTGCACATAAATGAGCTGCACAATGCCACAAATAAAATTTCGACCAATAACATCCTCCGTTCCTCTTTAAGGAATGTACGCGAATAATTCTGCACTGCTTTAAATGTGTGTATTTTTCTAGAATAACATATTTGGAAACTTTTTTTGTTTATCGCGGGTATTCCGCGAGTGTTATCATTATACGCGGACGGGGGAAAAGGCAGCGTGCGCCATACTATGACACCAACGATTCGAAATTGCAGACTGTGGTCCCACACGCACATTAGAAAAAAACGATGAAGAAACAGACAGTCAGCGATATAACGCTTACAGCGCCTTCAACCTACTCGCGTGGGCGAACCAGTCTCCTTGGGGTGCCAAGTGGTCTCGCTCGCCCGTGTACAGTAGGCGAAAGACAGCATGGGTGTGAAGCAAAGATATCAGGGCGAAATTTCTCTTCGGTACAAAGGTCTAAAAGCAAATGGCGGAGATTGCGAAAGAGGAGAAGCAGAATTTCGTCACTCATCAAGACTTAACGCGAGAAGAAAAATGGCGCAGCTTGTACTAGCGATGAAAGGCTGGAAAAACAGCAGAGCTGGCGTCCCCTCTCCCTTCGTCGGAGACCCGGCTGTTGCGCCTCATATGCTTTTCCGAACTTGCCGCGGAAAGTTCTTCATGACTGCCAGGCCCGGATCGTTCCGTCCACAGGCTTTTACACATCTCCCAAAGTGGACCGCGTTAGCACGCGCCAGAGACCCGCGGTAACCGGCTTCGCGAACTCGGCGTCTGTGCTCCCTGCTGCCGGCGCGAACGCAGTTAAGTGAACTGGCGAGTAGAAGACCATGCCAGGGATCACGCCACCAACGCTGGGCAGAATGTTCTCGAAGGTTGAGCTGGCCGACGCCGGGCGCTCCTCACACGCTCACAGGCCTTTTTCCTTTGTATATTTTGCGAGCTCATCACGTGGCGCAAGCTCACGCGAAAGCCTGGCCGAGGCCAGGTGCTCCTCACGAGGCACACGCTTACGTGCGCTAGGTGTTTTTTCTTTTGTAATTTTTTTTTCTGGCAGCGCTATACTGTGAAACTAAAAGCTTAAACGACTCTGCTGTTAAAAGAAAGCTCTCAAAGGTCTTGTTATCAAAGTAGGCCTGACGCCATCTACAAAGCGAGACGTTGCTGCTATTTAGAGGGCCAGGGGCGGCGTTGAATGATCTCCCAAGTCGTGTTCTTCAAGCGCACCCGCTGCTTCGGTATTTATCGAAGCTGAGGTCACGTATCAGTTATTGCACAACTAAGCGAATCAAGTGCGAGTTATGGATGGGAGCTGTTTACTCCCTCAATCAGTTTGTTGTCATCACATAAGCGAGGTCAGCACGCGTGCAGCCCACCGGCATAAAAAAAAATTAATAATTTCGTGCCGACCTCGCCTTCCCGACTCATCCGTCAACAGGGCGCCGACAGGTCTGCCAAGGCTGAATGTGCAATGGCGTTCTTGCTTAGCCTACGGAAGCAGCAAGTAGATTTTTAAACATGCGTCGGAAGGTGCCTATCCGCCCCCTGCCAACTTTTATATGAGGCAGTAGCTGATTTACCCGAATGGAACGGTTCACGCTGGGCGCCAATATGGTTTCTCGGATGAGTGGCTTTCGAAACTGCCGCCATGCCGCGGATAATGAAAATCACACCCCGGCGTCAGGAGGAAATGCAATGAGAGCATGCGGTTTTTCTCATTTGCTTCTTTTTCAGACATCTACATGTTACCCAAAAAAAGGGTACTAAATACCGTTACTTCTTACTCGCTAAACAAGTAACTAAATACGTTACCCGTTACCGATGCTCAAAAGAAACGCATGAGTTACCCAAAAAGTAACGAGTTACTTTCACGCACAACTGTCTTGTTTCATGGATCATTGTTTCCGTTTTACTAGTCGTTGCTGCCTCTCGAAGTTTTCATCGGTTATGTCTCCGCGCTTACTCGGCCGAGACGTGCACGGCCTGTGATGAATGCATCGGTTCCTTCTTGCCTTTTGTATTATCGACAATTTGATTGTTCGGCTTCACTATCAACGACTAACGTCTTTTCATCTGCTCAACCTAAACTATTCGTTCGTCGCGGCCTGTGTCCATTATGACGTAGCCACATGCCTTCTTTGTGTGGGCGCCCGTGCTCGACTCGTGGTAACCCCGGCTGTCGGCATCGCAGTGCGCCGACACTTGCGTAAATTAAATGCCACGACAAGAGGCCGTGATGACCATGGCATCATTCACAATATAAATGACGCCCCGAACCACCAGAATGTAGACATCGGCGCTGCTGCTTTCGAGCCAAACATTAGCGCGATATGCCTATAGACACATGCACAGGTTAGAATTAAAACAAGGCCGTTTAAGCGGTGTTGCACACGGGTTCAGACTGTTGCCGCAACTGCCGTACTAACGTCAAAGAATGACGTCATTTCACGCCTCCTCCAACCGAACTGCGTGACACGCCGTTTTTTACGTTTATAGATCACGATATGGCTTTGCGTCGGTAGTCTGGAAGTAGCCATACTCCTCAGAAGTAACGAAATGCCGTTACTCGTTACTCGTCCTTAAAAGGAACTAAATACGCTACGCGTTCCTTTTTTAAGATAAGTAACTAAGTACGTTACTCGCTACCGAAAATAGTAACTAGGTAGAAGTAAGTCGTTCCTTTTTTTCAGAAATAAGTAACTAAGTACGTTACTCATTACCGAAAATAGTAACTAGGTAGAAGTAACTCGTTCCTTGTAACGCGTTACGTACATGTCTGCTCTTTTCTCACGATTTTTCTCTCTTGTCTGCCTGGGCAACGAACACAGAAGATCCATGCTCGCGAATTTCACTGCTAGAACACAACAAAAGCTCACGCCAAAATGTGCACTACTTTGCGATTTTTCAAATGTTCAAATTTTGGGGGACTGAGCGCGCCGAATCTACACCTGGGCTTCAAGGCGCGCCGCAGTGGAGGGCTCCGGATTAATTTTGACCACCTGGGGATCTTTAACGTGCGCCGGAATCTTGAACACACTGGCGTTTTAGTTTTCCGCCTCCGTCTGATATGCGGCCATTTAGGTCAGGATTAAACCCGCGTCCTTGCGCTCAGCAGCGCGGCGGGTTGTGAACTACTTTGTACCTCGTTGGCATAATTTTCCTATTATTGACGGCAATTGACGGTGTGAGAGTGATGTGAGAACCGAACAAACTGTTATTTTCTCGAGGAACCCAACTTCTGTCAACACCACAGCGGCCGGTGCGAGTCAATACGATTAGCTTTTCCGCGTATTTCATTGGAAGGGAGAGCTAAAACAGGGGGGGGGGGGGGGGGGTACTAATTCATCGTGACTCGCTGACACATTCTCAAGTAATTACACGTAAAATTGTGTTCTTCATTTCCCCCAGGTAGGGAGAGTTGCCTGGTCCCGTAGAAATAGCATCGGTCACCTGCAGTGAGGCAAAACTAGATAGGTGCACCTTACTGGGAAGGTTTTACGGCCGAAAACAGCATCGTCACCAGAACAGGGTTCCGTCACTGGTGTATTATTCGCCTAAGACAGCCTATATCCGCAGAGGCCTTCGTCGTGCAGCGGACATAAGTGGGCTGATTACTGAACAAACGAACGAACGGTTATTGATAATCCGACCGCATCAGGAAACGCCCTTTTGCAAGCTCACGATCCCAAGCACGCGTGATCGAAGGCAATGTCGCCAGCTATCAATACGCAAATTTGTTGGCACTAGGAGCGGCGGCAGTGTCCCCAAGCTTTGTCTTTCAGAAAACAGTGCAGCGCGTTACGGGACCCCGGCCAAGGCTCCCTCGTGCCTCTGGCAAGGTTGGATCTGCCCAGGAGACAATAATGGATCAAGCCCGCCGTTGCTCCATTTTCACTGCCACAGAAGGATTCCGAAACATGCAGAGATAAGAACTCCCTTGTTCGCAGCCTTGCATTCTGTTTCTCTCAACGCTATTCACAGCTGTACCGCCTCTTTTTTCTGTTGTTTGTGGTCTTTCTGGCTTGTCAACGCTCGGAAGGAACAATTGCGTACTGTCGTATCATGCGGACCTGTCTGACGCTGACAGTCGTAATTGCCCGCCCGCCCATTTCGGTAATGGTTAGGGCGTTGTGCAGCTTAGAGTGGTGGAGGTCGCGGGTTGGATTCACGGTCGAGGCGGTTCGAGCGGATTTTCGTATGCAACCCGGAAGGCAACGACGTCCATCGCTGCATTTGGAAAAACAATTACCAGGTCGTGCGACAAACCGCGTGGTACAAGATACCTGCGGTTTCGAACGCTACAACAAAAAAAGGCCACTCACATTCCGGCCAGGAGGCTGTGTAGGGCACGAAAGGGGACGGGGAAATGATGCACGGTGTTTTGATTAGTGAAAGGGGATGGCGGAAACGGCCACGCAGCGACTAAAGGAAGAGATGGCGCTATTGATCGGGGCCCCGTACCATTTATACTGTCCCAACGTCATGGCTTCGGTTTCCACAGATATTTCCATCCGTAAACAGCTAAAAATATCGCGCGGTGTAAAAAGTCTGAAAGAGAATATTAAAATTATATTTATAAAAATCTGCACTACATCATTAGCCGCAAAAACTAATCGGGCAATTTTACGCGGCGGAGAGGAATTGTGGGCATTCCGGCAAGCGCGTGTAAGGCCGCTTAATCCCTTTAGGGTTTACATGTTGAAAAATGCCATCCCGTTGAACCTGTATCTCGCGTATGGAATTGTGAAAACGCACGCAACACCACTTATTCTTTTTAGAGGTTAACTTTGAAAAATCCGTACCAGTGAATTTATATATCACGTATGAAATACACTCTTCAGCTTTCAAATCCCTAGGGCCAGTAGTTTGGGCCCAGCGATGATTGAATCAGACGCTGTTAATTTACCT
>NW_027526225.1:116853069-116883477 GCF_048455015.1 Haemaphysalis longicornis
CAACGGATATGGAAACGAAACGTAGATGTCCTTGGACGGCCTGCGCCTTTTTAACCAGGACATCTGGAATGCCGGAAAAGCGTGGAGGTTCCGTTCAAAGTGAGAAAGACGAGCACTGGTGTGTTACCGCTGACGGCGATGGCGGTGGCCCGTAAAAATGGCGCATACCCGCTTAAGGGGATTGGCCAAGAAGAGCTTTTTTGTTCGTGGAAACCAATTAGATAATTAATATAGTGGAGCAAGAAAAAGGATTTCGTCGTTGATTCAAGAGAGCCTGAGAGCAAAAAAAGCGCGTACCCAGTAAGTCTACGTGTAAATCAGGAGAATCGCTGAAATTATTAAGCATCGCAAGGCTTCAAACAACGATATAGAAAGGTTTGTTTACCATTGGAAAGAAAATAAGAGAGCAAAAAATCATAGGACACTAACGGGGAAAAGTACGGAAGGGAAGTAACCAGAAGCAATAATATGGAAATTGAGCTATAGGTCAACGATCACGTATAAACCAAAATTGCGGCAGAAATCTTTTTGAATGTCGGGATGCAGTGAGAGAATGCTGAAAGTGAGTCGACACTCTTTCGTCTGCTTTCTTTGTTATACAGCTATATAGTTTTAAGTTTGGTTTAAAACAGCCACGATTCTTATTCTGACTCGGCAATGTTTCGAACGAACAAAACTTGTATTTCGTCTTCATGCTGCGAGCTCCGTTTGGAAAAATTATGACACCCTTAGTTAAAGGGACCCTGCAACATTTTTTGAACTTTTTTTGAAATCCTAAATGCTTGCAGAACTTAGTCACCTAACACACCCAGTACTTAGATTACGGGGTACGTCGCAAAGTACCTCAGCCAAAAACTACTGTTCTATGCCCACCAGCTAACTTGGAAACTCGCTCAAAAGATTTTTCTCTCTTTCCCGTTCTTGACGTTCTTGACGGCCCGAATTACGTCACTGAGGACATGTAGCGGCTGTTGGCCGGTTTTCCTTCAGTTGCAGCAATGAACGCTTTTCGATAGGAACTTTAAAAATAAAGGCACAAAAACAAAGCAGAAACGGAAAGCGTATCTGGTGCGACGAGCCAATCACGCACTGCCGCTCCGTGCTGGCGATAACTGTAGCTTTCGCAGGGCGTCCAGACGCGAAGGAAAGAGTGAAAGCGCTTATCGAAAGTGCTGCACGGTCCCTTTAAAGCGTGTGGTCGCAACGGCCATGCATTGCGTTCTCTCCAATTTACTGCCCAACGAAACTTCCACAAAGTTAACCCGTTCCTCTTCCGCAGGCTCGTACTTTACATCGCTGCGTGTCTGGGACACGTTCTCGAACGCGCGCCGCCGAACCGGTCAGTGTAGTACATCCCGCTGGCCACACGGAAATACTGTACACACTCGTCCGGCTCTCGTCTTCCGCAAACAACGTCCGTGCAACTTCTCGCCTTCTCGGCGCAGCGGTGTCACACTGCGATCGCGAGATCTGGTACTCGACAAACGAACGAATGGCAAAGGTTCGCAACTGGGGTGCCTCCGTGCCAGCGTGTGCCGGGCGACCCCCGCGGTGGGTCGGCGACTGTGCGGCGATAACCCCGGCGACCGTATGCGCGAATTTGCGTGATCGTGCGATAAGCGCCGTTGAGCGACGTTTCTTTTGCGTAGCGCGGCGGAGTGCGATGAAGCAAGAAGCCTTCGTCACACGACAATGGCGGAGTTAAGGCTGGCGGGCATACCTTGCACGCTCATTGACAGGAAACGCGTGCCGAGCGTTTGAAATGCCGCCGCACGCTCACCCGGGAGAGTTTTCCAGTAGCGCTGCTGCGGGGTCGGCTGTTTTCTATTGTGTTGTAACTAGGAGTGGGCGAATATTCGAAAAATTCGAATATTACTCGATTATTAGATATATCATATTCGTATGCGCTTCCAAAACTATGTATTCGAAATATTTTGAATATTCGAGAGGGTTCGAATAATCGGCTATTATCAAATATTTGGATTGATTTGAATGGGGGACGCGGCTTTCAATTTCGAAAAAAAAATGGCAAAACATCTTTTTTTTAAAGCAACATCTTCGGTTTCTATGTTTTCTATCCTGTCCGTTTGCAAAGTTTTCCCGCCGAAAACCATCGCAAAGTGGCATAAAAAATACTTTTGCTAGCCGCAGTGACAAAATGTCAGCGCAAAATGGCGAAAACAACGGCAATTTCCGGATCGCTGTTTCTCCGCAACGGTGTCACCGGGCGGCCATTTTGGTACCATTGGATCGGCCAAGCGATCCTCTTTCGGGTCCAGGCAATGTCTTTAATCTTGGTTCATTCAGAGACGCAGGAACGGCAGGGAGAAAAAGACGCACAAACGAAACCAGTAATGGATAATGAAGCGCGAATGGCCTTCCGGTCGGCGCGCTTAAACGGCCCTCCTGATTGGGCGTCGCCGCAGCAATGCAAGATGGCGGCCGCCTTTCAGAGTTCATTTTGGCTGCTTCGCTCGGCCAAGTTTCTGTTCAGTCATTTTATCTGCTGTGCTATTCAACGCGGACATTATCGAGATTGGAATGCCTGGGATTACAAGCTGCAGATTACGGGAAGTTGCGTGGCTCGAAAGGCGGTGGTAATCGAACACTTCGTGGTGCGCGTGACTTTACCCCGGAGGGTGAAACGCGGTGCGCACTTATGATAGCGGTTCGCGAAGTGGACTTTTCGTCTGATTTTCGATGCTTACACTCTAAAACGGCCGACGCGTCAAAAGCTTCGGCGTGCACGGCGAAGCCGCTGCGCGTTGGAGCATCGCCTGACCGCGCAACCGGGTACGATTGAGCGCCCGTAGTTGTAATTAACTCCTGTGACGTTAGACTTACTTTTAAAAGCGACCTGAAAGGCCATTTCAGGGATACCCAAAGAATGACATGTTGCGGCATACGAGCGCCGCGATGCGGGTGAGCCATATCGCTTTCTTGCGCAATGTTTCCCGTGACCTTCGAGTAATCATGTAAACAGGTCTGAGTCAGGAATAATAACGTGTTGACGGCGTTAAAAATGTACCTTACTTTGGTAGCATTTAACAAATTGAATTTTATAGGGAAATTATTAATACCAATGCGTTAAAAATGTACCGTACTGTCGTACCATTTAACAAATCGAATTTTTTAGGGAAACTATTAATTATGACCATTGCATACATCTATATTTTAGTGCATATTGGTTGTGCTGCGAGGAATATTGGATGCCCTGAATGTCAAGAGCACTAAAAAATGTGCACGCATTGAATTTGGGGTTATGAAGAATATTCTATCAAGCTTAAAAGTAGCTAGTTTGAATCCACTTTTGGCAATGAACACCTGCGCGTACGAGAATGAAGTTGTTGCTCCCGGCAAGGCTATAATTAAATCATAAAAGAAGACAAAACTCAGTTTTCAAATTTAAGTAAAAAAAGAGTGCTTCACTTGTTTCCATGGTCACAACATCGCAGAGGGAAGTTGTCCAGTGCAATACAGGCAACCAACCTACTTTGCATTGAAAGCTATGTCCCCCAGTTTGGTCCGCAAACTGGGTTATGTACTCTTCACAGAGGAGCTGAAAATTATGTTTTGTGGAAATAAAAAGGCTGCAAAAGGCACTTCGATTTCAAGGCAAAACATCCCAGAAGCTCCGTGTTCAAATGGACATGAAAGGCTACAACCCTTGCGACTTTTCATGAATGATATCTTTGTTGCAACCTCTGAAGCCGTTTTCTCAAAACGTTTTTTTTTTTTTTTGCCATGTACGTCGTTTGTTCTAGTAATTTCTTTGGTACCGCTAGGTGTATTTTGATTCCGTTATTTGCGTTACAATCCTTGATGAACAGCTGCGGTCATGACACTCCTGGTTTTTCAGATTTACTTTTTGTGAATTATTTATTCAAATAGTATCTCATGGTCTATATGTCTTTTGTACATTCACCTCTAAAAAATGAAAACTAAAAAAACTGTGTTTTAATAGAAAAAATCACTCTCGCGACCTTTCCCATTCATTTGGGAATGCAAAGCACTTCGAACACGTTTTCTATCATGTTTTATAGGACACTCAAGCTCGGTACAAAGTGAATGGAAATAAAATTTTATAAATATAAAAGTGTTCAAAGTATTACTTGGAAATTTTTATGGTACTATCATACAATCATTTCCAGTTGCTGTGCCAATTGTCATCAAAATCCACAAAGAAATAAAGAAGTTCGTTTTGAAAGCCACGTCCCCCCTTAGTTACTCGATATTCGATTCGATATTCGAAGCTAGATATTCGTATTCGATTAGTATTCGAAAAATTTGATATTCGCACACCCTTAGTTGTAACCCATCGTTGAATAAAAAGAGAAAAAAGTGAGCGAACACAATACTGGGCAAAGCAATAGTTGAAAGGTTTCGTCCACCGTCAATGAGCTTGCTGCGACTTTGTCGCCCTCTTTCACATCCACAACCACCATTCACAGATTTGATGGTTAATCTGCGACTCACGCAGTAGCGGTCCCAGAGATTGGTTTTGGAGGGGCCGAATTATGGGCGGGCGATTTTTTTTTTTTTTGGGGGGGGGGGGGAGGGGGAGGGGGGTAAGGGGGAGGGGGGGTAAGGGGGGGGGCGAATTAACAACCGCTAACCTTTTTGCACCAGCTTCCTGTTCATTTATTTTTTTAATTGGCATCATCCTGCTATAGCTTAGCTAGTGCAGGTTTGTTCCCGTTTTTATTTAGTTTTTTCTTATTTTTAGGAAACGTTTAAAGTAAGTAAGCTTTCCGGAGGAGGTTATAACCATGCCGGCGTGCGCGGGTATGCGAATAACCCGCTTGCCCACAATCTTTTAGCGGCAAAGTGGTTTTTGTCCCCCCTTATGCGGTACAGCGGCTGGCCCGAGCCCGCATTTCTGACGGTCGCAACACGTTTGCGACCTCGCACAAGTAGAATGCTTTAAAAAAAAAGTAAAAAGCTGAAGACCCCTTTGTGTGTGTGTCTGTGGGAGAATGGGGGGGGGGGGGGGGGGGGGGCGATCGCCCCCTTCGCCCCTCCTTGGGACCGCCACTGGACTCACGCATGTGTTGCGGCGACTCGAGAGGAAACAAAAAATACCCCGGCTTCACTGACTTAGCGTCGTGAACGCTGATGTTTACAGCTAAGCTGTCTGGCGTAATCGCAAGGCTAAGCTTCATAAAACTTCTCAAGGCCAGCAGATCGATTCCCGTTCGCGCCAATTCTTTCTCGCCGTGTTTCCCAGCTCGCACCATCTGCGGAAACCTTTTGTTATTTTTGAACTTGGAATACTGCCGTGAGGGGTAGCAATCGCGCCTCGCTTGTGTACCAAGAAAAGTCACGCCGCACGACGTGTGACTTCAACCGTTCGCTCGTGGGCGTGTCTTGACGTAAATAATCGTGCAGTAAGATTTACAAAGTCACGTATACCTACGACCACGCAAAGTTGCCAGAAGTCGGGCGAGAAATACATTTTTGGCGCCGTCTGGCGTACACGAGTGCAACCGGTGCAACTTCCCAATAGGGATCGAAACATACCGTGTAACAGCGGCGGTGCCTCGAGCGCGTTCTAAAAGTCAATCACGCTTCGCTTCCATCCGGATTACAAATGCCCGTGTGACAGCGGTATAAGCTATGGACCCACAACTGACGTTTGGTACACCTCAATGGCTGGACAAGAGGCTTGAGTGGGTTATCCACCGCTCGCGCCTGAATGTTGTCTTCC
Source organism: Haemaphysalis longicornis (assembly GCF_048455015.1). Classification (NCBI taxonomy): domain Eukaryota; kingdom Metazoa; phylum Arthropoda; class Arachnida; order Ixodida; family Ixodidae; genus Haemaphysalis; species Haemaphysalis longicornis. The sequence goes on from NW_027526225.1 coordinate 116,858,777, forward strand.
CGCGCAATTTCCTTCGTTGAGTTCCTGTACAGTATGCGGCGTGTTAAACGACATAAATCGTACATCGTACATTTACCCAGTGTTTGGGTCACCACGAGCAGTGGTGAGGTTGCTGCTGCGTGATTTAAGAGACACCTCCGCATGTAAAACTTCTTTGGCGTACGACATATACGGAGGTGCTGCCATGATCCCAAAAGGTCTCATGCGCTTATTTTCATATAGTTCCCGGGTAACAATGACTGTACGTTACCGGGTTCCGAAAACTGTAGGACTGAAGTAGACGCCATGCTACTGACTGCCACTTTACTAAGGTGCGATGAGCTGCGGTATATCTGGCACTCCCTAATTTTTAATGATCAATTATCTCCCTATAGGTCACCATGCAGTCTCTACCCCCCGTGCGGAACGATGCCTCAGCTGTTTCTGGGCAGCCTCGGAAGCTCAGACCTTGAGCTGCCTCGTAAGCCAACCTTTACCACATTTTATGGTCTTGCCCCCTTAAAGTGAACACCACACATCAAGCACTAGACATCACTTCCTCAGAGCAGTGGGAGACTGTGCTGCTCATTTCCGACCCGGACGTTCAACTCCGCGCCGCCCAGATGGCCGAAGACGCCGCCAGGGCGCAAGGACTCCTGTCCGCCGTTTGAGTGGGGAAGAATGAAGGGGGTTCCCATCTCACTTCTTCCCTTACCCCCTTCTCGGGAACAATAAACTCACTCACTCACTCACTCACTCACTCACTCACTCACTCACTCACTCACTCACTCACTCACTCACTCACCCACTCACCCACTCACTCACTCACTCACTCACTCACTCACTCACTCACTCACTCACTCACTCACTCACTCACTCACTCACTCACTCACTCACTCACTCACTCACTCACTCACTCACTCACTCACTCACTCACTCACTCTTATGCGCTTACTCTAGGAATGTGGACCCAGCGACGTACATCTCGCTGAGTGCAAATGTGTACATTGAATAGATGACGAATGTTGGAAAGTTGGTACTACGAAAAATCCCACCGAATGTAACTTCGCTGTAGAACAAAGTGCTATCAAATAGAAATGGGTAAACTCTGAGATTTTGATGCCATTTCATATCTACTTTTTTTCTGGCTGCGCATATGTCATTCGTGTACAATTACCGGCGCAGCAATTTCTCATTCGTTACGCCTAATCACCCGCGCCCGTTCAGTAGCTACCAAGCGGCTCGAACTCCAGCCATTACACGTACAAGTCTGCTGGAATTGTTCAAGAGCAAGCGAACGGGGTTGTATGCGTGACGGTGCTGTAGAACCTTGGTGTGTATAATCCAACTTTGAGGCGTGACGGGCGCGAAATTTATTTCTACAGCGAGACAGTTGTCCCATATCACTGCGCCAGGTAGCTGATCAATAAATGATCACCCCGTAGGCGTGCGTGCCAGCGCGTCTGTCCCAACACCGCTCACGAAAGAAAAGCCGCACCACGGTGCCATCGCAATCTGAAAGGTGGAAGGTTTCTCGTAAGTGATCGAAGGTCCACATACGTTCGTAAATTATGCTACGAAAACTTCCAACCACGTGGCGAGAAAGAACTTAAACACAGAGGAAGTACGCTGCAGGCTTTCTTTCCGACAGTATGTGGCCGTCACTTGCATGGACGGCTGTTCCGCGTGTAATAAGGCTGTCTGCTGACTGCGCCAAGCGGCGAGGGTCGACACCTTAAGCCGCTCAGAAATGCTTCCAACACGCAAGCCGTGTACGTTCGAGCGTACAGTGGCTACCGTGAGCTCAAATACATCAGCACGGACAAGTTTGGCAGATCTGCCCCGTGTGGAGGGGTGCGACGCCTTGGAGGGAGAGTGGATGGGCTGGGCTTTCGTTAAGACCGAGATACTCAGAATTGATCCGAACACACGCGTTGTGCGTTCAACCGGACACTGGCCATGATACAGCGAGCTCAAAAAACATTGGTACTGACATGTCTGGCAGATGTCTGTACGTGGTCTCTACATTTTGTTTTCCCGCCCTTCAAACCAATCCTTAGTGTATTGTTGCCGTACGACCACTTAATTCCGTCGGGTCCGGGTTCCCCAGGAGGACCTGTCGAGCAAGTTAATCAAGCCGTGCAAAGGAAGCGCCCAGTGGGCGCGAAGCTGCGCCAAAACAGGCCCAAAACAACCGTCGCTAAAGCAGACGACAAAGCCGTCCCGCAGAACACGCCCGCCGGTGTGACCAGGCATCTGCGCGGGGAACGCTGGGTAGATTCGCCGCGTCATCTACAGTGTGCTCCCTGAGTAAGACACTCCCACCGCCTCCTCCGCGTTGGGAGTTTATTGTCCCGCACGCCGCGAAAGAACCGTTGGCTGGTAGAGGTATAGAAAGCTTTTCTTTAAAAATAAACAAAGCTGTGCTTTAAACATAAAAGATTCCGAGTTGGCTTTTTCGCACAGCACACCAGCTATGCAAAAAATGCAGCCAGTCACAAGGCGGTATAATGGTGTTCGGGTAACTTTTAGCTGCAAGAGCAAATTGTTTGACAATATGACGCGCTTCAGCATAAAATTCAGACCCAGAAACGGGCAATAAATTGTTATGCGGGAGACCTTTGTTGCAAGTGCAAATTGCTTCACGTTGTGAGACAGATTAACATAAATCACGGTGGTGTTCCCCATCACTTCGCAATCTCGCAAGGGGTCCTCGGCCCAATCTGGGTTGAGAAGCGCTGCTCTAGCCTATCGCATGCCGGTGTACAGAGGGACCCCGCGGGGGGCTGCCAAACGCCGCCACCTAACGATAGCGGAGATTACGAAGCCAAAAAGGTCCTGGTCCACAGGAAGTTGATATACAGCACTGAAAGCAGTGGGAAGAGTGTATACCGACGCACACGCAAAAGGAGTAATAGCGAGTTACATTCCGGAACACGTTGGCTTTTGCCTTAGGGAAATGTGATTCTGAGACGCTGTGTAGGTAACTCAATCATGCGTTTGTTTATTTGTCTGTCTGTCTGCCTGTCTGTCTGTCTGTCTGTCTGTCTGTCTGTCTGTCTGTCTGTCTGTCTGTCTGTCCGTCCGTCCGTCTGTGTGTCTGTCTGTCTATTTGTTTGTTGTGAGGAAAATTGGATGATCATATCGGCGTGTGTCTGTCTGTCTGTCTGTCTGTCTGTCTGTCTGTCTGTCTGTCTGTCTGTCTGTCTGTCTGTCTGTCTGTCTGTCTATTTGTTTGTTTGTTGTGAGGGAAATTGCTTACAGATGATCATATCGGCGTGTGTCTGACTGTTTGTCTATTTGTTTGTTTGTACAGACACCTCCGCTAAGTGAACCCCCCCCCCCCCCCCCCCCCTCCAACCCTCCTCCACACAATTTGAACGTCCGTGTCCCCGCGGCTGGGGCTGCGGGGCCTTCAAGCAGCCGAGTTAAGCGGATGAGAAGACAATTGCCCATCGACACTCGGTGGCGACAATTATGTCCCGCAGGCGCCTAAGACGTTTCAAAACGTTCTGCCGACAATGTGACAAAAAGTAAAGAAAGACCGGATCTGGGAAAAAGCAAAATAAGGTCGTAGGTGTCTGACAAAGATCGACGCGCTGCTGGAAGGACTCACTGCGGAGAATTCCTCTCGCACAGAGCGTTGCGGGGAGGTTTCTCAGAGCGCGGTAAACGTGCATACACAATTAATGGCCCCCGTCTGATTGCCGCACGCGACGGCCGATTTACTGGAGTTCCTGCGGCCAGCTGCGTCCCAGATCCAACGTGCCGGACAGTAGGACACCGTGCGACAACAGCCGGTTTTCCTGCACGAGTGCGGGTGGTCACTTCAGTCCCGGACTTTCGGCACATATGACGACATTTTTTTCTTTCACCGGTTTATCTTTGCATGCCTCTCGCTCGAGGCAAAGAGAGAGGAAAAGTACATCGCAAGCGACGAGCCACCCCTTTAGACCTTTTCAAAGCGAAGCTTTCTACGCCTCACTCAAGTCGTTTGTTGCCGCGCCGAAACTCACTGCAGGAACGCCAACTTTACGCAGTTGGTTTCCCAAAACGATGATGATGACACGCGAAGGCTCATTAAGCACGACAAAAGATGAATAACGCGCTTCCTGTGGTTGGAATCGAACCTGGCTCCCTCACGTTATGAAGCTGACGTCACTCCGAGTGTGCCATTGGGACACGGGCGAAGCTGTTTGTATTTTGGACTTTGACGGCATGGGAGAAAGCTTCGCGTTTTGACCGTCTTTCTCTCGGCCACCAAGCTGCACCAATTATTGGCTAAATAGTTCTCTCTCTCTCTCTCTCTCTCTCTCTCTCTCTCTCTCTCTAAAGGGGCTTTGACTTTTATCGTCCTCGTTCAGTGAGCTGCCATTTTATCAGTGCACTAGCACGCCAGCGGTCCGCGTTCACTAATTGGCGCAGTCGACAGAATGATATAACTACGCATGCGTGGGACACGGTACTGATAGTATCAAGGATTAACGGATGAAAATGTTTTTAGAGGTGTCGCGGCGTCTGTAAGAAAGGTTGGCGACATTTAACCCCTGGGATTGATTGAGGCGGTCCCCGAGCTTAGTACGTACGCGGGTATACCGGCCCGTTTTGCCATCATGTTCCAGTGTACGCTACACTATCTCAAAGAATGCAATCGTAAAGTTCACAGGGCTACCCTAGTGGCTATTCTGAATCTGTGCACGATCACCACGTATACGCGATCCCACGGTGAACGAAAAACCGAGTGCACTGTATGTAGCAATGGCGTGAAGTCCTACGCGTTGCTATGTTGCCATGCTCACAACAGCTGTGAAACAGGAAGCGAAAGTGAGGGCGGAATTATGGGTACTGGGTGCGGAGGAGAAGAAAAAGTGCAGAAATGTCCCCAGCTACATTTTCTCCCGCCGTGCCTAAACAAGGCTTCATTCGCCCACCTCAAACCGGCCATTCATTCCTATTATAGTCTCCCTCCCCTTATAAGGAGCAAGATAGGGGAGCGGCACCTCCTCCAATTACCTCATTTCAGGTGGCGTAACCTCGCACGAGGATTCTGCGCCGGCAGAAAGGCATATCATCCGTCATAACATGCCAAGTTATCGCGCGCTTTCGCGGAAGTGCGGTGCGTACGGAAAAGGAAAATGCTGCCGCTGCTGGGATCTGCCACTTATAGAATATGTGCATTCTGTAGACCGGCGGTTTTCAAATGGAAGTCCGCGGACCCGTCGCCCGCAAAAAAAAAAAACAAAAAAAAATGTTTGGAACTCACTCGCCCTTTGGAGTCCAGTCCGGCTGTGACACATTCTGAGTTCAGCAGTAATCCGCACAAGATCGTTTACGTCCACATTTTCCCCTAATCCGCCTTCTTGGTGCAATAACTGGCTGATGCAACTTAATGTTAACGAATGTAAAATAATGAGAGTTTCTTCTGGCGTGAAGATAACCCGTCTGACCTATTTCCGTACGAACTTAACAATGTGCGCTTATCTTCTGTCTCTTCTTATAAGTACCTTGGCGTCCACATTAACACTAATCTGCAATGGCATGAACATATTAATTATATTACTAACAATACTAATCGCATGCTCGGCTTCTTATGCCGTAATTTTGCTTGTGCTCCTGTCTCTTTAACGCTATTAATATATGAACCCCTTGTTAGGTCTAAATTGGAACATGCTTCATCTATGTGGGACCCTCATATGGTGGTGTTGTCTTCATCTTTGGAAGCCATTAAGAACCGTGCTGCTCGATACATTGTCACAAACTACCCACGAACCGCTAGCATCACGTCAATTAAATCTTCTTTTAAACTCAGTGACCTTGCTGATATAGAAGGAAAATTTCGCGCTTGTGCCGTTTTCATTAAATTTACTTTCATAAAACCCCATTCTAAAACAGGCCCTCATTTCTGCTCCATCCTACAACTCCGCACGTAACGATCACAGGTACAAGGTAGGGATTCATAACTGTCGCGCAAACCCCTACTTTTGCTCGTTCATTCCCAAGACCTGCGACGACTGGAACCACCTCCCCGCCTCCATCACCGGCATTCCGGATCCTGCGTCATTCAAAACGGTAGTAACCACTGTTGTATGAATTGTTAACCCCTCCTCTCTGTAACGCCTTAGGGCTTTGAGAGTATTTTAACAAATAAATAAATAAATAAACCGGTGAGAGAGAGGCTTTTTGTAAAAAGCCTCCAAAGTTCAAAGACAGTTTTATCCATTGCCCCCAGAGTCATTCTCGCTAAGTGGAACACCCTAGAGTTCTTGAACGCTCAACTATACTAGCTCGACCGCGATTTGCAGCGCCACCTGCCTACTAACGTGCCTCGCTCGGACGTCACCTTACTTTGTCGCCTGTGGCTAGGTGTTTCCTTAATCAGAGCTTACTCCTTCACTATCGGCATGGACAACAGCTCTGCTTGTAATGTGAGCGCCAGGGACCATGAACACATGTTGTGCCACTGTGAACGATTCGCAACACCACTCTACACATTCCGCCGCACTACCCCCTACTCCACCACGTTCCACCACAAAGCCGCTCTCCAGCACACTTCGCCGCACTCTCCACCACGAAGCAGCTCTCCACCACACTTCACCGCACTCTCCACCACTTTCCACTACACTCCACCACAAAGCAGCTCTCCACCACACTTCGGCACACTCTCCACCACTCTCCACCACGTTCTCCCCCCCACTCCACCACAAAGAAGCTCTCCAGCACACTTCACCGCACTCTCCACTACACTCCACCACAAAGCTGCTCTCCGCCATACTTCGCCAACTCGACGGCCACCGCTTTATAACGCAGACTATTTTGGGTCATACGCGTTCCCGGTCACAGTCCGAAAAGCCTTACTTCGCTCTTTGAAGGATGCGGGTCCATCTGAGCGATGGTAGGGACATTACTACAAAGCAGCCTCCTTCGTTCTCCAATTTTGTCAGTTTACCGCCTTAGTTTTGTGCATGCTTTTTCTTTCGTGCGGGCTTCGCACTGTCTTTGCACTTACCATTCCCACGCCTTTTCATTCTGAGTTTCTTCCCTGTGTTCTCTCTTTTAACATATACCGCTGTCGTTCCTTTCCCTCTCAATATCCGTATCCCCATTCCTATGTGCAGGGTAGCCAATAGGACAGTTCCCTGGTTAACCTTTCTGCCTTTCCTGTACTTTTCCGTCCTTCCTTAAGCTGGGATAACTACAGCCAAACCCGACTATAACGAACACAGATAGAGCGAATTATGCTATATATCGAACAAAAATAAATCAGTTACGGTAATTTACGCGAAACATATTCCTTATAACGAACTTCACATCTGATATATCGAATTCGGCGTGCCTAGAATGTCCGCCAAAATGCATGGTCTCGGAGCGGCGATTGAGATGTTGATTTGCCGCGACCACTTAGCAAAGGCCGCGACTGAGACATTGCGCCTCGTATGGAGTGACATGACGCCCGACACTTTCCGTAACTGTTTCCGACGCGCGGAACTCACGACGGAACCCGCCGAGTCAGTGAGTCCGGACCAAGACGGCAGCTCGCCAACCTTCCCGACTCTGTGCCGAAAGGAGTGTCCTTCGAAGATTTCCTGAGTATCGACGACGACGTTGCTGTCCCTGTAAGCCCCTCAAACTCGGGCACCGTCAGCATCACCGTCGCAATGCTGATGAAAAGCACCAAGGAGGCAGAGGAGGTCGTGAGTGAAAGCTGTCCGACGCTTAATGAAGTGCTTTCGGTAGTCGATGTCCTCCGCCAATACTTCTTCGATATTGAAGGACACGGACTCGAACTGGTGCAATGTGTCGTCTAAAAAATGCTGATGCTGCCAAAATAAAAGGGAAAACAAAAATCACCGCTTTTTTTTGGAAGTAGGCAGTTGGGGCGTTAAAGGAGCCATGAAGACAAAATACAAGTTGGGTTTATTAGACAGACTGCTTACTCCCGATAACAATGATACCAATACCATGGCAATCTTCGAACAAATAACGGAGATATTAAAGAAAACGTGTGAAGCAGTCGCGACCCCCTAGCCAATTTCCCGCAACTTTTCTATGACGTCACGGAACCTTGTTTGTGCGATTGACGGCCGCCTAACTGACCTGTCGCGACGACACATGACTGGACGTGTGTAATAGGGCCTCTAGTTCCATTTGACCGCATCACTTGAATGCTAACGTGCAGCTAACGCACTGAAATTTATGTTTTATTGTTGGCCCGTATGACGTCATTCTTGCTCATAACACGTCACTGTGGCGCAAAATTTGAAAGTTTTTAAATACTTATCGCTTTTTTTTCGTTAAAAAAACATCTTTTGTGGCTGTAATGGAGCTGAGTGAGATACTGAATCCTAGTTCTTTCAAATTAAACGAAGTTGCATTTTCTCTTCATGGCTCCTTTAAGGCGGAACGTAGCTTCATTATTTGCAAAAAATCGATTGTTTTGTGTATGGTAATTACATACTTTATTTTGTTCGTTTCTGCATGCGGGGATGGCAAGGAGATTCCCAGGTATTGCGAGCTCGTAACAATAAACTCGTTATAGGCGGGTTCGGCTATATCGAACTATTGTATATATCGAAATAATCGTAGCGCATATACACGGTTCGCTATAACCGGGTTTGGCTGTATACTCCTTTTACGTTGCTCAGTGATCTTGTAGGCTACAGGGCAATATCTGCGAGTGGCAGTGCCTCACAAACAGTGTCCATCTGAGCACACTAAAGCTGCCACAGGAAGCACCACTGCCCACAAGCTACCCCAGAAGCATGCTTTGTGGCTTCCTTCGAAGCTAACGTAAATCTCCTTGCACACAAAAGTGTCGACGCTAAAAATGAGTTGACAGAGCTCCAGGAAAGCGCAGCGTTGAAGGCAAAGTTTGCCATTGTGAGTCTGGCACATAGGCTTGTGACTGCCGAAATGTTTCCCATTTCACCCGTTGCGGTGGCTCAGTGGCTAAGCCGTTGTGCTGCTGAGCACGAGGTCGCGGGTTCGATTCCCGGCCGCTTTTCTGATGGATTCATTGATTGGAAGGTTTACCGCGCCGACGCAACGCAGGCGATGAGTCGCGCCGTAGTGGAGGGCTCCGGATTAATTTAGACCACCCAGGGATATTTATCGTGCGCCGAAATCTCGTACACACGGGCGTTTTTGCTTTTCGCCTCCATCAGAAAAGCGGCCGTCGCGGCCGGAAATCGAACCAACGACCTCGTGCTCAGCATCGCAACACCTTAGCCACTGAGGCTTTTCTGATGGAGGCGAAAAGCAAGAACGCCCGTGTGTACGAGATTTTGGTGCACGTTAAAGATCCCCAGGTGGTCAAAATTAATCCGAAGCCCTCCACTACGGCGCGCGTCATCGCCTAGGTTGCGTCGGCGCGTTAAACCCTACAATCAACCAAATGTTCCCCCTAAGGGATGGCTTTAAAGTTTCTGGTTAGTTTTTTACAATGCAGGCACGTGAGCATGCTTTCCCTGGCTTGCATAACACAACATGAACGCAAATAATAAAACATTTTCAATGTGGCTGCAGATATCCAACTCTGTTTAGGGCGACAATGCGACGTATTGGTATTGTCTATACCCCCCTGGTTCTACGTCATGGGTGTGGGGGTCCGCGGCCCACACATGACACTGAACCACTGCTACAGACAGTACACCTTGCGTGTAGGATCGCACAAACATAACAAATTTTGAGGCATACTGCGTTCCAAAGTGGCTAATCGTGCAGCTGATATCGCATCATTACTCTGTGTTTGGTGCTGAACCCTTGGCTTTGTGAAGTAAGACATTCACTACGCCTGCGCTTGCTGTTTTAACACCACAAGGATTGCTTCCAACGACCGCTTGTCAGCGTAGCTAAAACCGCTTCGCTTACACGGGCAGCGAAACAAGGTTTCCGGCGAAGGACGCAAACTGAGCGCTTGGTGTTTATTCGAGCGACGATTTAGTAATGACGGTGTACTGCGTGCGCATTTACAACGAGGCACAATTTCACATCCCAATTTCAACTGTGCTTCGTGCGAACTTTCAATGAAGGCCTCCGCCAATCTTGGCTTGCTTTCCTCTGCTTCGCAGTCGATCTTTGTCCGCAATGAAACGCCAGCTCTCCATCATTCGCCCTCTCCGCACTAATTCCTTTCCTCGTGACGCGTTCCGGTGATCTTTCCGACGCAAAAACAAAAATAATAACAAGTCAGAAAAACAGATAGGTAAAATTCGCGCAGCAGCGGTCTCTCCGGAAATACGGTGTTCACCGGCACTAACAAAATCGCAGAATCACATCGCTCACAATAGAACAAAAGCCCGTCAATCAATCAGCACGCGAACCACTGAGCAGCGTGATCGATCCAACCAACCGGTAAACCACAATTAGTTTCACAGCGCGAAAGCGCGATATGCTTGCCCGAATAGGTGGACCTTGCTTATGCATTCTTTTTTTTTTTTTTTCTGCGTCCTTGTCCCTCCGTCATGCGCCGTGCGAAGCGTAACGTAATCTTTACTTATTGAACCAATTTCGCCGCTGTACACCGACTCAGCTGTCTGTTGAGCGGGTGCCAACGCAGGCGTCCACGGGCGAATGGTCGTCGGCAGCTGCGGCGCGGCTTAAGTCACGTAACAGCTCCGATCGCCACTGTACCAAGAAGCGGTTCCGGAAAAACAAAATATCCGCAAACGGGGCCGCCGCCGCCTTAGCCAGCCGTGGCGATTATACGCGCCGAACAAGAAGTCGCCTCTGGCGGTGCGCCCCAATCTGGGTCGATCTCCTTTTACGCCCCCCTTCCACCTCCTTGCAAGTTTTGTCTCCGCCGGCGCAGAGAAGGGAAAAGCTCGAGCAAGGAGAAACGCGTTTATACAAGATAAAACTCGCAAGAAGAAAAGGAGGCGGGAGAAAAAAGTAAGTCAGAAACAAAGGAGTGGAAAGCGGTGTATAGGCACCGGACACTGCAGTTTGCGCGCGACTCCAGCGCCGCCTCTCGCCCCCGCATAGCAACTCCGGGTCGGTGGATGTCGCGACCGGCCGTTCAGCGCAAGTAAAAACACACGCGCTGCGTGCGGTTCGACGTTGTGTATAATTGCAAGTTGCAGGGTCCGAAAGGATCAAAAGGCTACAGGAAAGAATTAGTGGTAGCACCGCTACTGCTGCGCGAAGGACAGCCACAATCGCGAAAGGCAGCCTGCCATCGTTCTGTACAGGTTTCGCGCTCGGGCAGCCGTGGGAGAATAAGCGTCGCAAGAAATGATTTTAGCAGTAAGAAAAGTCAAGGAAGTAAGAAAGTCATGACATTTTTTGTAAGTGGAAGGAGTAAACTTATGAGTACGATTACCGTCTGTGCGCAGCGCAGACAGGAAGGGCCGTAAAACTAAAACGTTTGCTTTCAGTGTTCATACACATCACGCGCTGCGATGAATCGCATGCCGTCGTAGTAGTTGCATAACACAAGGTATTACCGCTTCCGCCACTATTGTTTTATCAGCAGTAACATTTTTGTAGCAACATTCACGGCACCGAATGGATACCAAAAGGCGACACAAGAATATGCATTCACAGCACTTCGCGGGTGATGCCAAAAGCAATGTCAAGACGGTCAATACGCATCCCGCTTACTGCCCTACTTAGTTCCCCGAAGTGTACATAGTTCGGCCACGCATTCCAAGCGAGAGCGTGGAAAGCTATCAAAAGCATGGTTGCATTCACTCGCACTGACTTCTTTAATACGTTTTGCGTACTCTGAAAGTTGAGGTTATTATTGTTTAAGCAGAGGATGGGGAGGAGAATTCTTTAATGCGATTTTCGTACTATGAAAGTTGAGGTTATTATTGTTTAAGCAGAAGATGGGGAGGAGGAGGAAATGCTTTCTTGGAGAATTCCGAACGGCCTGAACAAACTGTATCCCAATTAGCTAAGACGACTCTAACATTACTCACAAGATAGAAGCCGAAATTAAACGGAATCTTCGTAAAGACAACCGCCACTCCGCAGCAGATTTCGAACTGTATGGAACTGCGTTTACTTTTGTCAACAGCTAATAACATTTGGAATGCGTTGTTAATTAGCGACAACACCAACCGAGCTGAAGAAGGGCAACCGAAAAAGTAACCGTAGTGTGGTTGCGCGAACAGACGAAACAATAACACAAACACGGTTCTGTCGTGGAGCGCCGTTGTATACGCTGGCTACTGACCTGAATTGGCGCTGTAAATAACCTTCCCTTGTGTCAGCTTGATCGTGGCTCATATTGAGTGGGAAAACACTGGGGTTTGAGAATTTCAAAAGATGTTTAATTAACTGAAAAAACTGGGATTACATATATAGACGGAGGAGCACTCAAAGAAGACGTCTGACGCGCTGCTCGGGCATGCGGCGACTCCCTTGGGCACCTTGGGCGAACAGCACACACACGCACCACGCGAGTACAAAGCTCGCACCATACACGCTCGGTGGTGTGAACATCCGGCCGCGGTCGCTGCGGCGGTGGTGGTTTCGAGTGCTTCGTGATCCGAGCCCGGTCCCCTCGGCAGGCCGCCGGTGTCTGCTTTCGTTTTCGCCTCTCGGCGCAAGCATTCCCGGCGCGATAATTATTTGATGCTTCGGAGACGGCTTACACTTGCTGTGAATGGGATTTCGCAACGATGTCTGTCCCGTCAATTTCTTTGACGGCGCGCACGCTCGCGGGAACGTACAATCTCTAACTTTTCGCGCACGCGAGGCCGACAGTAGTAGGTCAGCCCCGTAATTGTCCGGAAATCGCACAGAAGCACTTGAGACACGGGGAAACTATTTGCCAGAGCAGTTTTCAAGGTCTAGACACCTTTCAAAAACAATTGCAGAATCGCAAAAACAAACCGAGAGGTGCCGAATATATGAACGCGCGGCCGCCGTCTGCTTCTCACCGACCCGAAGTTAGCTCAAGCTTCCGCGGGGCGGCGCTGGGGGTACTTTTTCGTCGCGCCCTCTGAGCAGTGACCGGTGCCTATACGGGTGGAGGCACGCCAAAAGGAGGAACGAGAGATGAATTTCCAGAGCACCGCACCACGGCCACTCAAGGACGACGCGGAGTGCTGCGCCTGCCACACGCGGGCTTTGCCTGGGCGGCAGCTTGCCGATCGCCGACGACGACTCGATAAGAAGGCCTTGTTACTCACGTTTCACCACTTTGTGTGCGGCTCCAGATCGTTGGCTGTTCTCTGCAGCCGCTCGCTGACGTTCAGTCCATCTTCTTTTACTAATTGTAATTACCTTCACCTTTCGCTCACTGGTAGAGATGCGTCGGGCTGACCTAACGGTATCATTGCATCTGTCTTACCTAATTGGTGTTTCTAGATTAACGTGACGTCATTCCTTGGCAATACCGCGCTATGTGGGAGGAGAAAGTTGAAACGAAAAAGAGAAATCAGAGATACAAGGCACCGCGAGCCAATTAGGAGGAAAGAGGGAAGATAAGTACTTTTTTCGGCCACGCAATGAGAACGGTGTGTCTACGCCTCCGCGTATATCCTGTTCGGAATGAAATCATATTTTTAGCATTCCGCGCCAGCCCGATTCGCGCCGGAAATGCATGTGCTTGAGCTTTTATTCCAGCCCACGTTGCCCGGTGCACGCATGCGCAGTAGGCATTGGTATGGACGCGGGCTGGAGGTGCGTATCGTGCTGCAAGGTGGGCTGAAACAAGAGCTGGCCAAGCCGAATAAACCGCCACTAACCACTTCTTTCTGTTTATAATTAGGTCACTGAAGGAATGAAACGCGAACGTGTTAACACGTGTACCAACCAATTATTTAGTGACTTTGTCCTGTGAAAACTTAATGCGTGTAAAGACGACAGACTTAAGGAAGTGCGGTCATGGTACTTCTACAATGCGCACCCCAACATAGGCACTACTTTTTTTTATTTTATAGTGGCTTATTCTCAACGACTTGGCGTCGTCGGGTTCGAAGTTAGGCAAATTCAACCAGCTCTGAACGCCCCCAATGTTTTACGGGTGTTAAATACGGTGCAACGATTAAGGGAGAGCAGTTGAATGGTCTGCGGAGCTTTCATCCAGTATAACAAAGCCCCAGCAGCACTTGCATTGTCATTAATCCCCGCTAACGCTTGAAGACAGACTTCAGAGATTTAGTGACGAGGCTCCGGACGTGCACATTTCCTCACGGGCCAACTCACTCAAGAAGTTGAACTTGGTAGTTTCGTTGGGTTAACTACAGGATGATTTAAAATGCTGAATAAAGCTCAAATGCAATACAATAAATCCAACAGCGCTTTGGCTGTTTCTCGCAAAAAAAAAAGAAAAGAAAACTTACAGGTGCGGTCAAAAACGGTGCGCGGGCTGGTGAATTCAAGAGAACTTGATTGATTTGATTGATTGTGGGGTTTAACGCGCCGACGCAACGCAAGCGATGAGGCGCACCGTAGTGGAGGGCTCCTGATGAATTTTGACCACCTGGGGATCTTTAACGTGCGCCGAAATCTCGTACACACGGGCATTTTTACTTTTCGCCTCCATCAGAAAAGCGGCCGCCGCTGCCGGGAATCGAACCCGCGACTTCGTGCTCAGCAGCGCAATGCCTTAGCCACTGAGCCACCGCGGCGGGTTCAAGAGAACTTCTACGCCATGTGCCTAGCCCACTGAGTTTGGGTGAATTTTGAAGAGACTCTTTCTAAAATTGATTTGACTGACTAACTGACTGACTGACTGACTGACTGACTGACTGACTGACTGACTGACTGACTGACTGATTGATTTATTGACTGATTGATTGATTGATTGATTGATTGATTGATTGATTGATTGATTGATTGATTGATTGATTGATTGATTGATTGATTGATTGATTGATTGATTGATTGATTTGAAGTTCACGAACCCGTGCTCCGTTTATTACTTTTGGCTGCGTCTATGCGCACCGTCAAATTATTTTAAAAATATTGAACCGCCTGGTGCAGATTCATTCTGTGTGAGCAATAAAACCTCATTTGGTCCATTCGTGTCACGAAGCGGGTCCAAATGGATTTTGCTTGTTCTCTTTAACGTCCCACTCAGCGCAAAGTCCTTCTTATAAAACGTATTTCAGTACACCTCTGCGGGCATGTGCTATCCCGTGGGTACGTAACGTCGTTCTAAACTTCCGAGTGCGCGCACAAATCTCTTGTTGTCGACCCATTCAGTGCTTGCGCAGGAAAAATAAATGGCAAGTGGTTCACCGATGCACAGCGCGTGATAGGCGCGTTACCACGAGTGTTGCCTTGGCGTTCGTGCTGTTTGAGCTAGAATTAAAAGCGTATAGCTATACTTTTAAAAACACACGCAAGGGCACAAGCAAAACTAAGACACTTTCTCTCAAAGGCTCTTCATGGAAGCACGTTGTGCGGTCCTAAGTGGCTGCGTGATATCCTGCTTAGCAAGCAACACCGAGGACCGCGGCGTAACGGCCCGTCCAGGAAAAGAGGCGAGCTCGTGCTTCCACAGTACAACTGAAGAGGAAACTTTCTCCACCCGGCCTCTTCCGCCTGTGCTGTGAGTTGCATTACAGCAGGGCCGCACACGCAGCCTTTATATGTCGCTTGCTTAGTATCTGGCCGCAGAACGTGCGAGCAGCTTTGGACCACTTATGCCTTCCTGATAGACGCTGACAAAACACTCGTTTCCCACGCTATGAATCGCGCCGTATTATCTCCGTTCGCCACACGAAGCATGGAAGAGAACAACTGCGAAGTGTTACCGTATTTACTCGCATAATGATCGCACTTCGCGTAATTATCGCACCCCTGAAGTTCGTCGTCTCAATACTTTTTTTTATTTCCGGCGCAATGATCGCACCCTCAACTTACCGCAGCCATATGTCGTACGTGTACCAAGTCTAGTTTACGATGGTAGTGCTTACCTATGTTTCCTCTTCTTTCAAAGCGGACGTGGCTACGTTATTTCCGCAGACTTGCCGATATTAGCGATATCAGCATGAGTCCATTATTGGTGCAGAAGAAACTCTCACGAAATGCACATAATGTACTCACAATACAAAAAAAAAACCGCTCAGCTTACTGCATCGGCAGCCGTGTCTTTTGATTTACCGCACTGTGACAGCAGCAGCCACTTATTGGTCGACCTGTTCTCACCTCGCAGCTAACTCGTTCCGGCGAGTTCTGTAATTCATGAAAACACTGCATTTTGCGTCACTTTCCAATGTGGCTGGAGGTAGTCCATGAAGTTTTTATTATGTTTTTATTTATTATGGTTATTATGTTCATCAGACCTATCTTAAAAATTCGGACCTTCAACATACTTGCGTTTTCTGCGCTGAAACTTTTTTCGCGAAACATTTACCTCGCGTAATGAACGCACCCCTAAAGTTGCATCATATATTTGGATAAAAAAGTGCGATCATTACGCGAGTAAATACGGTATCTATGAGGACAGCGTTTCCGTTAATCGTATGCCCCATTTCGTTTGCTCTCTTCGTGGTATCAAATCCGGCAGCCCGAGGCGTTTGACAAGTCTTTGGCTGGCATAACGTGGGTCGGTGACGCGCAGCGATTCGTTTGCGGCAGCGCCTTAAATAGAATACTACGCAATCTTTACGCCTTCGTTCTACGTTTCCTTTCTCAGCACTTCGTTATGCTGGTTACCCGCGCGCCCTGTGTGGGCGGCGGTGCTGGATAGTTAAGGTCCTAACGTCGGTTTCCTTGAGGTTTCCGTCATACAGACACTTGTAATTCTCCGGGCCTGCGAAATAGAATAACCTCGTAATTCACGCTGTCGCAAGTTTTGACTCACGCTTTTTAGCTCCCACGCGAGTTCGGAAGGCGGTGGTGTATGCCGCTCTTTCAGCGGTGTGAAACAGCTCCGAAAATACGACGCGGAAATGCAGTGTCCCGTCGTGAACGAGTACCGCATTAACGTGCGGCTCGACGAAGCTCAGTGTCTCTGTTCACGGCAAGAAGAGTGCGGAAATGCGCATTCAAATGCATTTGTTCCTTCTTTTGCTCGGAAATGAGCAACTTCTACGTGGAGGTTTATTCCGGTCAGTATTTTTACACGTGTATTACATCGGACGTAAGTAGCACAAAGGGAAGGAAGTCTGCCTCCCATGCGCAAGAACACTTGCTAAGAGTTCGGAGTGCCAAGGAATTGTGCGGTTTTCACTGCACAATGGTCTCTATGAGGTTTTATGATACGTGAACGACGATCCCTTCTTCGGTGTGCCCCTTTGAAGAAATCTAACTGTAATCCAGTTTGTGGACATTCACAGTGGTGCCTTTCTGTGTGTTTTTTTTTTTCTTTCAAATTCAATCGTATACGTGAACGGCGGCCGCTTCTTCACTGCATACTCTGGAAGATCTTCAACTGTTGCCCAGTTTGCGCACATTCATTGTACTGCCTTTCAATCTGTTTTTTTTTTAACTCAAGAGCACTACACAAGAACTGAATACTATCACCTTTCAATAATCTATAAGCCCTCTCCCCACCCACACCCTTTATTCCCTTTTCCCCGCCAGGGCGTATTGCCTCTTTCTCATTGAAGCCTATCAATCGATCAATCCCCGAGCATAAATGTATAACGGGCGTCTTGTTAGAAAACTCACGACATTTCGAAATATCAAAGTGCTGAGGACGTTAGGGAAAGAAAAAATTCCGGATAGCGGTCATGCCCTTATAGGCGTACCACGCAATGCTAGTCTTCAGAGGTCCGCATTAATACAGTGTTTCAGTACAAGCTAAGGAAACAAAACAAAGATCAAAATTAAAAATTTTAGAATATAATCATCAATGTATACTAAATATCATTTCAGTAAGTTCTGCAAAAATGTGCCATGAGATGATTTACAGTTACTCACCGGGCAGCGAATTTTCTATTGAGATAGCTAAAAAAGAAAAAGCAGTTTCTTTTAAGATTTCTATTCATTTTAGGCCGTGACCACCCATGGCTTGCTCGAGCTGTCCCCGACTTCCTCAAAGCTTCGCTTAAGGTCCAAGCATTTCGCGGTCCGTTCCCTCTAACGACATTCCAGCGTATCTGACCAGGATTATAGACGTCCGGCACGCAATCTGTACTGTCCCCATTCCAACGGGCGGACGGCGATGGCCCGTTTACGTATGGTCTGCTCGCTCGTAAACAATCGGTGGCCGGAAGTGCTGCTTTTCAACTCCGTAAATTAGCTGGAAATTCGTTTTTTCTTGCGTTCATTTTTTTGTACAATGATTGAGAATCTCTGCTTGATATCCTGCATACATGTACGAAGCGAATTAATAAATGCGTCTACTGAAATCCAGCTGCCAACTGGATCATAAGAACATCACTCTGAGGTACCTCCCTGGCATTTACTATTTCGTTATGTTAAGATATAAACATGTTATTGTTATGAGTGCTGCTTCCGAAAGGGCTAAGGGGGCTGACATGTGGTCCGGAATATGTATATGGCTTTTGCCAATACCTTCAGGAATGTGCTCGCTGCCTCAATGAAACATTTGTAATAACTACGTAAAATTGGTTAGTATAGATGCATGCTTATTGCTGTGACAGCAGGTTCAAGGTAAAACGGAAAAGGCTTGCCAATGTAATGGGATGTGCTTGGATTTGGCAGCATGTTTTTGCGTGACATATCTTGTGCGTATTTTTTTCTTATATGAAGTAGTGTGTCGTAATAGGTATTTATGTGCCCTCATAAAATATCTCCGAATGAAAAAACCCAGATCAGTGCTAATTTAATTATACATTACTAAATAAATCTTCTGGTTTATTACATCCCGGAAATTTTGTATTTTTTATTGTTACATCGCGTAAAGTTAGTTAGCGTAACTCCGAAGTGAGGCATTTCCTTTTATAGTTTACTACTGCGGGCAGGTTTACGTTGTTTTGTCTTCTGATCTTGCGAAATAAGATAGAATTGCTTCTATCAGGATTACCTGGGCCCATTTGCCCGTACGCATAAGTTCATGATTAAGTTACCGCTTACGAATAAGACGCCAATAAGTCGAAGTCGACCACGGCAAGGAAGCCGGTTGACAGAAAAGCCGAGGGAAACGCTACCTCCACGAGCGTTTGTATCGGTTTCGGGCAAACGACTTACTACCTATACAGCGCTGAAGTCGTAGTTGAGAACTTATTCCCGCACTTATTGCGTTCAGGCAAACGGGCCCTGGATAATTAGTAATTACCTAAAGCCTTTACCCGCCGCGGTGGCTCAGTGGCTAAGTCATTGTGCTGCTCAGTCCAAGGACGCGGGTTCGATTCCAGGCCACGGCGGCCGCTTTTCAGATGGAGGCGAAAAGCAAAAACGCCCGTTTGTCGGGATTTCCGCCCACTCTAAAGATTCCCAGGTGGTCACAATTAATCCGGAGCCCTCCACTACGACGCGACTCATAGCTCGTGTGTAGCTTCAGCTTCGCCCCATAATCATCAGTCACCTAAAGTCGTAATGACGCCCACTATCCATGCACAACGGTCGCTTGATGATGCTAAGTCGTCTTCGTATAAGCTATATAATGCTAAGTCGTCATCGTATCTTCTTTAAGAAGCTTGAATTGTAAACGGTAATGTGATTCCTATAATCATTGGATATTTCTCAGTGGATACGGCAACGATATGGCCGCTAGGCTCTATTTCCAGCGAGTCCGGCATCCTTTAAAAACACGTTTCACGCACGCTTGTTCATTCAGCGGCACGTGCGCGCCGAGCACTCGGACACCATAAACAACTTTACGAGATCAGTGGAATAAACAACTCGCAGTAAACAACTTTACAGGATCAGTGGAATATTAGGTGAGCGACGGTCATCTGTTCAGCATGTCCTGTGCAAAGAGTTCGTACTCCGGGCCGTAACGCTATTTAGGAGCGCTTTGTCTGCAGTGCCGTCCGACGTCACTATAAGCGCTCCACTAAGTGACGTCCGGCCGCGTTATCTTGCGTAACGCGGTGTCTGGCACTACTTCGCACTCCAAAACATTTTTAAAGCGAAGCTTTCTACGCCTCACTGATGGCGCCCGGCACACTAAAAGCGAAAAGCGCAATGCAGGAAAGCCAAATTTACACAAGCGCCTCATAAAAAAATTGGCCGCGTATTTGCTCCTTTCGTCGCAAATGTCGACGCAAGACGCTAGTCGACTGGCGCCTCTGACAAGTGAATGCATCCCTTCTTTTTCCCGCTCATCTCTCACGCTGTTCCTCTCCCGTCTCGTTCCTCCTAAGGTAAACACGCTAGTGGTTTTCTCAAGACAATTTAAATTTACCGCGTTCCACTGCTCCAAGTCGGGTCGGGTCGGAGACGCGCGTGAATCGAGGCGCCCTACTACAACGTTTATAGACCCACATTGCGCTACTCCACGAGCGTCCCAAGCGGAACGCGAGACCTATCTAGTGGAACCTTTCGTTGCTGTTGCCGTTTGATTTCTTAGAATTCCGCCATGTTGCGGGGCAACAGCAGGCGACGGTTTTCTGCAGTTGATGTGGTATTTTATTTGCTATCCTAAAAAGCAAGCATCCGTAAATTTTGAATAAAAGAACACCCCAAATATCACTCATGTATTGATTTTATGCCTTATATTTGCGTGATCTCCGGTTCTTGTTCAACAATGTTGACAAGTACGAACGTTAACACCGGACTTAGACGTTTAGATTTTGCTGTGACTATATAATACTATTGCGCAGCATCTGTTTCTCTTTGGCCGGCTGGCTGAATCGAGTTACAGACAGACAGACCGAAATTTTCCCGTTCAAGTAGCCCAAGAAAGACTGTCGTCTTTAAAAAACGATCGCCGTGGTTGGAATCTAACGCGGGTCCCTCACGTTATGAAGCAGGCGTCTGTCCGATGGCGCCATTCCGACATGGTCGAAGCAGTTCGGATTTTGAAGCGAAGCTCTTTTTCCCTCGCTGATGGCGACTTCTCCCCCGGCGGGAGAGCCAACTTTCTCTGACGATGATGATGATCGTTGGTGCAGTGAAAGATGGTTGAAACGCGAAGATTTCTCTCGTCTTCAAAGTCCAAAGTCAAAGTCCAAATTCCAAATCATTACGCTCAAAACGCACTGCAGGGAAGCCAACTTACACAATGGGTTTTCACAAAGGCACATCAAGCGCAGGTGAACAGTCAACACTTTATCCCTGGTCGATTCCCCCGAGTGGGTACGTGTCAAACACTTCAAGGGCATCGTCATCATCAAAGTCCTAACTTAGACGACAACGAACGCGTTCGAATCAACAGGGGTTTTCCCCCTTTGAAATATACAGGGCTGTGCGATACAGGACTGTGCGGCTGTACAGGGCGACAGTTCGAATTAAGTGTAAGTTCGAATTAACCGAGTTCGAATTAACGAGCTTTTACTGTACCAACCTAAATCGGGAAAATGTCTGTCCGAACCCCACAAAACTAAAAAAAAAGTTATCACACAATCGCCGGACTCAAAACTCGCCCATTAGATTACGAGGCTGAGGCGAAATCACAACACCATTATGCCAGGCATTTCGCATCGCAGCAGCCCAGTCTTAAAAATACGAATGCCGTCCTGCGGCACTCTATACAGTGCGACTTAAGAATGGGAAAACTCGGACCTTTGAAGCATTGACGCAGCCTGAATTATATATCTGATTTTTAAACAGCGTTGCGTTGCTTCTAACATACAATTCCTTTTTCTCATATAGCGCAAGATGTGCTTCTTTTCTGGCAGGGCTAGCTTTAGATTCGGCGACTCAGCGGAAATAGTGAAATACATCAAACCCTTATACCGAAATCGCTTTTTCGAATACTCGCTTCATTTGATTTTTTTTGTCTTCACTGCAGTGCACGTAGATAAAACTATCCCCGCTTTTAATTAAAACCCGCTTATAACGAAGTAATTTTCCCGTTTCGAGGACTGATATATCGAGGGTTTACTGCGCAGCTTGATTCGAGCTCGGCTGAGTTTGCTGGTGGCAAAAGAGCTACATTGTAAGTACGTGTCCACACTTTACGTAATGTCAAAAGTTGTCACGAGAGGAAGTTCGCATTCAGGTGTGTGCGAAGCACTGATCTTTGATAAAAAGGTTTAATCGGCGCATTTAGTTTCGAATGACTGTCTAATAACTTGAAAGCTTCTCAGCGAAAGCAACGAGAGGCTGCGCGATGAAGTACGTTACTTCCGCTCTCAGCGACAGGTGGTGGTGGTTGGGGCAAAATGCATTCATTCTGGGTTCAGACACCATTTCGGGCACTGGCTACATTTTCCTACAGCCCCCGGGGTGGTAAAATTCTCTCTTCGCCGAGAGCTGGCGTGGCGTGTTCGAAATCTGACAGTTGTATGAATGTGTGTGTCTTTTACTGTTTCGTTACGTTTTACTTGTTTTTATTTGACTAGAGAAATCACAGTGCCGACCCGTTGCAAATGGAATGACCAGTAAATCATCATCATCATCATAGAAGATACTAATCTGCTCCCAAACGTGGCGACTTGCAGTGCGTGCTGCGATTCAAATGCTCCGTTACAGTGCCCCATAACGTCTAGTACACTGAAGCTCCTCTGTGTTTTGCTATCTAGTCAAGTGATGCGTTCCCATAGCGCTACGCTCGCCGGCTTGTCCAGCTACGGCGCCGACAAAGCAATCTAAAGCCTGCCTAAGCCGACGCCTTACGTGCTATTCGTGCGCGAAAGAACGCTCCGAGACAGCTCGATGCCGCAGTCGTTGTATCACGCGGGACCATGGCCGACAGATCCCGTCTTACCATCGTCTTTTCAACAGTATTGCGAAAGCGTGATATCTTTTTGCATCTTTTTAAATACTTCAGGACATGCTTTTCTTCCGAATGGCCCTGTTGGATTATGTATGCGCACCAGAGAAGCCGAACTCTGTTCGTTAATTGAAACGGGCGATAGTGCGGACATACTCTTGTTACGGACACCGAGAACGTGCTTGGGCGGGTGCGTCGGCGGATCGGCGGACCGTTTTGCTACTACTGTCCTCAAAGGCTACGCCGCAGACACGTAAAGGTCGAATGATAATTCTCCCACGATCTCTCCGGAACGGGACATACTTCGCCACGGAGGGCGTTTCCCAGCTCCCGCCCGAGTCGAAACATGAAACGTCTGTTCGGTTTTTATTCTTTCGCGAAAAAAAAAAAAAAAGCACAAGGCAGACGCAGACTTGGTTGCAACGGAAGTGTTTAAAACACGCGCCTTGGAGAGGGCCTCATGGTGACATTGCGCTAACGGTTCCAACAGGTGTTTAGTGGTGATTTCCGCCACCGCTGTGGCGGCCTTGAATGATGAGTCACCAAGTTTCTGATTCTAAGTTACGGCGCAAGCGCGCTGTGGGAGATGTACGCGTACCTGCGCATATGAGAATTCTTACACTTACGCTGACCGGCCATGCCGTGTGATATAATTAATCCGAAGAACCCCACCAGGAAGCACCTCAGAGCTAAGAACTAAAAAGTGTTTGCCCTCTTTATGAAATATGTGTAATCCCATGTATTTATTTATTTATTTATTTATTTAGTTAGTTAGTTACTTAGTTAGTTAGTTAGTTAGTTAATTAGTTAGTTATTGTGCCAATACAGTTCTACTCCTTGTTCGCGAAAGATATCAAATATAAAAGCGTTGGTTTATTTCTCCGAGTAGAAAAGATGGCAGAAAAAGAAAAAAAATAGCGACTGTAGTGAGGGTAAAAATACGCATTCACCCGGGTCAACATAGGAGAAGATCGGCCGGCTGCATCGTCAACTTTCGGCGACGTTTATCAAGAAGCCACTCGACAGGTATTGGCTATTCGGTAGGGTCCAAGGTCAAGCATGGTCAACAGTTACGGACGATATCCAAGCACTCGACTCGTTGGTCAGATATTGATTATGACTGTAATTTATTGCTGTTCGTTCAGGAAAGGTTGACCGCCAAGGACAAAGGTGGTTATGCCGGAATGGTCTGATTTGCAAGCGGGTGCATGCGATTAGATACTTTCGGTAGAGTTTCTCAGCATTGAAACTGCACAAAAATATAAAAGGTGCTGAAAGTCTTGTTTTATTTGTGAGTGCTTTAATAATGGTGTTCAACCTCTCGGCCCAATGACAAGGTCATCCAACGCCGCTGATGTTGCTTTGTTGTTTTTTTGTTGTATTTTGTTCATGTTTTTTTCCTACAGTGATGATAGTGATGATGATGATGACAATTGACTGGGTGCAAGGGTAATCACATGAACGAGTTATGTCCTATAAATGTCGTACGTGCAGGATATCAAGAAAAGGCACACGAATTTTAATGACACGTATGAGAGGCGCTACCGATAGTGGCTGCTCAAATCTGCGTACCACGGCATAAGTCCAACAAGGGCTGGTATTACGAAAATATTTGCAGCAGAGCACCGACGTATGCCGGGTTGTACGCGTTCAATTTGATTTGAAAAACAAAAAAAAAGTGTGAGGTAGCGTGTCATGAACAAACCAAAATCGTGGTCTCTCTCTCTCTCTCTCTCCCTCTCTCTCTCTCTCTCTCTCTCTCTCTCTCTCCAAACCTGCCTACTACTTGATCCATGCTCTCAGCCACACGCCTGGGACGAAGCTACCAGAGGTTTGAGGAGACAGACTAGCAAAGACTCCGGATGGGGCGAAAGATATACCCTGCCGTGGCGCCCATTGTAATGAGCTACTTTCGCTTCGAAAAAAAAAATGGTAGGATGAAACATCTCAGAAAACATGAGAAATCGCGGCAGTTAAGAAAACAGTTAACAGAAATGTACCTCAAGTCACGAGCTGAACTTCCGAAATAAAAGCC
>NW_027526225.1:116883577-116999300 GCF_048455015.1 Haemaphysalis longicornis
AAAGCCAGTAGTTCACAGAGGCTAGTCCTCTCACTGTTTACAACCGACTTTCTACTATTTTGCAGCGAGTATATACAGTTGTCACACAAATATGCAAATCTGTATACACATAGCATATGCGAATTGATGGGGATTAGCGGTTGCGGGATAGGCATGCAATGCGCAGGCTGGAAAACCGATGGACAGTGAGGGTGAGGAGTAACTACCGAAGAAGGGACTAAATAAGTAGCGGAACGCCATTCACTCGATGGAGGGATGGAAATAAAAAAAATAGGTGACAAAGAATGGACTATGTCCATTTCAAGGCAGAAACGTCTACAGGAGGGAGAGAGGAAGAGAAAGAGAGAAAATATTTTAATGAGCACTCTAGTGGTAGTGGAACACTACTCCGGGAATCCATGCGTTGCCCTAGCCGTCTTGCCCCGTATCACCAGGAGAGACTGGTTTCTCCGTTTGACAGCTGGCCAACAGTGTCTCCCGCAGCTCGGGAAAAAATTTAATTTTAATTCAAGCTGTGGGCAAAATTTCATTAGCATACCGCAGTTTACTGTGTGGGGAAAGAATGCTCTCTGATTGGGGTACACGAACTTTCCTGTTTACAGTTGTCGGAGTGTGATTTCCTGATTTTTTGCTGAGGGGGAGGGGGAGGGCAGGGGAATTCCTGTCTGGTGGCGCGGTAAAATTGTGTAATGTCTCGATAGCTCTAAAGTGGTTTGGGGGCTGCACCGAGGGGTCTTCGTCCTGCTGTGTACGGAAATATTATGATGAGGATGATGAAGACGATGGTGACGATGATGATGATAACGATGTACATTTGCTGCTTATAAAGATCTACTTTTTACAAAATTATATTAATAAAGTGCTGTTAAATACAACAGTTCCTTAATGGATTATTTTAGATTTCGCTCAAGGATAGGCAGACGCATAGAGAAACCGTACAGACGCCCCGAAACACAAATAAAAAGCACAGACAGTTTAGCGCGACGTTCGCAACTCCTTTCCCGTCACCCTGCCCTGTATACGGTGGAAGCTGCACAAAGGGCCCAAAATCCGCCCCAGCTAAAGCGGCATTGTTCGGCGAACCTTTGAGAGTGTAAAACAATTTAGCACATCGTCGAGGCGACACACTATAGAGACTCCGACGCCCGCGGCATTCCGTGCCAGCGCCGTCACAATGGCTTTCATTGCCAGCGCTGAGCTCAGCGCCGCTAACCGCCTAAAGCCTATTAACCCGTGAAATGGAGCCGCCGAACACTCACGCCGAACGAGAGGAGGAGGAGTCAAATGATGCGGGGATGCGCGCGGCTTTATAGGCTTCCACTTGCACGCATCGACTCTTGATGCCTCTCTGTATCAATACCGCATTTACGCGGCTGCTACTGGCCGGCCTTACAGTTATCGAAACATTATTAAAGCGAAGCTGTCTGGGCCTCATCGTTCGTCGCTCAAAACAAACTACAGAAAAGCCAACTTTACACTTCGCTTTTAAAGGCACGTGAGGCGCCTCAAGAAAAAAATGGCCGCGCATCTGCGTATCTCAAGAAGTATCTCAACATCTCAAGAAGTTGTGCATAATAGCGCTACCCGAGGTCAAATTCTCTCGAAACAATAAGACAAGATTAAATTTCCGAAAAGTACCAATCCACGCGTTCTTGCCATTCTACAACCATGATCGTGGGACTTCGCTCTCCCCAGCAGCGGCCACCTACGGATGTCAAGATCCTCTCCAGTACGTACCCTCCCCACCAGGCCCCCACGAAAAGGGCCAGTTTCCACCATCGTATCACCCCACTAGAGACGGTAATTACCCGCGAGGGGTTTGCGCGGACTTTTTTGAAAAACCACTAAAACCACCAAGGGGACCGAACATTTTTTCTAAAAGACCTTCGTCTTGGTTCGCTGCTCTGTGGCCCGATTAAACCAAACTCTTTGTTCTACAAATAAGTCTACTTTCTCGTTGCAATAATATTAAAGCTATTTATTTATTTATTTATTTATTTATATTTATTTATTTATTTATTTATTAATTTATTTATTTATTTATTTATTTATTTATTTATTTATTTATTTATTTATTTATTTATTTATTTATTTATTTATTTATTTATTTATTTCGTATCTAGGCGTGATGCAATAAGTTCGTACTCTTGTATCATCGTTACATAAATTGCCTTATCGCGCACATACCTGCTTGAAAGGAGAGAAGACACTGTCTTGTCATCAAGTGTGTGATCAAGCACACCCTTTGTGACTCCCGAACGGCTCCTTTTGGATACCCGGACGACCGTCGTATCAGAGTGTTCTCGCCACTACTTCGTATGGTACCCCTATGGGCGTAACCAACATAACGTGCTAAGTGAACGTTCACAATGCAGTGGAAAGATTCATACGAACCATCTTCCCCTACCTTTTTTCCCAGATCCCACAACAGGGCCTATTGGCCTTCGTCTAATAAAGTCATCCATTCCATTCAATCTTGTAATGAAGAAAATTCATTGGCGCGGTTCGTGCTTGCGTAAAGCGAGGCTTCGACGATGCTCTGGGTAGCTCCGCTTTGTATAGACTCGCCCCTTTCACAAGTTCGAACTTGTCCAGTCTGGAAGAACTAGAGAGTTGCCAATAACTCTCCCAGCTCCACTTCAGCCACGAAAGACTTTTTAAACTAAAAAAAAACGCAAGCAAATTTGAAAAAAACAAAAACTTTCGAATTTCGCGCTGCAGCGACGTAATATTCGAAGGAGTAACTTCAACAGAGTAGTGAGCTGGGCGAGTTGGTATGGCGTCATTCCGGGCAAACAGCGCGTTTCTTTCGTCCACGTCTTTTTTCGCGCTGTTGCCCAGAAGGAGTAACTTCATATGGTCCAGTCCTAAAAACATAATTATTAGTGCGGCGGTGGGTTAACTGCGCGTTAGCCTTCTAGTGATGCAATCAAGCGTAACTATACTCGGGAACAAGTTAAGAACGGCAATAGCTCATATAACTCCGCCTAAGCGACGGACCTGGATGTCATCGGGCGCGCGCATTTTGAACGGAGATGCTATGAATGCGTGATATCGCCTGCCTTTCCTCGCGTAGTTTGTCTACCGTCGCTGCAGTACTTTATAAGCATATTAAGTACAGAAAATTACGGAAACGGCTCGTGCCATGTTCAAAATATTCCCAGTAACGCACTACTTGCGGCGCGCGGAGTAACATCCGGCTGCGGTGGTGAGGCACAGCGGCAACTTCCGTTGCCTCTCTTAAGTTGTAACCGGGTGTAGAGGCCCACACTACAATCGCCCACCATGGCGGTGGCTTTGGCCAGTAGCCGCCAATCAAACAAACAAGATTCGGTGAGGTCACAGCGAAATAACCGGAAAATGGCTGCGGAGTTGTCATTGCAACATAAGTTTTTTTTAACATCTCGAATACAGTCAAATCTCGTTACTACAAACCCCACATTAACGAATTTCTCAAATTTACGAATTTTTTCAAGAATCCCCGCCCGCATGCCTATATTTTCAATGTAAATGTATTTCACAACTACGAATTTCAATATAGCGCATATTCCATAATAACGCACGTAAGTTATTTTTTTTCCGTTGAAATAGAAGGACATCAGCAAAACCAACTCGGCTAAAAGTAACAGCGCCGCAACTCTCGCGCGAAACAGAATCCGCCGTTTTTCTGTGTATTGCCCGAGTGCAATAGCTACACATCACCAACAACAACGTCGAGTGCCAACAGATAGTGTCACCGCAAAGCTGAGGTTTAATGTGCAGTAGCCTAGGAGGCCTAACCGTGTTTTCCTCTTTTTCTCTCTCTTTGTGTTGGGTGTCCGGGGCCGGTCGGTTGTTCTTCACGCTAACCACATGTTCGGGCAGATATGTCTTTGTTGTGGGTGAGTTTTGCTGCAAAGTTCGTGCGAGGTCCAAAGAATGCAGCTAGCGACAAAGCAAGGAAGAAGCGGGAGTGGAGTGGAGCGATCATCTTTAGTGACGATGATGACGCGAAGGGAGACGACTGTGGTTCACCGAACACGGAATAAGATGAGATCGTGTCGAACATTGATGTTTCCGCACTTTCATTGCTCGGTGCAGTGACATAACGAATGGGGTATTGTGCAAGGTTTAATATGTAGGGGAATTTCTAATCGGTCGTGCGTGCTGCACGCGCCTGAAGAAAATAGCTGATTTCTTCAAATAAAGCAGCTTTGAAATGAGCGCAACATTTTTATTTGAGTTTACCTGTCTGCGCACACGCGCCTACTTCTAACGCACGCTCTTTTCATTCCACTGGCTTATAAGCGCCAGTTTTTTCATTACAACGATACTTCAAAATAACGAACGACTTTCGACAGTCGCGCGTGATTCGTTATATCGAGATTTGACTGTATTTGTTTGAAGTTCGCGCTAAACTTGTTATCATTGTTGTGAGGACAATGCAGCCACCTCCTCCTCCTCCTCCTCCTCCCCCTTTTAAGGCGCCGGTCTCGCTTCCTCGAGACAGTTAATTTTTTTTTTGCCCTCTGTACGTGCGTTCTCCGGCGAACCACTAAACAAACAGCTGTCGGTTTTCCGTTAGACCGGTTCGCCTAGGGGGAATAAAAACAAAAGGGTTAATCGAGCACCCATCTATAGTCGCGCACATACGGTATACGCGCGACGTCGCTTTGTGAATAAGGAGGTTACGCAAGTTACGAAAATCGCGCGCGAAACGGTTTCATCTCTTACGCGCCAATGGCGTGAGCGAGGCGATCATTAGACGCACGCCCGCATATCGGGGACAAAACGCCAGCGAAGAGAATGCGACCAGCGGCCACTGCGCGATGGCGACTCGGACGCTGCGGCTGTCCGCGACGCGTGTCCCGCTTGCCCGAATCCGCGCTGTGGCTGTACTAAACGCCTCCCTGGCTTTATATGCCCCTTGGTGGCTTTAAAAGGGCCACGAAGACAAAATGCAAGTTTGGTTCATTCAAAAGGTTGCCTCGTTGGAATCATACTGACCCCACTTTCAACATAAACTTCACTCAAATAAGCTGTATAATTAGGAAAAAAGGGAATGGCCATGCGACCCACTAACTCATTTCCCGCAACAGAACCTATGATGTCATACCAGGCAGCTCTGCGATTGGCGGAGACCGGAAAAAGCAAACGCTAATTAGGTAGAAATTATAAGCTTGCCGAACGAGCTATTCATGCTTAAATTTAGGGCACATTCTTTTGATATCAGAAAGAATCGGGTGGGACAAACAGTGGAAGTTACGAAAGCACACGTAAACACAGAAGTACCGATTCGTGCTGCTGTTGGTACTGCGCGCACTATGCTTTGTTTAGATGCACAGCACTGCGGGGCTGGGTTGTTTCAGACGACATTGGCCGATTGACACAAGCGAAGGTGTCTTACGTGACCATATTTGTCGAGCGAGCACCGTGTTTCATGAAACGATTATTTTCTCCATGAACAAAAATTAACCAGGTTTAAATATGGTTACAAACCAAAGGCAGAAAACAGCTTGCGGTGGTGGGGTGGCGCCATCTAGGTTGACTAACAGTAAGCAAGTCTCCGCTGCACACCAAGTTTAGCTGAAAGACCTGTTCTTATGATGTCATTGCAAACGTCATGAAAACACACTCTTTAGCGAGAGAATCAATATTTTAGCTTAAATTGATTAATTTCGCAGTGAATAAAGCATCGTTCGCTTCCGGACAAGCGCTGGAAATCTGTCGAATAAAACAAACTTCTATTTTGTCTTCATGGCCCTTTTAAATGCCCTTCCTCAAGCAGTGATGACGGGACAAATGCCGTGGGTTAAGTGCTGCCTTGTCTCCATACAATCGGTCACGTAAACACCATTGAGTTTCATACAATAATACATATGGTAAACACATCTAGAATCGACAGATGACTGAACGATTTAAAGTGAACTCTTTGAAGTCATCCTTCTCGAACAGAAAAATAAAGGAAGCTTACACTAACGCGTAAAACTTTTAGCGAAGCTTTACGCAACCTTCACGACCATCAAGACGGTTTAGGTCCACGATTGCAGCCGAGTTGCTTCTTCTCCGCTGCCGCAACAACCTTTACTGCATCATTGTTGGCACAAATGCGAGCTTCCTTCATTTTTTAAGAAGTGGTAATCATTGGACATCACCGTGGAGGGGCGTCCGCTACGACGTGTCTTTCTCGTTCCGAGCAAGTGTTGCCACGATTATGGCGAACGCTGGAGCTTTTTTTTTTTTTGGCCAATCTTGGCCGATCTCCCGACCAATCTCCCTAAGTGGGAATGCTTGGCTTGACAAGCGTGCCCCGGGAACGCTGGGCGGTCTCCGCGAGGCACGCACACACGAGTTCTCGGCATTTTCTATGTGTTTTTAACTGCCGGGAGGCCGCCGCGAGGAGCGCGCTTACGTGCGCTCGGAATTTTCTTGGTATTTTTAACTCCGGATACCATACACTCACGACTTGCTTAACAGCTTCGCTGTTGATAAAATTACGCAGTGTCTAGGGTGTCGTCCGACGACATTCGAATATTTAGGACTAATCTAGCACCGGGCTAAGCGTCTGCCGTTGTGGTGTAGGGGTATCTTCATCACGCCAAGGATCGTGGTTCGAGGCCGGCTCTTGACTCGGTTATTTTTTTCCTTTAAATTGAATTATAACTTTCATGGCTTACGTTAGTTTTTGGTGTTTTGAATGATTGATTTGTGCTCGTTAGGTCATGTTATGTTAATTTAGGTTAGGGAGGTATTTAGTGCCAGACGCGGCATTTTTTTAATGAAACGCTGGTGGACGTCGATTTAGTGGAGTGCTTGTAGTACCGCCACACGGCACACTAGACAGCCTAAGTATGTTGACAAGCAGGCCTTCG
Organism: Haemaphysalis longicornis; assembly: GCF_048455015.1. Taxonomy (NCBI): domain Eukaryota; kingdom Metazoa; phylum Arthropoda; class Arachnida; order Ixodida; family Ixodidae; genus Haemaphysalis; species Haemaphysalis longicornis. The sequence continues at coordinate 116,890,429 of NW_027526225.1, forward strand.
GTGCGTATTTTTGCGAGTTTCTTGCACATCTCCATATTAGATGCGACTGCATCTCATTCACTCGCCTTGTCCCTCCATACGGCGTTGTCCGTCCGCACCCCTCCCCCTACACTATAAAAAAAAAATAGTTAGCGGCGCCCGGTTTCGATCCCACGAACCTGTGGGCGGAACGCGAGGTACATGGTGCTCTTCCCACTGCGCCACAAAACCGAGACAGAATCAAATGCTACGAACGCGCCTTATATCCTTGACTCATTCAAACTACGTCAAGAAGCTACTGATACCACGCATGATGGGGCAATGATTAACACTTGCAATAAAAGAAAAGAAGCTCCCACTTACAGCAACAATGATGGAGTAAAGGTCGTTGCGACAGCGAAGCCCCAAGCATACCACTTAGAGAGATTGACCAAGATTGGCCAATATAACATAATAATAATCATAAAACATAATAATCATACGCGTTCCCGACACGTTTCACGCGATTTCAGAATCAATTCAACGGAAACACCAAGTGAACCCCACGATGCGTCGCATCTACACAGGGTTCCCCTAGCGGGGAGGTGGGCGCAATTTTTTTTTTATATATAAACCGCTTTGAGCCTCCAGCTCAAGCTGCCTTCTGTTCATCCCTTGAAGCGCATCGGAACTTCATTTCATTCCGTAACATCTCTCTCTCTCTCTCTCTCTCTCTCTCTCTCTCTCTCTCTCTCTCTCTCTCTCTCTCTCTCTCTCTCTCTCTCTCTCTCTCTCTCTCTCTCTCTCTCTCTCTCTCTCTCTCTCGCACACACACACACACACACACACACGTACAGTCATCCCACCCTAACGAAACAAATATATTCGGCCATAACTCAAATAGCAATCTGTATTTCATTCACCGTGTAAACTACCTGAATCTCTAATTATAATAATGTTAATAATGTGATAAAATGCGAACGCGTCAGACAAGGCTGCAGACCACTCGTTTTATTTAGTTTTATTCCCTTGTTTTGGACATGCTGCTTCCTGCCCAAGTGTTTTACAGCGCATCTGTTTAGGCGGCCTTATCGGGGCATCAGGGTCGCCAACTCGGATGCTCATTACGCACAAAATGAGCAACGTCACGGCGGCGGTCATTTTCGTTGACCCACGAGATATACCACGTAGCTCACTATTCACCATCACAATTGCCGCAGTAGTCTTCGCCGCAGGTGAAGAGTTAGGACGGTTTAACCATAGCAGAAATGGCGGCAGCAGTAAGAACAGTCACTGCCACTGACCCCGTCTTCATCGACGCGTGAGAATAGAGAAGATAAACTTTGTCGGTAAACCACCGTGTAGCTCGCATGGTATACGTCACAATCGTTATTGTCGTCATCGTCTTCGTCGGCGAAGTCATCACCGTCGTTTTCGTCGACAGGCAGAGTCGGCAGCATTGCATAAATACAGCTTGGTGCGGCTGGAGCTTGGTGCGGCGTCACCTAAACAAGATGACAACGACATCCTAGCCTCATATCGTTGTGAATACCACAGATTGTCACACTGCACCCTCACCTCGTTACACCCGTGGTAAATATGCAGGGTAGCGTGAAAGATGGCGAGGGTTGCGTGGTGTCCGGTTGTGGAGCACCAAAATTACGCCGTCCATGGACTTCGCATCTGGGATGCACCAGGGGCGACACCTGGTAGTTATATACGACGAAGTAAAATGCACGTAAGTGCCCAGTGCCGACTGTGCAACTCGTTGGCTGGGAAAGCGAGGTACGCCACCGAGGGCGCCTCCGTGTCGATCAACGTTTTTAGATTAGGTCAGTTGGCAAAGAGCGCGGCCTTCCAAGCACCGCGGCGCGGGCCGGTGCTGTCGCCGACCAGGCGGTGGCGCTGCGGTAGCGTTGAGATCGGTCTCGGCGCGTCGTCTGCTACTCCTTGCTTGGAAAGGCGCCGGTGAACGACCACCGCACACCGTTAATGTTCTTCTTTGACATGCGAAATCCAACTTCGCTCTACTCTTACGCTTTAGTGACAAGAGCTTTACATTTTTATCGACATTATAACGAGAAACAAGCCCTACTTAAGAAAAAAAAAAAAAGGCAAGGCAAACACTGCACAGTCCGCTTGTCTTCGGCTGCTTCCCGTTCCATTTATTTTTCCCCAGTACGAGATCCTTTATAGCTCAATAATGTTTAAAGCATACCCGAACACGTCTTACACTTCTGAAACTGCGGGAAAGCTACAATAGTCAGCCATCTACTTGGAATCAAGAAAAGACGCCTCGACATTTTTATGTATGCTGTGGAAGCAAATGCAGTAGGTACGTTTTCACAAGAACATATTTACAACCCCAACAAAACTGATCAAGTGAGCCGATTGGAAACCAAGTGCTGACGTGCGCGCTCAGCAAATTCTTGGTATTTTAACTGCGGACACGAAAAATTACGATTTGTTAAACAGCTAGCTTCGCTGTTAACAAAGAAAATCGAACCAATTATTAAACCAATGTTTTTTTTTATTTCTCTGACAGGTATAATGTGGTTCCTAAAAGAAATAAACGTTTTTTCTAGGATGAGAATGTTTGTCGTACTGCTATTCTTTTTTGTTGGTTCGTAAATCTGATGGACTATCTGTTAGGGTCACAGAAACTTTCATTCATCTTCTTGTAGTCCTGATATGCCAATTTTTTAAAGCGTTTAGCCTTCATTTATCTTCTTGTAGCCCTGATATGCCAATTTTTTAAAGCGTTTAGCCTTCATTTATCTTCTTGTAGCCCTGATATGCCGATTTTTTAAAGCGTTTAACCTGGTAGTTTTTCCGCCGAGCCATCGCTTATGCTTTCTTCTGCGTTGATTTTTCCTGCACGTTTCTTTTTGCAATCTACAGATAGGCAACACACTTCTCAGTTTTGACTAGTCAGATTTATAAGAGGTTTAACGCGCCGACGCTTCACAGCTAGGCGATGAGGCGTGCCGTAGTGGAGGGCTCCGGATTAATTTTGACCACGTAGGGGATCTTTGACATAAGCTGAAATCTCGAACACACGGGTGTTCTCGCTTTCCGCCTCTATCAGAATAGCGGCCGCCGTGGCCGGGAATCGAACCCGAGTCCTTGCGCCCAGCTGCACGGCGCCTTGGCCACCGCGCCGGGTAGGGATCTGATCTGACAGCACCGGGAATATGTTGTGCCACACACACTTCATGCCCTTTCACGGCAGTTGTTGCGGATGAAACGTCTGGAAACAGGTAACATTTGTTCCGAGGGCTGATCTTTAAGACAACAATGTAGCGAATAAATGTTGCTACATTCTTCTGCCTTGTAAGCTGAGGGTGAATATTCCCATTTTGATCGCTGTAGCTACACGGCGGGACAAGAAAACCTGTTGAATTAACTTCAACCGACAAGTTTTGCCCCACTACTGCACCCTTCTCAATCAGCACAATTGCACCCAGAATCTTCGAGCTTGTAGAAGATAACCTAGGCGAAGCCTTCACATTCTACGATTGAAATGTCGGACATATGCTGAATTCCTGCATAACTGCGAACCACAGCTCCGTTACCAACGTACGTGCTGACATCGGCGCTTTCTACACCACTCGCGCCACTTACGCCAGTTTCCTCGCGCAAAGATCCATCATTTTGGCAGGACGCAACATAGGTGGGAACCACTGTCATCCATTTATGTCGTTTTCGGCATGACTTTGATGTCTTTGGTGGCGACAGATGCTCAGGTATGTCAGAGAAAATACGGGGCGCCGCGCCGTCCCTCAGAGTCCGCCAGCCTATCCTTACAGTTTGACAGTTCACGGCGTGTTCGTAACAGTTTACGATGTCTGAAGACTCACAATAAATGTCACAAACGTATGTTTATGGCGTAACCTTGAAGTTTTTCCGCGGAATCGCGCTTTCCCACTCCTTGAATCCGTCATGACCCTTCGGCGCTTTGAAGAAATGCCGCTGCACGGACTTGGCCGCTTCCGAAGCATACCCCGAATGGTAGCCCGGCGCGCAGCACGTCAACAAACCGCACCGACACTTCAGAGATCCACTAAAATATGTATGCACGATGACAACACAGAGCTAATACGTTAATACAGACGTGACGAAAAGGCGAGCGCCAACAGCACAGCGAAAACACATGGCCGGGGCGAGCTTCGCTCCCCAAACTAGATCTCAAAGCAACGCAAGCGCCACCTCTCGGAATGGCGACAAAATGGGGCCGCCTCTCGAGGCGCAGTTTGCAAACTGACCTAATCTAAAAACGTTGGTGTCGATGCAGCTCAGGAAGCCGCTCCAACTCCGACGACACTTGGGAGTGTGACCGCAGCCGGCCAGTTGCCGCCTGACGCGCAAACGGTGATACAGCGGCTACTGTCGTTGCGCGCTGGCTTTGCTGAAGGGACGCCCCGTGAACCTGGCGATTGAGCAAGTAGCCATCGTAAGGGGGGAGGGGGGGGCGGGGGGGCAGCCACGTGCAATGCTGGGGGTGCAGCTGCTCGTGGCAGCCTGGTGGGTACCTTGAGCGGCGTTTATTCTAACTGGGGCGGGGGCCATACAGAGCCACTACGCAGGAATGATGCAGGAATGAGCCTGCTACTGCCGAACTGGGCGCCCTCAGTGCGATCCAGGGCAACGCCGTCCCGGTTTGCGTCGGCAGTCCACTGGAACGCGACGACTCCGCCAGCCCTGCTTTCCGCGTGGCGGCTTTCAAGGTGGCGGGCGCTGCTACCCATGGAGTTCTCAAGCGAACGTCCCTAGGCGCCGCTGTGTAACTCCTGGAACGGCCGGGTTGTGCACAACGAAGACAGATTCCGTGGAGATGGCCCGAGGTACCGTATGTGGTCCAGGGTATGCCCGGAACTCGGTTAGGAAATGTTGCTCCTCGGCTGGCGGTCGGTGGCCGGTAGCTGATGTAGACTCCGAACCCGACGTGAGAGCTCGGTGCACCAACCCGAAACACCGAAGGAGCTTCTATCTGCGAGGCGCGGGGCGGGATACGCAGGCCGAGGCTGCCACTGTGCTGCAGACGGAAAGTCTTGGGGCGACGTGCCTGGCTGGGAGGCAGAGGCACCACACGCTCCCAGGATGTCCGGGGGATATGGGAAGGAACACTGGTGGAGCGTTCGGGGTTCGGAAGTATGGCGTCTGGCTGCGGTGGCCAAGCATCGACGCGTGGCACGCGGACACTTCGTCTTCTTCCCCTTCAGTGCAGTGGCGCTTCTCCTTATCATCATCATCATCATCATCATCATCATCATCATCATCATCATCCTCTCGTGAACGTCCTAGCGGTATACCGTGTTTCCAAACGCTTCGCTGCACAAAGCACCCACGTGACATGTGTGATGTCACTGCGTGCACTATTTTTATGAGCGCCTGCTAAAACGAGCCCAGCGTTCAGGCTCTGTAGTCTCGATGCAGAGTACTGCATACTGGCGCCGACTGCTTGGGATCACGCCCCAGCAGGTCTATCTGTTTTTTTTTTCACTCCCTAATTTTTTTCTAAATTTAGTTTTTTTTTTCTAAACTCAAATATACGCTTTGTTATTGTTAATAATGGTGATTTGGTATGTTTTAGGTCGCTTTAGGTTTGGGGCGCAAAAATGACCACGTTGAATTGCCGTTCTCCATCACGCGAACAGACATGTCACGTGGGTGCTCTGTGCAGCGAAGCGTTTGGAAACACGCATCCTGGACCCGTATTCATTACAGCTACATCAAACAATAAAACCCTGCTGAACCTGTTCATCAAGACTCTCCCAGCCCAAGCATCCTGAGGACAAAAGCACCACGATATGGTAATAGCAATGAGGGGACGCATATAAGTGATAGGAGAACGTGCTCATCACTTCCTACGATGCTGGCAGAGCGGAGAACGGGTCCAGGTATGGCACCCGGTATGCAGCCGGCGCATGCGCACAGCCGGTCTCGCCACCTCTGCGCACGCGCAGTGGAGTCGGTCGGCTACCGAGTATCGTACCGGGTACCGGGACAGGAACTCCGCTGTGGTATAAGTCTCTGATGATTAGATCACGTGTGCACACAATCTGGAAGCCGCAAACCCCTAATGCTCACAATGTGTGGTGTATGTGCGTACCATGCTCATCATAATCATCATAATCACCATCAGCCTACTCAGGTACGCTGCAGGACGGAGGCCTCTCCCACTGACCTCGAATCGCTCCTCTCGTGCGCTGCTCGAGTTCACAGTTTACCCCCGAATTTTCCTATTACATTCCTCCATCGGATTAATGGCCTTCCCCTTCTTCTATGGTATTCCCATCTCTTGGTATCCACTCTGTTACCTTAATTGTCCACCGTTTGGCGGTTCTTCTCACTACAGGGCCAGCCGAAGTACATTTTTTTTCTTTATTTGAACAATGATATCTGCTACTCTAGTTTGTTCTCTGATTCAGGTAGCTCGTTTCCCGTCCCTGAGTGTTATTCCTAACATTATTCGTTCCATGGCCCGTTGAGCCGACCCAAGTTTGCTTTCTAGTTGTTTAGTAAGGCACCAAGTTTCAGCTCCGAATCTCATCACCGGCAGTATGTACTGGTTGTATATTTTTCTTTTGAGTGACAGAGGTAGCTTACTTTTCATTATTTGTGAGCGCTTGCCGAGTGCTTTCCAGCCCACACCTATTCTGCGCCGAATTTCTCTCCCGTGGTTGGGGTCCGCACTAACCATCTGTCCGAGGTAGTTGTATTCTTTTACTTCTTCTAGCGTTTCGTTTCCTATACTGAAGAGGACGTCTTTGGCTTGCTTATTCCTGGTTACTTCAGATTTATTCATATTTATTTTTAGCCCCACGCCCGTGCATTCTGGTTGTAGTTCCTCAAGCATTGTTTGCAGGTGTTCTGCAGTCTCACTTAGCAGTACTACGTCGTCGGCAAACCTGAAATGGCTCAAGTATTCCCCGTTTATCCTCAGTCCTATGTTTTCCCAGTCAAGCTCTCTAATTACCCCTTCCAGACATGCTGTGAATAGTTTTGGCGAGATGGTATACCCCTGCCTTACTCCCTTCCAGATAAATAACTTATCGCTTTGCTTGTGGATGGTTATCCTGCATTCCTTATATATGTCTTCTAGATATCTTATGTAGCTCTCCTCTATTCCCTGGTCTTTTAGTGCTTCTAGTACGGCTGCAGCGAGAACCGAATTAAACGCTTTCTCATTATTTATAATTGCCATGTGAAGGGGTTTAGTGTACTCTCCGGATATTCCTATCACTTGATTGATGACATGGAAGTGATCCGTGATTGGGTACCCTTTCCTAAACCCAGCCTGCTCTCTGGGTTGTTGGGAATCCAGGATTTCGTCTATGCGGCTAACTATAACTTTAGTAAGCAGCTCGTAAGCAACTGAGAGTAGGCTGATGGGTTTGTAATTCTTGAGGTCTTTGGGATCTCCCTTCTGAAGAATCAGAATAATGGTGGCGATTTCCCGGCCTATGGACTGTTTTTGAGTCTTCAAGCATTTACGAAAATAGCACGGCAAGCTTTTCCACTACAGTAACTCCTTCCTCTTCCAAAAGATCCACGGTAATGCCGCCGTCACCTGTATCTTTTTTCTCTTTTCATGCCTTTGAAAGCCTTTCCAATTGCTTCCTCTTTAGTTGCTAGTGGGACATCGCAAGTTGAGCTTGTACTCTCAGTAGTTTCCCCATGGTCTGACGCCGCTGGCGTACTGCCTGGCGTAGAATCGTTTTGCTACCTTAATTATCTCGTCCAAGCAGTGCATAATGTTAACCGGCTCGTGTCTGAGTGCGTGCATCATGTTTTTGCCGATGGCTAGCTTTCTTTTAGTTGCCTTCAAGCTTCCTCCTATTTGCGGTGTTTCCTCGATCACTGCCACGAATGTCGTGAAGGTAATAAAGGTATTTTCTCTATAAAGGTCTTTTCTCTATAAAGGTCTTTTCTCTCTCTCGTGAAGGTACCCTGCTGCTTGCATGTAATTCACACTTCTTGTGTGAGCAAGCTTGAGGAAGCCATGCGTACCGTATGTTCGCACGTATAACCCGCCCCAAAAATGATAAATTTCAGGGGTGAGGTACAGGTTCAAATTACACGCGAGGTATTTCCTCTGGTGCAGCTTTACCGCAATTCGCGTTGGTCCGTGGTGCCCCTACAGCAGTAATAGTGACTAAGCCACTTTTATTCCACTGACAGTGCTTATTTTGCACACACAGCTTAACAATATCCCGGCCTGAAAAAAATGTATGCGGCAAGTCATCTAGTTACGTAGTCAGCTGGGTAAGTTCTTTTGCATTAACAAATGTATGATGTTTCTTGAGTAGTAGCTTTGGTGTATCCTTTTATGTATAAAATACGCGGGCAATACGCGGGGATATATATATATATATATATATATATATATATATATATATATATATATATATATATATATATATATATATATATATATTCGTCGACGTAAAGTAGGGGTGCGGGTTATTTGCAGCAGGGGCAGGTTATACGCGCGAAAATACGGTATGTTGTTTTGTTGCGTAGTGATAGCGACCACGTCTTTACAAATTTCTAGGGCATGACTCTGCATTTTCTGATTGACCCAATGGGTGATATGGACATGAGCGCCCATTCCTCTTTTTAATTCCAGGCGCGAAATGTTCGAGCTAAATGATGTAAAGTACGGGTTAATACGTGCGAGAAAATATTGTCACGGGACGGTTTGGAGAAACGAAGCAGACGAGGATGGTTACGGCTGTGTTCTTCTTGGGCTGTATTTCGATGCTTTCGCGCTGGAGTCCTCGTCTCCCGCTGGGATTATCCAGAATTGTAAATAATTTAATTATACTGTATTTCCTCGTTTCTGACCCCTAACAACATAATAATCAAGTATTATAATAAGCGTGACACAATGCTACACTTGACCTGGGATAAACCTGAGCTGGTTTTTTGGCGAAGAGAAAAAAAGAAAAACACGGTGAACAATCTCACTGCCACATGAGAGCCAGTAGGTACGCGGATTTACGCCTTCAAACAGCGTGTTAGAAAGAAGGCGACGGACGGATAGAGAAGACAAGACTGGCGCTGAATCTTAGCTAGTTTTTTTATTATTATTATTATTATTCACGAAAATATAAAACATATATCATCCTAAAGCTAATATACCCGGGCATCTACACTACAGCAAAAAAATCAAAATAAAACAAATAAGGCCGGTAATGTTGTTCCTTGTATTAAAAAAAATATATCCCTTATGCACTCACGGGCTCCTCAGGAACTTGAACGACTAAAAACGTGTAATCAATCCCACTTCGATTGCAACGCCGTTCTCCCGTTTTGTGGCCTAAGTGTCAACATTTCTTGCTTTATATCTTTTTCTGTTTAGTCAACTCTGAAGTGAGTGCGATATCAATTTTGTATAGTTAATTCATTTTTAGTTACAGCTATTGCCACACCATTTAATTCTGTCGGAGTTCTCTCTCGCTTGCTTCTTAACGAAGGGTCAAATCACATCGATTTTATTCCGTTCGCAATTCCTGTCCGACGTGATGACACGCAATGACGGCACCACCATCCTGCCAAAACGAACAAGCCTAAACACTTGTCATCTGCTTTCTGCATCAAGTCTGCACCCGATCGCATGAGACTGCAGGGGACATCCGCGAACGGTTCTACACTCAGTCATTCGATTCGGCGGTCCAGTGCACGTGCATTTTGCGTGATATTAGAACTGAAACAGAACTGGAGTGAACAGCTAATGCAACTACCGGTGTCGCGAGTGTAGCTGAAGGGAACGGTGGGATGGAGCGACGGTACGCAAGTCATTTCGGTTTTCGTTCGGTTTTGTGTCGGGAAGTGTAGCCGAATAGAGCACATCCCTTCTCTGCGTGTATCCTGTTTTCAGTATTGTTTAACAGCAGCTTGAGAACAGCTGTCGCGGACGAAAAAACTCAATAAAAAGTAAAAAGAAAAAAGAAACCTCGTCAAATGCCAAAGAAAAAAAAAACACTCCCATGTTTAAGTCAGTTCAGTTATGGAAATCCCGCCGGCATAAAAGGTCAGCGCGTTTATTCATCTTCGCGTCTGTTGACACACAGTCACAATTGTACGCGCGCATATTTTTCGCTACAATGATATGGGCGTTTCTTTTTCTAAACAGGGCGGGTTCAACTCCCTGCAGAGCGCCGCAAAGCGAGCACGCGTATATCACAAAAAGCTGTCCGACTTTGTCACGTGGTAAACAGGCGAGCTCTTCATTCATCTCTTAGGGGTTACCGGACGGGCATACGATGTAAATAGTTTTCAGCACATCTCGACGCCACAAAAACGCGTGAAATGAACACTCGCGCAGTCGCAATACTTCCATACGTTCGATATTATTTCGCTATGCGATGTTGTTTGTAAATAATCAAACCTAAATAGTTTTCCGACCTCCGGTAAAATTCAATAAAAAAGAATCCTCCTTACTTTTTCGGAGAAAATCCTCAACATAAAGTGAATTTCTTCGGATTGCGAACACTACAGAGAGAAAAAGACATGGCATTTTCGACACGCATAATAATTACCGACAAAATACGCAGTCTTAAACGCTCACATTTGAAGCGGCGTGTAAGCGAATTTTGGTGATCAGTGTGGCTTCACGGCAATGCATGCACGCCAGGCAAAAGCGCCATTTTTAACTCCTACTGTTGTGACGATTCATTCGCAGAACGCGAAGACGAAAGAAACCCCGCAGAAGCGGGAGAATGGACGAAGCAAAGCGCGCGCCGCCGCCGCCGGGGGCTGTCAACTGGGACCACCGGCGGGGTCCGCGCGCGCGCCACATATGGTTCTTGTTTAACCAGGGAACGTGGCCCTCTCTCCCTCGAAAGAAGGGACCGCGGCGGCTGGGAGCGGGGGTCCAGTTGGTTCGTGAAAAGCATGTGGAACGGTGTAACCTTCTGTACTTCTGTATAAAGAAATCCTGTTGTTTTCCTTTGCACTCGAACGAGTAGTGGTGTTTATTTAACGACAGCGACCGAAAGGAACTACAGATATTCGCTACTACAAAATTTTGGTGCCGAAACCCGGGATCTTTAAAGATGACCGAACTGTGAGTGCATCGGCGAGCAACAGGGATCGACTGCTCCGTTGAACGTGGACGACGATCGACATGGAGCTGCAGAAGAAGAAACGAAAGACTCTGCGGGCTCAAGTAAGTCGACTCATTGGCGAAGCAGAAAAGCTGCTACCGCTGCCTATGCCAAGTGTCGAGGAACTTGAAGTCCTGATCGAACGTCTGCTGCTTGTGGAGGCTCAGCTGAAAGATGTGAACGCGGCAATTGAGCCTTTACTGGCCGACGAAGACGCAGAAGACGAGTTCACTCATGCCATCGAGTACAGTGACAAGATCGTAACCTGCCTGGCGAGACTGAAAAGCAGGGTAAAACGAAGCTGCAACAATAACTCAGGTGGTGGCAACCCCGAACAAGGCAGCGACGCAATAAGAGCAAGGACAGCAACGGCGGCAAAAGTCAAACTCCCAAAATTGGAGCTTCTAAAATTCAACGGAAACCGAAGGAATTGGCAGCCTTTTTGGGAGCAGTTCGAAACCGCCATTCATAAAAATTCGGACTTGGCGCCATCAGAAAAGTTCAATTATCTGAGGGCTGCGCTGATCGGAGACGGAGCAGCGGCAATTGCGGGTCTGCAGCCAACATCGGAGTGCTACGATGACGCCATCGACATCCTGCAGCAGAGGTTTGGAAACCAGGCGGCGCTCATCCAAGACCACATTGACAGCCTGATGAACCTAACACCGGTCTCGTCACCACGGAACGTCCGAGCACTGCGCCGTATGTACGACAACGTCCAAGCTCACCTCCGAGGCCTGAAGGCGTTGGGTGTGGGAGAGGAGTCGTACTGCGCCATGCTGTATCTCGGCCTACTTCGCGCACTTCCATCCGACCTGAGCCTGGATTACAACAGAAAGGTGACATCGAGGAATGCGGAAGAGGTCAGCTCTGCGGGAACATCGAGCAGCGATACCAGCTCCGAGACTTCAAAAAAACCGGTGCACCTCGGCATGCTGAGCGACCTTTTGAACTTTCTCCGCATCGAGGTAGAGACCCTGGAAAAGTCCATCATCGAGCGACCTGACGGAACTGGTAAGCCTCCATCTCGCTTCCCTACGCATGAACGTGACAAGAAGACACAGCAGTTTGTGAAGTCACGACAACCATCAGCTGCCGCGCTGCACGGCACAGTTAAAGGGATGGAATGCTTTCTGTGCAACTCAAAAAGGCATGCCACAAAAGACTGCACCGAAGAAATCCCTCTGACAGAGAAGAAACGCATGTTGCAGCAAGGCAGGAGGTGTTTTAGGTGCACAATGCCGCATCATACAGCGAGAATGTGCACGTGCGTACTGAGTTGCGGCAAGTGTCACGGCCGGCACGCTACCAGCATGTGTGACCCGGATTACACTCCGCCTAAACGGATCTCTGACCGATCGGACGACGCGAAAAAAGAGAAGAATCCGAACGAGCCCGTCAGTCTCCAGACTACAGAAAAGGGCAGCGTGAGACCAGCCGTTCTATTGCAAACCGTAACAGCATGGGTTGAGAGTGGCAGGCAGATGAAGTTGGCCAGACTAATGTTTGACAGCGGCAGCCAACGCACCTTCATAACGGAAAAGCTGTCACGGGAACTCAACTGCAAACTTCTCGGAACGGAGATTCTGGCGGTTGGCGTGTTCGGAGGTGAAAGCAAAGAACGCACCTTTCGGAGGGTTCTGGTAACCTTGAGAAGCCGCCTGAATGACAAAAAAATTGAGATCGACGCGCTAGAAACGCCCAAGATCTGTGAGCACGACCTTCCCAGCCCTGATGAAAGCATTCTGATCAAGTTAGATGAGATTGGCCTCTCAGTTGGGGACGATTTGAGTGGACAGAGCGATCGAGACGTTGACTTGCTGCTGGGATCCGACCACTACTGGACTGCGATGACCGGACGGATCCACCGACTGACGGAAAGTTTGACTGCGGTGGAATCCGTATTCGGATGGGCAGTCCAGGGACGAACGGGGTCACGCACAAGCAGAATGAATTGTTCCCAAGCGATCGTGCTGAAGGCAACGGCGCCAGATCTCGAGTCTTCCTCGCTTCTAAGGAGCTTTTGGGAACTCGAAAGTGTGGGAGTCACCGACGCCTTGGATGACGACCCTCCGGGGAAACATGTTAGGCGAAACTTTGAAGCCAGCATCACTCAGTCGAATGGCAGATACGAAGTTGCCCTCCCTTGGAAGGCTGACGTGAGGCTCGCCGACAACAAGCAGGTGGCGTTAAACAGAATGGAGAACGTGAGGAAGAAACTGTCAAAAAACAAAGGTCTCCTCGAAGAGTACGATCAGGCAATTCGGTTCTATCAGAACAGTGGAATAGCAGAACGGGCTGATGTGTTAGAGATTGCCACGGAGCCATCTGCTGAACTGCTCGACATTTCCAGATTCAGCTCGGCGTCCAAGGTCAACCGAACGACCGCTTGGATTTTCCGCTTCCTCCACAACCTGAAGTCCACGGAAAAAAGATCGGGACCCTTGACCGCGACGGAGATCCAAGCAGCGCGAACACACTGGCTGAGAAAGGCGCAGCAGTCGGCGTTCTCGGCTGACCTCAAATGTGTGACCGAAGGAACCAAGTCTCCACGTGATTCTCCCCTCCGAGACTTCATCACCTTCATCGACGACGAAGGAGTGCTTCGGATCAAGAGCCGCTTCCACTCGGCAAACATGACTTACGACGAGCGAAGCCCCGTCGTCTTGCCCAAACAGCACAGATATTCAACGCTGCTGACGATCGACGCCCACCGACAGGTTCTGCACGCAGGAGTGAGAGACACCGTCGTCCAGCTTCGTGAGAAATACTGGATTCTGCGAGGCAGAGAACTCGTGAAGAAGGTGGTGCGTGCGTGTGTGACGTGTCAGCGTTTCAGTGCTACACCGGGGTGTGCGCCAACGGGACCTCTGCCGAATGATCGGACAACCAGAGCAGATCCGTTCGAAGCGATCGGCACTGACTTTGCGGGCCCACTTTATGTTAGAGACAATGGTGTCACGCGTAAGGCCTATATAGTGCTATTCACCTGTGCGGTTACGCGAGCTGTGCATTTAGAACTGGTACATGACATGACAACTTCTAGTTTTTTGTTAGCTTTCCGCAGATTTGTGTCCCGGAGAGGGCTGTGTCGCGTCGTGTACTCTGACAATGCTTTGACATTCAAGCGCGCCACCAAAGAACTGCTCGAACTGTGGAACGTGTTGCGACATCCAGACGTGATCGACCACTTTTCTAGCGCAGGGATAGAGTGGAAATTCATTGTCGAGCGGGCACCATGGTGGGGAGGCTTTTACGAAAGGCTAGTGCGTTCAGTGAAAGGGGCACTGAAGAAAGTGATCGGGAGAAAAGTTTTGGGTTGGCACGAAGTGGCCACCATTTTGACAGAAGTGGAGGCGGTGATAAATTCCCGTCCCCTCACGTATGTATACAGTGACGTGGGAGAGGGCACCCCCCTCACACCGGCCAGCTTTCTCACTGGGAGGCGGCTAACAACACTGCCGACGGAAGTCGCGCAGCAGCCTGCTTCGACGCCCGAGGCACTCCGCGTGCTCTGGAGGCGCCGAAAACGCCTGTTGAACCAATTCTGGGTGGCATGGGGAGCCGAGTACATGCGAGAGCTAAAATCCGCCTATGCTACCGACAGGAAGGAGTCGCCACCTCCCAGAGTGGGCCAGCTGGTGCTCATTAAGGAACCGGCACCGCGCTTGCTATGGAAGCTTGGAAGGATCGAAAAGGTTTTTGAGGGACGGGATGGTAAAGTGCGCTCGTGCACAGTAAGAGTGCCACGCGGCGTAATGTTAACGCGTCCAATACAGCTCATTTACCCGCTAGAGATGGAATGTGCTTGAGCCCATTCGGTGGGGAGTGTGTTGTGACGATTCATTCGCAGAACGCGAAGACGAAAGAAACCCCGCAGAAGCGGGAGAATGGACGAAGCAAAGCGCGCGCCGCCGCCGCCGGGGGCTGTCAACTGGGACCACCGGCGGGGTCCGCGCGCGCGCCACATATGGTTCTTGTTTAACCAGGGAACGTGGCCCTCTCTCCCTCGAAAGAAGGGACCGCGGCGGCTGGGAGCGGGGGTCCAGTTGGTTCGTGAAAAGCATGTGGAACGGTGTAACCTTCTGTACTTCTGTATAAAGAAATCCTGTTGTTTTCCTTTGCACTCGAACGAGTAGTGGTGTTTATTTAACGACAGCGACCGAAAGGAACTACAGATATTCGCTACTACACCTACATTTACAGTGAGCCACCTCGATAATCAGTCCCGGACAGTCCGCGGACTGTCCGAGACGTGATCCGGCGCTCGATTTTTCCATCTATTCCTACGAAGCCTCCACACCGAGGGCAGTCTTCGGACTGCCCGCGGGCTGTCCAGGACTTGTTAATCCAGGATGCCCGGTGTAATAGGAGAATTCTGGAACTAACGTCAGTTCAACTCGCTCAAGGCTGTCCGTGTAAGTGTGACAATTATGAGAAAAGCTCAGATTTTCATTTCTTTCATAACTGGCTTGGCTTGCAACACTTAAGAAATGAAAAAAAAAAAACGTAAAATGCAGCAAAATCGGCGATATGATTGCTTATTAACATTGGCAGAAGATCACGCTCCGTAGCAATGAAGAAGTGAAATAAGATGATTTTTTTTTTTCATTTTCTGTTCTTTTTGTAGCGGGACTTTTACTTGAACATGTACCGTCCAAAATACAAAATGCTGTTAACTTTCACAATAGAGTACGCCGGACAGATCTTATCGTTTCATTGCAGTTTTGAAGTGGTGAATTGTCAGAACAGACCGCAAATGTTGTATACATGCACAACATTTGCGTCGCGGTTAACCGATAGCTCACCAACGCGCAGTTCGGGAAGGGAGACGAACTGCGTCGGGTAAGTTGAACACGAGGAATATGTTCTGTCGTGTGTGTACAACTTATAGAGATTGTTCTCATAATTTTCTTCTTTAGGACAATGACGGAACACTTGAAATGTGTTTTTGCGGGTAATTGCGAAAGTAAATGTTCTTTCAACGGCTAGTTTGGCATGTCAGAATACAGTCAAACCCGATTATAACGAACCCGGGTAGAGCGAATTATGCGATATATCGAACAAAACCAA
The DNA here is from genome assembly GCF_048455015.1 of Haemaphysalis longicornis. Lineage (NCBI taxonomy): Eukaryota > Metazoa > Arthropoda > Arachnida > Ixodida > Ixodidae > Haemaphysalis > Haemaphysalis longicornis. The sequence continues at coordinate 116,906,574 of NW_027526225.1, forward strand.
ATCTGTTGCGAAAATGAATGCTAAACATATCCCTTATAACGAAGTTGACATCGGATATATCGAACTCGGCACGCCTACAATTGCCACCGAAATGCATGGGGTCTCGGAGCGGCGACTGAGGTGTTGAAACTCGCATGGAGCGACGTGACGCCCGACACCTTCCGTAACGGTTTCCAGTGCACGGGACTCACGACGGAGCCCATCCAGTCAGCCAATACTGCTTCGATATTGAAGGACATGGACTTGAAGTGGTGCTAACGACGTCTCCGCCAAAAAGAAAGTGAAAACGAAAACCGCCGCTCTTCTGCGAAGTAGGCAGTTAAGGCGGAAAGTACCTTTATTGCATGCAATAAATGCATTGTTTTGTGTAAGGTAATGACATACTTTATGTGTTCGTTTCTCCATGTGAGAATGGCAGCAGGGGTTCACGTATAGCGAACTCGTAACAAAAAAACTCGTTATAGACGGGTTCGGCTATATCGAACTATTGGCTATATAGAACTAATCGCGGCGTATATTAGAATTCTCTATAACCGGGTTTGACTGTAGCAGACAATAAATGTTTGCGTAGACCTCCTACACAAACAAAATAAGAAAATCGATGCAAATACGCCTCATTTTACTTTCTCATTGCTACAGCGTGTTTTTATTCCATATCTACGAAAATAAAACCCTTTCCCGTCACTTCTGGTTCACTTCACGAGTTTTTACACAAACTAAGCTAATGAAAAGATGTACTCTTCCTGTGATTACCACGGTGACATGCGGTTGCAGCATCAGTTTCCTCTTTAGTATAATTTTGTAAAAAAAAAAAAGTCTTTAGGGACACGGATTACTATTGTCTTTATTTATTCTCTAAGTCAACGGCAATCATTGATACTTCTCTTGCTTTGCAAGCACTGTTAGCGCTTGCTACAGTACGATTGCACGACGATATATCGGTGGGACTGAAAAAAAGAAAATTCGGCGCACGAAATTTTTTTAATTCTGGAAACTTATAGCTTTCAGGCCGTAGCTGACGATGCGGAAAATGAATGCCTGCCAGCAAATGTAAGTATTCCAGGGTCACGGAGGCATCTAGAGCTTTGTGAAGGAGACGCATGCTCGCGCGCGCGCATAAAACGAGAAAAATAACGCGCGTACATTAACCGTAGGAAGACAGCGTTTCGATTCAATTCCCGAATCAAACGTAGCTTGGGAAAGTTGCTGCGACAATAACAGGCCGGGCAGCGAGTGGTCCGAAAAGGAACAAAAACTGGTTCAACCTTGAAATCGCCAAGTCGCCTGCAGCTGTACGCGATCGCGGAGAGTGTCGCGCTGTTTTAGGAGGTTCACAAAAGCGGAGACATTACTTTTTTTTTTTTTGCATTTTCTACGTTTGCACGCAAAGCAGCAAGCCGTTATTTCGGAACACACGGTAATAGTTCTGCAGCTTTCGTATTAAGCAGAAGATGGGTGAGAAACAAGAACTCACCTTCTCAAGCACGCGCGTTGCAGCTTCGGCGTTGAGTCTACGGAATCCGATGAACGCACAGCCTGGCACAGCTGCGCTGTTGACAAACAGCACACGCGGGTGTATTCCCTTTTTAGAGCGGGAGAAAGCTCGCTCGTTGAATTGGACACAACAGCCGCACTGCCACAAGAACGCGACCACTGCGTCCGTTTGAAAAGACCACCTTGACGTTCGCCGCCGCCGGACTTCGCTCCGAGCGCCCACTTCACCGCACCGAAGCGGCTGGCGCCGTTTTCACTCTCCCTCTTTCTCTCTCTCGACACTCTCGACGGGGGTCGCTGTGATCCCGCTTCGCTCGAGGCGACGGACAGCTTTCTCCGCGCGCTCGCCGCATCCGCCGAGTCTCGGTAGTCTGACGTCACTTCCCGGTGTAGTTATGCCAGGCGCGTCTGCGCGTCAACTGCGTGGATGCGTTCGCGGTTGCGCTTCATTTCCTTTAAACCTTAAACGCTCCGTTCGTTTCTTCTTTACTTTTTTTGCCTGCTCACTGGATGCAGGCAGGTGGAAAGCGTAAGTTCAACGAAATCCCGAGCGAACGAGGAAGTTAGCCTGGCTTTCCGTAATTACTGCACGCTCCACTTTTTTTCTGCTTGAATCACACGATATTTTTTGACTCACCTGGTAGATTGGGAACTAACTCGTTGAATTACGCATTCGGTCGTGCTTTTTGATGCCAACATTTTTTAGATGGTTCTTTGTCGACATTTCCCGCTGCCATCTACATGTTGACTCGCTAACGGTGGAAGCGCATATATACGCCCGAAAAGAATGTTATTAGAAAATTGCGCACATGACGTTTTTTTTTAAAATTTTGTTCAGCAAATTAAGGTTACGTGCCTTGTTAGAATGTAGAACTACATGTACACATTCTTCATTTTTGGTTTCAACAATTTAATGTTTAAATTCTGCTTCGTTTGGGTCCCAGGTTGGGTACGCAAGCCACATACCCTCGTATCGTCTTTGGAAGAAGAACTAAATTTCGGACACATACCAATTGCGGTGTTTTTAGATATTAAATCAGCCTTCGACTCCGTATATCACGATGCAATTCTAGCATCCCTTCTTTCACTTGGCTTAGGCGGAAGATTATATGCATGGATTTCAAGCTATCTTGAAGAAAGAAAACTTTTCATGTGCACAGAAGAAGGGCCTACACCGTGTTATGAAGTAAGAAGAGGGTACCTCAAGGAGCTGTATTAAGTCCTTTACTATTCAATATCGTGCTCATTCACCTGAAGCGTGTTCTCCCCCGTATGGTCAAGATAACTCTGTACGCGGACGATATCTGCATTTGGAGTGCTTCGAGATCACGTCTAGTTACGCAACAGAAGCTCCAGACGTCACTTGCAAAAATATCAGAACACCTACAGCCTAAAGGACTTCATCTCTCCCCAGAGATAAGCAGCGCTATGGCCTTCACCCGTAAGAGCATGGATAGATATCATTTTATCCTCGGTGGCCGGCCCTTGAAATACGTCCGTACCCAAAGGTATCTTGGTGTTACAATCGACAGAAACCTCTCCTGGGCTCCGGAAGTAAAGAGACTACGTATGCGAATTTCCACGGCATCCCAAATTATTGGATATCTTGCTGGCACACGCTGGGGCAGCGATTGTCGTTCCATGGTGCTTCTCTTCAAGGCGTATGTTGACGGCGTGTTGCGCTACAGCCTCCCTGTCCTGCAGCAGCTGTCCCCTACAAGCAAAAGACAGCTTGAAGCGGCGAGGAATAACTGTCTCAGGAAGTGCCTCGGCCTTCCTAAAGGATCGTCGCGTTCTGGGACAATTGCTGAAGCCGGCTGTCTGCCCTTAGACGTGTTACGACTTCAAGAAACACTACGAATTCATTTGAGGCACAGGTTACATACAAGAACGCATTCGTTGGCTCATATCGCAGATCGAAGCAATTCCAGCTTTGGGCAAGCAATCAGGGCTATTAAAGCTCAAATTCCAACTCAAGCACCGCAGACAATGCCCCTGGGATTCCCGCCCTGGAGAGAGAGAGAAAAGACTTTATTCAAAGCGTCCTGCATGGGAGGGAGCAAATCCGGCCACGCAGGGCGCGGTGCTCCCCCGTCTTACACTGCGTCTACAGTCCTATAGGCGTGTGTCGGGCCTAGATCCCGAGGCTACCGTGCCCCGGCCCCGCTCGGACTACTCGGGCTCCCTCTAGGGGTTCCCTTTCGCCTCTGCAGGGCCAGAGCTGCCTCGAGCTGCTGGACGGCCCATCTCTGGTCCTTCGGCTCCGCAGAGCCCACACACTGTCTCACACGCGGCGGGTACGCACCGTCCTCAACACTGTCACAGCCCCACATGATGTGGGCCAAGGTAGCCGTCGCCCGCGCACACATGCTGCACACCTCACTCTCGAAGAGTTCCGGGCACACGTGGCGCGCGAGCGCCGGGGTCAACACCGTCTCTGTTTGTAGTTGGCGCAGCCTCACCGCCTCCCACCTGGTTAAGTCCCGGTGTGGGGGCGGAAAGCCGCGTCGCTGTTCGCGGTGCCACTTGAGGATTCCGCCGTAGTCCGTCAGGGGATCCTCTTCTGCCGTTACTGTCGCCGCCTCTTCGGAAGCGGGGGCCGCCGCGTCCCGGCACGTGGCGAGACCACGGGCCGCGGCGTCCGCCTCCTCGTTGCGGTTCGGTACGTCTGGTGTCAGGTCTCGGCCCGCGTGGGCCGGGAACCACTTGAGCGTGACCGGCGTCGTCCCCAGGTCCTCTCTTAGGATCCTCGCTGCAGCCTCGCACACCGCTCCTCTGGCGAAGTTGCGGATTGCAGTCTTGCTGTCGCTCAGGATCGTGTGCACACCCGGGGCGCTCAGGGCCAGGGCGATTGCCACCTCCTCCGCCTGGCTCGCTCCCCGGACGCACACGCTGCACGCGGTCTTTAGCTCCCCCGTGGCGGCGGTCACCGCCACCGCCGCGAAGGTGTTCGGACGGCTCCTGCTCCTGGCGGCGTCCACGTACACCGCCCCGTCCTCGTCGCGATACTTGCGTAGCAGCGCCTTTGCCCGCGCCGCTCGCCTCTCCGCGTTGTTGGTGGGGTCCACGTTCTTGGGTAGCGGATTCACCATCAGGCGTCTGGTCGTCTCGCCCCGCAGCGGCGTTGACTCGGGGTCCGGCGCTTCTGGGGCGCCCATGCCCACTCGGTCCAGGATGCGGCGCCCGACCGCGGAGCGGCCCAGGCGCGCCAGTTGGGCTGTTCTCTGGGCCTCGCTGATCTCCGAGAGTGTGTTGTGCACCCCCAGAGACAGCAAGGCCGACGTCCTGGTCCCGTTCAGCAGGCCCAGGGCTCCCGAGTACGCCTTGCGGATGGCCGCGTCGATCCGCTGCCGCTCCGCTTCCGTCCAGCGGTGGAACGCTCCCGCGTACGCTGCGTGACTGACCACGAAGGCCTGCAGCATACGCAGGAGGCTCGCCTCTCGCATTCCCCTCGAACGGGACGCCACGCGCTTTATCAGGCGCGTCGCAATCCCCATCTTCGTCGTTATGTGTCGGGCAGCCGTGCCGTTGGTGCGGTGGGCGTCCACGTACATCCCCAGGATCCGCAGACCCTGGACGTGCGGGACGGGTGTCCCGTCCCCGGCTCGAACTACGATGTTGCGTTCGGCCTCCTCGGCGGCCCGCTTCCTCCAGCGCCCCGGCGGGGGCAGTATCAGTAGCTGGGACTTCTGCGGCGAACACCGGAGGCCCGTGCCCTCGAGCGCGGCCTCGACGGCGTCCACCGCTGCCTGCAGTCGGGTCTCGATTTCGTTGTCGCTGCCACCCGTCGCCCAAATGGTGACGTCGTCCGCGTACAGGCAGTACTTGATCTTCGGTCCCAGCGCTTCGAGGCGGTTCGCCACCTCGATCATGACCAGGTTGAAGAGGAGCAGAGATATGACCGAGCCTTGCGGGGTGCCCACGCTGCCCAGTTCTCTCTCTTCCAGTCGGTCTCCGCCCACCTCCAGCCTGGCCGTGCGATGGGTCAGGAAGGAGCGAATGTAGTCATAGGTTCGCTGTCCCATGTTCAGCTTCGTCACCTGGGCCAGGATCGCCGAGTGCTTCACCTTGTCGAAGGCACTCTGCAGGTCCAGGCCCAGGACGGCTCGGTTGTCCTTCTTCGGTATCCCTCCGGAGGGCTCCAGAACTTCTCTTTGCAGCAGCAACATCGCGTCTTGGGTCCCCAGGCGCGACCGGAAGCCCAGCATGGCGTCCCTGTAGTGGTTGCCATCCTCCAAGTAACGCTGCCACCGGGTGTTGAGGACGTGTTCCAGCACCTTGCCCACGCAAGACGTGAGCGAGATGGGACGCAGGCCCTCTATACCCGGCGGCTTGTTTGGTTTCGGGAGCAGGATCGTCTTGGCCGTCTTCCACTGCGGAGGGAGCCGGCCACTGTTCCAGCACTTGTTGTAATATCTCGTTAGCGACGAGACGGCCGCGTCGCTGATGTTGCGCAGCGCCTTATTCGTGACTTTATCGGGTCCAGCGGCAGACCGGCAGTTCAGTGCCTGCGTCGCCTGCCTCACCTCCCACTCTTCGATGTCGCGATCGAGGGTCGGGTTGGGAGCGCCCGCGTACTCCGGGTGTTCCTCGTGCGGGGTCGACGGAAGGTACTTGTCATTTAGTCTCCGGTGCATCTCCTCTTCGCCCAGCTGGCCGGCCGCGGCGTGGAGGATCTGCGCCATCCGATGTCTCTGGTGTTCCTTGCTTTGGGTCTCGTCCATGAGGTGACGTAGGAGTTTCCACGTCCCACCCCGATGGAGTTGGCCGTCCGCCTCGCTGCACAGCGCGAACCACTGCTGCGCGCACAGCTGGCGACTGTAGCGTTCGATCTCGCGACCGAGAGCCGCCACCCGCTTGCGCAGCGTGCGGTTGTGACGCTGGCGCTTCCACCTGCGTTGTAACGATCGTCGCGCTTCTATGAGATGTGCGAGGCGCGGGTCCACCCTGTCCGCCTCCTCCGGAACCTCGACTTCGGTCGTCGCATCCTTGGCGGCGGCGACCAGGTTGGCCGCCCACCGGTTGGCCGCCCACCGCCCAGGTTGGCCGCCCACCGCCCTGGAGTCTGTCGCCCCTTCGGATAAAAGCATTTATACCTGGAATTGATTCAAAAAAGCAAGTGCCTCATTAACAATTTTACACACATTAACAAATTTTACACTGCAACGACTCACATTTTTACTGATGGGTCGGCAACATCTGAGTGCAGTTCATCAGGAATTGTTATTCCATCAGCTGGGAAAGCCTTGTCATACCGCCTTGAGCGACCGACTTCGTCCACGTCGGCTGAGCTTCATGGGATAAAAGAAGCCATCCGATACATTCTTCGCCAGCCGTCGACACAGTGGACCATTCTTTGCGATTCGAAGGCAGCTCTTCAGACCCTGCAACGCGCTAGCTGTTTCAGCCTTCATGAACATGCCCAGCGAGAAGTGAAGTATCTCCACCATCTCGCATTCATCTCTGGACATCGTGTGACACTACAGTGGCTCCCAGGCCACTGTGGCATATTGGGTAACCAGAAAGCGGATGAGGCTGCCCGCAGGGGCCTAGAATTAAGAACGCCAAGAAGGATTTTTTTCACGAAAAGTGATGCCTCATCCATGACTAAGGCAGTAGTTTTGGCTGAGAGAAACTGCTTATGGTCCCTTCCGGAGTTTCATCAGGCCTTTCGATGTTGCATAGACCCGTACATGAGAATGAGGCTGCCGGAACGACTACCTCGCCGACTGGAGACACTGTACCATCGACTGCGCCTTAATGCAGCGTTTACAAATTCGTTCCTTCATCGTATAAGCCAGACTTCCAACCCATACTGTGACAACTGTGGCTCACCCGAAACCATCGAACATATACTACTAGAGTGCTCTGCTTATGCTGAATCAAGGGCCCGTTTACAGCAAAGAATTGAATGTCTCCAACCTGGACCAATAACACTAAGCTTGATGCTTGGACCATTCCACTCACCATCCTCCCAGCGCAAAGCCCCGTCTGCATTATTTGAGTACCTCGAGGACATTGGCGTCGCTACAACACTGTAGCCATCTCCCTAGCGTGTGCAGTCAAGTTTTTTACTCAGCGCCCTTAAACAGGACTCTATTCATTTTTAATTTTTATTCTTTTTTTATTCTTATCTTTTGTCTCCTACTCTTCTTCTTCCACCTTCTCCCTTTGTTTCCTTCTCCCCCCTTCCCCGCAGAGTAGCATGTCAGCGAATTCATGCTGGCAAACCTCTCTGCTTTCTCTGTAATAAAGAGTCTCTCTCCATCTCTTGGTATATAGGCGGCTCTGCCTTTTGCGGCCCTGTAAGCCTGGCTGTACCCGCCCCGAGTACGAATAAAAGTATTATATTACAAAAAACGGCACTTGGAAATGGAGGTGCTCGAAGCAGCCCTTGTACGATTAGAATTAGGCCCTTCCAAAGGTGCACTCGGCCAAGATGTGCTAGAAGCCGGCCTTGGGTCGTCCCGGAACTTGCTGATGTAGCCTGTCAAGGGACATCCGCATGTATAAGAACTACGTTAAGCAAATAAGTTGGACTCGCAACACTTGCATAGTTGAAGAAAGTCGGCGTTTAAATTAACACCCAACGACAATATCGTATTCTTTGCATCACCTTTTTCAGCCTAGTCGTCTGCAGTGAATGACGTCATGACGGCACGTCACCAGCACAGATACACGCGCACGCAATAAGAAAAGTAAAGAGATAACAAAACAACAAAACGAAGAATCATGAGACGGATCTGTAACGTGGGATGGTCCGGCTCAGCAGACGACATAAGATCCGAAAGCAGATGAAAAAATATGTATATTAACATTTATTGACATTGGTAACGATGGACAATTGTCTGTGGGTATATTTTGTTACGATTAATATCAACTCTTGTGCAACTATCTGTGCCCCCCCCCCTCATGACTTTGAGACTAGGGATTTTGGAGAAAAAAAACTCGCCTTATATTCGAATAAATACTACTTTAAATGTCATGCTGCACGTCAGTAGCGAAACAAAAAAAACTGTTAATCGAACTGCACATTGGCATTCAAATGATATGACCAAACCGAACTAGAGGCCCTACTACATCCACACGGTGGCTTCATTCAGCAGCCGCCAATCGCACAATCAAGATCCTGTAACATCATAATGACCTGCCAGGGAGCTGGTGACATCACCACTGCTACCTCTCTTTACCTACAATATTTCTTTACTCATCCATTAAAGTTTACTACTACTACTACTACTACTTGTATGTTATCTCCATGGCCCCTTTAAGGAATGATGCTAACCGAGAAAGAAAAGTGAAAAAAGCATGAATGCACTCGCCATTTGTACAAGTGCAGCACGCACACACACAGCTGGCTGGCGCCGCATCTTTTCAAAGTGCTACGAGTTATGCCGCACCTCCGCCAGATGGCGCCACGGGTCCCGCGACCGAGAGAAGACGCAGTGAAACATCCCCCTCGCGAGGGGCACGATCAAATGCAGAGCATTTCCGGGGGCGCACGACGTTAAGTAGTTTGCGTTACGTTAATGTTGTTGCACTTGCGGCAACTGCTGACGAGAGAGCGCTCGTCAGCAGTAATTTGAATGAGTCAACGATATAAGGCGCGTTCGTAGCGTCCCATTCTGTGTCGGCTTTGTGGCGCAGTGGGTAGAGCACCATGTACATTGCGTTCCGCCCGCAGGGTCGAGGGATCGAAACCGGGCGCCGGATAGTATTTTTTTTATATAGTAGGGAGGGGTGCGGACAACGACGGTGCGGACTACGGACGTCAACGCGGGTGACATCGTGAGTTACTGAAATGCTCTGCATTTAAAAGAATACCATAAGTGAGAGCAGTTTCATGTGAACACTTTCATCCAGTTTTCCTCCTGCTCAACTGAGTCAGCACCTGGTCACAAATTTTGTTTACAGCAGTGCTATGCGTCGAGAGAAGAGGCCAAACAAAAAAAATGCACTCCCTCGGAGTGCCAGTCCTCTTCAAACAGGGTCTCGCGCTCGGGGACACGGCACAAGCGGAACCACACCAAGAGCTCATCCTGGGCCAGCGTGATGAACTGCTGCATCCTCTCCTGCTTCAGCACCACCTCGCAGTCTGTGAACTGCCGCTTCAGCTGGCAACACAGAAATGAGAGGAAAGAGAAGCACGTCCAAACCTCAGCCAAAACCAGGCTGTTCTACTGGGCAAGGCAGGAACCCCTTTGTCGTGACATGCTAACGCAGCTTGCTTCAGGGTAACTCAGTAGTACCACGGCCGCTGGATGAAAGGCTCTCATCCAGCGGCCGTGGTAGTACAGATGAGTTGTGAAACTCCCCGGAGGCCCCATGCATCAAAAACTAGTTCACGGTTAGCCCCCGTGCTGGAGACAAACAGGGGCAAGTTGACTAGCTTGCCATCTGTCAACAGCATGCTGAAGTAGTACAGCAGAACCTCGTTGACACGTTCAAAAAAAAAAAAAAAAAAGCTCGAGAGAGAGAAACGTACAATATCTGGGAAAACGTACGATCCGGGAGGAACCGTGCAATAGGGCATTTTTAGTGTTCACGATTGGGAGTGTAGTAACCAGGAAATCGTCTGAACCGGAAACGTATCAGCAGGGTTCTACTGTACTCAAGCTCTTGCAGCCGCTGTTTAAGTCGTAACAACAACAACAACAACAAAAAACAACACGGAAACGTAAGTAGACATGACCTAATTAAGGTCAGTAGTGGTTTGTCAATGGGCGACTGGGTCTGCTTTGGAGATATAAAATTGAAAGAATTAATCGTTATTAAAAAAACTGTTGAACTGTTCCTTTGCCCGAAAGTAAGAAAACCAATGTATAATTGTTGTCACAGCTATGATCACCCATTTACCTTCTCAACTGAGCAGGTTTGTGCATGTTGAAGGTTTATAAACTGAAGCAAAATTGAGAGACGAGCTAGTTGGTGAACATCCATGAGTGAAAGCATTGAATGACTCTGTCCTTCAATGCTTTACTGGTCACGAAACTGCTCCGTAACTCAATGGGAGAGCTTCATATGCTGCGTTTGGCCGCCGCGCGGTGGCGCCACTATCTCACTGAGGTCACTCCTCGGGCGGCGTTGCGCTGGCTCGAACGGCGGAGACGCGGCGAGTTGTGTTTGTTTTGTGCGGGAAAAAAAATGTAACGTGCATCTCGCGCTGTTGTGATGCGACTTAAGTAGTGCAACGACGATACGGAACACGCGTTGCGTCCCGGGATGTTGTTCCTTGTACAACCATAAAACAGAAAATGTTTCCTTGTTCTGTTGACCGAGCGACGGGGAGCTGCATGGGAAATGGAGGCGCGCCATTCTAATGCAAGAAACGGGAGATTTCGGTTTCGATTATACGTGTGTGACAGTGTGTGGGAATGCACTATGTGTGAGAATGAAAAAAAGCAATGTACCCTTTTGAGAGCATCCTGGACCTAGAATTGTACTAGGCCAAATTAAAGGCGGATTTTTGTCAGATCAGTCAGGCGGTAGCGGTGCTTGATTACTTGTTTGCAAACTTGTATTACCTTGCGCTCAGGCTCGCGTGTAAAAAAAGCTTTGGGACGTCCTTGTGCTTTTACTTTTCATATTACCGCGAATTATCCCTTGGGGTTCGTTTTGTTTGTTTTGTAACCGCGCGTGGCCGATTCCGGTTTTCTTATCTGGCGTTTCAACCGGAGCGCCCGTTTGCTCTTTTTTCCGTACGTCCCATGGGGCAATATTGTTTGATATTGAATTCGGGTGTCACCTCGTCGTTAACTTAATTTTTTGTTTCTTCGACATTATTCTTGTTCCTGTTTCCATGGATATCAAATTATTAATGTTCCGAGAGATGCGCATGCATAGCAAACGCCGCGCAACTCACTTTATCGACGTTCATCTGTGCACGTCAAACTGCGGACTGCTTCTTCGACGTTTGTGGGATACGTGGCAATATTTCTGTTTCCTCCGTGTACTGCACATCGCAGCGCGAAAAAATACATTTTTGTACGCTGGACCACGCTCTTTTGTCTCCCTTCGTAATATTGAAATTGTTTTGTTGCGTGTTGTTCTTTTTTCGCTTCCTTTTTTTGCAAGGATTGCAAAGCGTGGAAGCGGAAAGACACACGGTGCACAATATATCTCTTCGTGTTTTGAGCCTTCGCGTTTCTGCAGCGTTTTTAGATGTTCTCTAGTATGTACCCACTCATCGAAACGACAATACTATTGGGCAATTCCTTTTAGCGTCCTGTGCATTCCAGAGCAATCAACGCGTACCACGGATTCATTAAGCGTAGTTTGAACGACGCGTACTTGGTTTCTTTCAGTTTTTTTATTGTATTATCGATAGGCCCGCAGCAGTCCGTGACTACGGAGCTACCGTATGTGTGGTATTTACAACTTTTGCTTTAAAGGAAAGCTGAAGTGCTTTCCAAAAAATTTGAGTTAGATTAACAGTTATATAGTTTCTTGCGCGCTGATTCCGAATATCACATTGAAATTTATCGTAAATGAGTCCAAGTGGCATTTATCTTGCAAAAAGCGCGGCCCCGTTTGAAAGACGCGCGCTTTTCGTCTTTTGACGCTCCTGATTGGTTGCGCCCGTCATGACGTCAAAGGAGGACACCCTTCGGCCGCGCGGGTTGTCGGAAGCATTGCGAACGATCGCACGGTTGCCTTTGCGGCAATTTAGCTTGCAGTTTAATTTTCGCACATGACTGGAAGTTTGTTTTATAATTTCCCGTGCTGTTGGTTCAAATATCTTGGAGCTTAAATTTGCTTTACACGACAGAGAACCCCAAAGCAGTGACTGTGACGTCGACTAGTGGGTTCCATTAAAATATTTTTGAATTAGGCAACCAGCATAGGGGGATTTTATACCTTCTGTTAATATTAGGTGCTGTTTCTTATTATACACAAAACCATTTATGCCGAAGATTAATGGGCGTTTTATAAACAATCTACCAGCGAAAAGCACGTACGTGCACTGCGCCAAAAAATGGCGTTCATGCGCTGTAAACGTATATGCGAGACACATCTTTCCGGTACACGCATAAACCAACAAGCAGACTCTGCTTCCGCATTTCCTTTGTTCGTTGTCGCCCACCCCAGCCCCGTTACTCATCCCCGTACACAGACCCACAAGCGCGCGCCATTTCGGCAGCGGCGCTACAGCGCCTCCGCGATTGCTAGCTGCACTTCGATGAGTGGCGTCTTACTGCTTCACATGCATTTATTATGAAAACACTGCAGCATACTAGTGCCTGCTCAGCATTATTGGCTGTAGTAGGGCTTGATTTTCGCTTGTGCGTTGCGTATTCTGCTACAATATTACGGCCACCTCGTTATAATTAACAGACCAGTCGGACAAGGCAGTTACGTTGTAGTTACGTTACTTTAAGTAACAATCACCAAACGTTTGTGATAATGAATCGTTGGCCTGTTTCAGCATTTCTAGATTTAAGCATTTACCGCGCTAGTCGGACAGAGGCCGTATATTTACTCTTCGCTCCTAATTTTTTTAGTATCATCATTATATATATCACCGACTATCACTGGAGCACACTTGAGGGTCAGTGACAACAAGTGCTTGCCAGGTTATAATATGCAGCCACACGGAATATTGGGCAAAAAATTAGGCCCCCGCAGTCAACACAAATTAAGGCACGGTGGTGGTTCGGAGTGGTTTTTTTTTTTAATTCCAGACAAACATCACCTTATCGTGACATGTATACTTGCAAAATAAGTTATCTGGTTGTCTTGGATGAATACTGTTTACCTCTTAGCCGGGAGAGAACTTCTATCAGGATTGGCCCCTTGTTTTAGTTTCGCCAAACAATTGTTTTTTTTAACACTGTCCTGAGCCCTAGGGAAAAAAAACCGACGCGTTTAACGAAACAAGTATTTCCTGAAGAAATGTGACTTGGTTTCTGTAATGGAACGAAACATCCCCGGCAAAAGTACAGCAGTATTCCCCATCCTTCCTAAATCTAGGATTTAATGTGAACATCCACGTCCGTCGCATCCAAAAAAATAAAAATAAAACCGCATTGGAGCGGTTTACAAAGTATTTAACGTAGTGTAGTATATTCTCTGTCATCAAGCACAGCCACCTCGGCTGTCGCTTTTGTATGTTATCAAGCATCCCGGCGTGGCATTATTCTGCTTAGGAATACGGCATGATAACGTATGCCTCGTTTGGCGTTCGTGCATACTTTTTGAACACGAAAATTGTACAAATGAGTGCTATCAACCACAACAACAAGTATCATTCACAAGGAAACACGGCGAAAAGAGCATGGCCGAGGCGGCCGATCCGGCCGGAAGTCCAGGTATGACGTTTTTCAGCCGGTTTTCGCCCGCACTCGTCGGTCTTCCGGCATCGCGCGGCGAGATGGGGGCGGGGCATCGGGCCACTTTTGTTTGCTCATTGCGCCGCTTCTATAGCATGTATTGCGAAAATATTTCGTACACATCAACTATTCGATGCGTACTTGCTACTAGTCAACTTTTCTTTTAATTCTAAAACCGCTTCACCTTCCCTTTAAGAAAAGAAGCAATAGAGATTTACAAGTCCGTGAACACGACGGCGCAGCGCTTTGCTGCAGAGGACGCAGAAGCCGTTGCCGTTCGCGGCCGAAGTCTACGGTAATTCACTTTGAAAAATAAAACCCCATTGAAGGCAGGTGATATACACAATGACTGGACTATTCATCGCTTACTATGAAAAAAATTACACTCAATAAGCGCGCAGACACCAAAAGCAGCGAGCGTTTGCATTCCAAGAGCTGGCCAATATGCCGCACGCGCGGCGGCTGGATGCCTTGCCGAAGTTTCGGGACCAGTAAAGCATTGAAGGACTCTGGTGAAACTTAAAGGGACCCAGAAAAGCCGTTTGTAAAAGTTACAAAAGGCCTTTATTGTCGCGTAGTACCAATATAGCGATGCAATGCCATTGGAATTATTGATTTACATTCAGTATTAGCTGCGCCAGAAGCAATTAAGTGCACCTCTCCCCCCTTGCCGATCGATTCCTCCTCCCTCTCTGCTTCTTTCAAAGCAGCTGGAAACACTGGGAATAGCCGTGTGACACCGCGACGCTCGACTACCGTTCACCGCTAGCTACATTCCTGCGCCTAGGCACGCGTCAATGCAGACCCACCTTTGCCTCGGGATCGCGCAGGAAGGAGGAAGAGCAACCGGAAGCCAATGGCAATGACGTTGCCGGCGACCGACGATCGGCCGAATCAGGGGGGCGCCTCGCCGTTGCGTCAGCCGCGGTCGGCTCGCTGCGGCGGCGCGCTCTTCAGCTGAGAAAGGCGATCTTCAAAAATTGTTTACAAATTATCCGTACAACGTATGGGGCTCACACTTGGCTCAAAAATCCCCTGTTATGTGTTCTACCACCTGAATGCATTTGATTGCCACCTTCACAAAGCTTTTCTGGGTCCCTTTAGCGCAAACAGACACAGGGACGAGAAGGGAAAACGACACCAGCACTTACTATCAACTGAAAGATTTATTAAAATCGAAAACACATTTATACCACACCAAGACCTAACAATCAAGCACGTGTGACGTCGCACATGCGTACGGCGGTACATGAGGACAACAACCTATGGTGTCATACCAGACTGCTCTGCGATTGACGGAGGCCGGAAAAAGCAAACGCTAATTAGACAGAAATTATAAGCTTTCCGAACGAGCTATTCATGCTTAAATTTAGGCCACATTCTTTTAGATGCGACTGCATCTCATTCACTCGCCTTGTCCTTCCATACGGCGTTGTTGTTGTCCATCCACACCCCTCCCCCATTCTCCTCGCCGCGCGAGCTGCGCTCTCCGCCGCTCACCCCCTCTCCTCTCCGATAGCGAACACTCTTTCGCGATGGGCATTGGATTGGATTCGATTGGGTTGGCTTGGATTTGGATTGGATTGAATTAAACAGATAATTTCGTTTCGTCCGTAACCATCATAAGTCGAGTTCAGAAGGATTATTAGATGCGACTGCATCTCATTCACTCGCCTTGTCCCTCCATACGGCGTTGTTGTTGTCCGTCCACACCCTTCCCCATTCTCCTCGCCGCGCGAGCTGCGCTCACCCCCTCTCCTCTCCAACAGCGAACACTCTCTTGCGAGGGGCATTGGATTGGATTCGATTGGGCTGGCTTGGCTTGGCTTGGATTGGATTAAAGTGGATTGTGTTGCGTCATAGCCGCGGTCGTTCCAGCACCGGCGTTCCGATTTCCATCGATGCGTTGAATGGAGCCTAACAATTCTGCTGACCAACCCCACCTGGCCCCCACAACATCACTCGGTGGCAGTGAGCCAGTCTAGCACGGGTGAGCACTGCGCGGTCTCCATCGGCAGTGGCAGCGTTACGGTCACGACCGTGTACCTCGCACCCAACCTCTCACGCGCTCAAATCGAAGAGTACGTGCACAACGCGTTGGAGGAGTCTCACTACAGCGTCAACTCGACCACACCGTTCCTCTTGGTCGGAGACTTCAACGCGGACGTGCGCAGGCACGATTGGTTCGTGCGTCACATGGCGGTCAAGTACTCGCTGGAGTGCATGACGACTAGTGCCCCAACAGCGATACGGGGCACGTGCATAGACTTGATCTTCGCTGAAAATTGCACGGTGGTCCCTTTACTTCACCATCCACTACCCGTACACTTCAGTGACCAAGGCAGTCATCGTTAACGTTACGCCGCGTGTTAAATAAAGAATACATCATACGCGTTCCTCACACGTTTCACGCAATTAGAGAATCAACCCAACGGAAACACCAAGTGAACCCCCAAGATGCGTCGCATCTCCACAGGGTTCCCCTCGCGGGAAGGTGGGGTAATTTTTTAAAGGAGTAAGAATGGTGGGACAAACAGTGGAAGTTACGAAAGCACACGTAAACATAGAAGTACCGTTGCGTACTGACGTTGGTACTGCGCGCACTATGATTTGTTTAGATGCACGGCACTGTGGGGCTATGGGGTTGTCTCAGACGACACTGGCCGATTGACACAAGCGAAGGTGTCTTACGTGACCATATTTGTCGAGCGAACACCGTGTTTCATGAAACGATTATTTTCTCTATAAACAAAAACCAACCAGGTTTAAATATGGTTATAAACCAAAGGCAGAAAACAGCTTGCCGCAGTGTGGTGGCGCCATCTAGGTTGACTAACAGTAAGCAAGTCTCCGCTCCACACCAAGTTTAGCTGAAAGACCTGTTCTTATGATGTCATTGCAAACATCGTTGAAACACACGTTTTGGTGCGAGAATCAAAATTTTAGCTTAAATTGATTAACTTCGCAGTGAATAAAGCATCGTTTGCTTCCGGACAAGCGCTGGGGGAACTATAGAACACGATATCTTTCTAATAAAACAAACGTATTTTGTCTTCATGACCCCTTTAAAGGGGCCCTGCGTACCGCATAGGGCGCGGCAGCATTGAGGCCTGAGTGCAATCACTGGAGCTGGAGGTAGGAGATAGAACTGAGGACTCTTGTGAAGGGGGAAGGGGAAAAGCAATGAATGAGCCCTCCACAAGAATTAAGACTGCAACCCCCCCCCCGCATTACACTCCCAACGAATGTGAAAGGCACTGGCACAAGGATCTCGACCCTACTTCTCTCTCCACTCCGCAAATCAGCCAGGGGTAGGTTAAGGCAATGATACGACAGGACGTGCGTACGGAAAAATTCCTGCTTGAGGCAGGCTTTCTTATTCTACGATGCAACAGGGAAAGGCTAAAGAGAACTGACAGGTGGCTTGGCTGCGACGAAACTTTAACACTCTGCGGAAGCAACATATACTACGTTCCTTCTTGCAAAGAGTTGCGCAATACACCGATGCGGGTGTGTGCTGCTTTATTAACATAAACCCCTGCAGAAGCAACTTGCAAAGCAGACAATATGGAAGGCTTCACAAATTTCCGGCACAACTGTTAAACAAATAGTGATTTCCCACTAATTAAAAGCTGAGAGAAAAAGTGGCTTTTAGTAACACGAGGTTGCTCCCAAACAGTGGTCGCATGTTTGTGGCCAAAAACAGCATTAGCATGCACAGAGATATTTCAAAATCACACAGGGCAGTTGAGTTTTGCATTAACATTTGGTAACGATGCTTCGCATTAAAGGCAACCTGCACAAGTTTATATTCCCCAGCATCGCGCATCAAGACAGCTTGTGGTTAAAGAGTGTGTGAGATGAGCATGGCGCTTACTAAAAGCTGTTACCACAGTAAAAAAAAACAATGGACCTGCCGAAAACACAGTTGTTCCAAATGGAACCATTTGCATTTCCCAATTGTTCCAATTGAACTGATTGTGTTTACTGCATGTCCATGTGGACCTTCAATTTTTTTTTAACTGGGATATACGGGTGTACAGGGCCCTTATACTCAAATGTAAAAATGGTCATAATGGGAGATGATGGGATTGTGGCTGAAAGGCCAGAGATGATGGGAACAAAACTTGTACCAAACAAATTTAGATTCTTAATGGGTCAAAGCTACACCTGGCCAATGAGGTGCAGCATAGTGGAGGGCTCGAGATTAATTTTGACCTCTTGGGGATCATTGACGTGTGCCGAAAACTCAACACACGGGCGTTTTCGGTTTTCGCCTCCACCAGAAAAGCAGACACTACGGCCGGGATTGAACCCGCGTCTTTAGGCTCAGCAGCAGCACGACGCTTTACTTAGCCACTGCGGCAGGTGGCTTGCACCATCGCCTATGCCAAATGCATTGCCCGCTTCCCAATGGGAGTGAGTGGTATGCCTGCACTGCCCACATGTCGTAAGGTGGGGCCCCAATCTGAAGCGGGATCAAGCAACCGTAACTGAATTCGAGAGCGGCTTGTGCCTGTTTGCCAAGGCAACCGATGTTTGAGATTGGTAAAGTAACAGCACTTGCGCCAGCGTTGCCGCTTTCCACCAACATTACCACTTTCTGCCACGCGTCACCCCAAGATGAACGGGTCACGTGACTAAAGCGCTGGGAAGGCTACCGATTGGGGGAGAGTGGCCGGAGTAGAAGGAGAGGGCTTGGTTGGCCAGTCTGGGCTGATGTGTTTGGCATTGAAAAATACAGGAGGCGATGCTTGCACACTCATCACCCCCTACCCGGCTACAGTGACCACAGGAGAGCGTTACGAAAAATGAAGAAACAGGCCTTCCAAAAAAAAGCTTGCAGAGAGCAGCAACACGTGCGCGGAACTAACCGTTTCCTCCGTCAGCTTGGCTGCGTGCCGGCTAAGTCGATGCAGCACATCCACGTATGGGTCGGGCGCAGTTGGCAGAAGTGCAAAGCAGGCAGCGCCGAGCTGTGCAGCGAGTTCAGCCTCCTATGTGTGCAGCCTGAGGGCACAAGCAAGCAGAACAAGATCCTGCTTGCACTGCAGCTTTGGCCAGTGCAGCTCCAGTGCAGCTCCGCACAGCTCTCTGTTGCGCTGCAGGACGGTGAGACCTGGCTCAGGCTGTGCGCAAGAATGGAATGTCAATGGAAACACCAAGTGGCTTGAAATTTAACGAGAAGCATGCTTGTTGCGGTAGCGAGCACTCGGTCGCTATGGTGATGTAAATGCAATATTCCGTTCCAAGATTGGTACAAACCCTGCGCATCCGGCACAATGCAAATCGTTAATTAAACCATGATGATGCTTAGGCACTTGCGCTTTGTAATGGGGTGGTGTTCCACAGTGACCTTAGTTGTAACGCCACTGTACAATCACCTTGCCAAAAAAGAAAAGAAAAAAACACCTTTACGGAGTTTTTGTGCTAGCCTTACTTTGTTTGCATGTCTTCCTAGATCGTTCTCTGCTCTTTTCCCACCAACACTCTAACCTTCTTTTTCTAACCTCTACTGCTGTCCAGTTCACTTTTCCGTTAACCTTAAAGCCAAGCGCTTCCGGAAGCTGGAGGTCTCCCTCACTGAGGACTGGACGGATACCTTAATTTGCACTCTGTTACAATATGCCGCATGGTTTCAGGCTCCCTGCTGCAACCTGCACACAGTTCTTCCTGTAATGGCTTGCGGATAAGCGTTTTTGTCCACGAGCATTTTGTCCGCAAGCGTTTTGCCCGCAAATGTGTTCATGTGCCACGCCCCACCTTTCAACTGACCTAAAATATACCAGACCACTTTTATTTACGAAAAGAATGCGCAGAACTGAGCTAAGAGAAAATGTTACAATTAAAAAAAAATTCCGGGTCTTGAGAAAAATATTGCCATTCGCTTGAACCTGGGTTGATTACAAAACCAATGATTATACCCCTAGGCTACTGAGGTATAAAGATGAGGCTCTTTTAGTAGTTGTGTAAAAGAACAGGAGTGCTCCAAGTGGCTGAAAAGAACACTGGCTAAATTTGGCTCTTATAATATTATGTATAGCGAGTGATGTGTAACAAGAAGCCTCCGATTGCTAGGTGAAATATCTCAGAACTGAACAGGTACTCACATGTTATCGCATTATTTTAATCCTCAAACAGAGCTAAAAAACTAATGCCCCAGCTAACATTGCAAGATCTTCAGCTAACATTTGAACTGACAAAATTCAAACCACACCGGCTGCAACATTGGCCAACGAGGCCTGTATGAGACTCGGAGAGGGAATTATTTGAGATCAGAACTAGACTGGCCCAAAGCCGCAGGAGAAGGTCCCCGTGGTAGCAATCGGCCTTGGTGTAAACCCCAGGATTCCCAAGTGAGTTGTTCTGAAAAAACTTTAAATCGACAGCTTAAAGCAAGTGCTAGAAACACACTCATCAACGTTGCCTTGAGGACTTTGGGGCCGAGCTGCTGGGTGGAGGCAATGCGCTGATACATGGCTTCCTCCCACATGTACACATCTCTGAGGAGCCGGTCAACATGGTTTACAATACTGCCATTATCAAGCCAGTTTGTCACTTCTAGTGCTAGCCACTTCTAAGGGAACCCCAACTCCAAAGATCTTTTCACCGAAAGCAGTGGACTTGAGTCCTTAATGTGGTATAGCAGGCCGCACCCTCCAAATCTCCGCTTCAGGAAGTTGAAAGACCCAGGTAATATAGACTGAGGCACACGTGAGATATTCCAAGCCTTCTTTCTGGTTAGGTAGCACTGCACTGCAGAGAGAGGCGTTATTGCGGAACCGGCCCAAGTTTAAAAGCAAACTTTTCCATCCTGGAAGTCAAGCCAGCACCCTAACAGTGTGCAGGCAAAACAGTGCCAGTAGAGTACTCTAGTGGGACCCTACTGCTTTCCCCTTTAAAAGGAACCCGCAACACTCTTCGGGCAGTGAAAGTAAACCTGCACGATGTTTAGATTACACTGCCAGGCCTGAGCCAAATATTACACGTGCACGGGAAGCGGTGAGCACGCAAATCACTGTGAAAGACACGGAAAAACCAACCGCGTTCTCTTCAATTTTTCTCATTATGCTTATGGCCTACACGACATCATTGTGGCCATGGCTGTTCTACTGGCTGTCCCTGGTCAACTTCGCAGTTTATTTCTCGCATTTCCTCTGACGACCTGCCGTCATCGGTGCTGTGTCGCATTGTCGCGTTGTCCGTGGTCAGCGATACCCACATGGCTATCGCTGATATCGTTCACCCCTTTGTGATACATCGCGCGACGTACCGTTTTTGGTCGTGACGTGGTTTTGGAAGCTGGTGGTCTTTATGGGTCAATGAAAACTTGGAAGAGCACAGGCATTGAATAGTGTTGAGTAAGGATAGCAGAGGTTTCCATTGAGCGGCTGCACGGCAGCTGATGTTAGGCTTAATTTGACACTATGTGTAAAGTCTGCTGGCCATGTGATTACACAACTAGTGGCAGCAGCAGCAGCTGTAGTGCAAAAAGCGTCTCACCGCACTACGGCTTGTGGCACCAAATTATCAAACATGAAACTGGCAACAAGGGGGGTTGGTGGAGGGGCAAGGAAAAGGCAGCCTGAACGTGCACGGACGATGGGAACACACCTCACTGCGTTTTTTTTCCGGTCAGTCATCTATTACACTACGTCTTCATGACTCCCATGAAATTGAAGTTATAAGTGCATTGCAGTCCATGATAACATGCCTAGGCTGCCGCTAAAATAAAACAAGACGTTTTAGAACAAAGCGCCACAGACGCGGAGACCGTGCCATTCCATCTGCTGCCTTCCAGTTACTTTTAAACATCAAGCCTACAAACTGCAGGGCTTCCATCTCCGCTTCGTCCATGGTTTTGTTCTGCAAGTCCACAGTAGTCTCAAAAGTTTGACTGCATGGTCACTGTCACCACAGAGGCTGTCGCAGAGGTTTGCACAGTCTGCAATCTTAAAGAAGCATTAGTGTGTTGTAATTTCCATAGCAACGCTGCCGCCATGTTGGCTTTGGAGGCGTTTGTAATGGTCATGGCAACAACGCAAGGAGGCGCACCTCGTGTGAGGGGGGGGAGGTTCCGCCCTCACAGGACTGTGACGTCACCTTCGATTCTGCCACCCATGCTGCCACCTCTTTCTCCCCACCCGCCAGGCCACCACCACTCCCTGTGGACCAGACGCCAGCTCAAATCACACTTGAACTCTTTATTCGTGTCACGTGGGCGAACACGATGCAAGGCGAGAAACACTGATGCACAGTAAAAAAATAGACAAAGTCGTCATCAAGCACAGCACAGAGCACCAGTCCTATTCTTTAGCTCAGGTTCCCGGAATGAGTTTCCAACTTTTCACTATGATATGGCTGCCCTGAATGTGTAAACGGCGCAGATAGACCAGACAGAGGAGACTCCACGGAAATAGTCTTTCCTTTTTGACTTTGTCTATTTGGGCTAGCTGTTCGAATCTCAATCTCAACCAACCGGTCGAAATTTTCTTTTTGCTGCACTTTCTCAACGTACAAAAATGTTAAACTCTCACCTCAACCAATATTGCATCCCAATTGAATGCCATTGCCCAATTACCATATAGTACATCACTCAGAGCATATCGCATTTGTCTTGTCAGCAGAAACAAAGGTTACGGTTAGGAGTACTTCAAATTGAGTTTGGGGCTAAAACATGTCCTTAGCTGGTTGGACTCAGCCGTCCTGGGGTGGAATTCTCTAAAACATGGGCGTCGTTTTGGAGCAGTGTGGTACTGGCATGCAAATGCATGTATTCGTGGACTGTCCACAAACTGCCTGGGCAATAGAGAAACTTCCAAGCTGCTCTTTGGGTATTTTAGGTAAGTACAAGGTGAAATTGAGGCATTTTGTCGACACGGCATCGGCCAAGAAGTCCTTCACCACTCTCAATGCCCTCGGCTATGGGGGATTGTTCTTCATTATTGTCACCATTATATTTGTAAACCAAATGCAGGAGTACGTGCCAAAGCTGAGTCAACCGTTTGCAAGTTCAGAAAAGTGGCATAGACTAAGTGTGAAAACTTCGTTAAGCGTAAGTTAGTCTAGGAGTAAATGGCAAACTACATGGTAAGGTAACATTTTATATGTCCGTATTTATGGGCACCGCCTTAGTATTTCGCCATTGGCCCATGAGCTAAATGGGTTTTAGGAATGGGTCAGCCAAAGATTGTGCAGTTACCAAAAGACGAGCTCAGGCTTGAAGACGAAAAGTGTGCTTTCGATGGAACCGGCTGCCAATTCCAATGTTAGGGAAAGGCATTGGGGTTTCAGAAAATGCCACAATGACGCTGCAGTTTGTGCATTGGAGAAAAAGGAGGACAACGTTGTGAAGCCAAATCCAGAAGCAAAGACTGTGCTGCTGCCAACGGATCATTCAAGTAGAGCTATCTGGACAATCCCTCTAGTTTTTTTTGTGCAGAGCATGGAACAAAGTTTGGTTAAATAACGGCTGGACCCCATGCTTGACCACCCACATCATCAAATACTCACTTTCAATCAATAATAACTAAAGTCAACTTCGAAATTTCCACAGGCCCCCTGTCGGAGTCGGTCGCTAAAATGTTTTTTTTAGAGCAGCTTCATTTGAAAGCATTTTTAAACATGCTTACACTTCCACATCGCTGTTGCATTTATGCCATTGAATTTAAAAGCACTTTGATAATACCCAAAGTCCTGCAATTTGTCAATAATGAACAAGACTGTAAGAAATAAGGGAGTTGTTCACCTAATTGAAAACGAACAAATAAAAACCACAGCATATTGAGGCATAGAGACAGGTAGGTGGTTGGGAATTTAGAAGCTTTCTGCTGGACAACGTTTCAAGGGTACATGTTGCTGTGCAGCTTTGGTGGACCATTGAAGCAGTCAAGGAAAAAGCCCATGTCAGAAAGAGGCCCAAGTGGAAATTAGCCTGTTAAGTAAAGATGCTTTCCCCAACTAAGAGACTTGACATCCTGTGAAAGTAAATCCTCTTAAATCAACAATTTGTTGGTACGCACAACCATGTCCAGAGTATGTTAAACGCTGCAGGTAGTAGAAATTCGGCTGTAGTTTTTATGGCGAGAGCTGGATTTGAGAAACCTGTGCAAATTTAGGTGTGGCTGGCTTCACAAAAATGACGATCGTCATTGCCAGCACCACAATCACCTTTGTCAATGTCAGGAATCGGCCAGCTGCTAACACGTTATTCTCAGTCAAACTTGTATCAATTCAAAAGGGCCACAGTTTTTGTTGTTGAATAGGTTGGCCAAGAAGTTAAGTCTACGCAATCACTCATTTTTCTTGACACAAAGGATTGGCCAAAAAGTCAAATGTGCACCAACTACCAACAGAGTCTTTATCGATGTGTGGCCATCAGAGACCAAAAAGCAAAAAGACGCCCGAGAAAGACTCGGACGCATTCAATTTACGCTTGAATGACCATGTGAGTACACGTTCCACAACACACCCGCCGCGGTGGCTCATTGGCTCTGGCGCTGTGCTTCTGAGCACAAGGACGTCGATTTGATTCCCGGCCGCGCCGGCTGCTTTTCTGATGGAGGCGAAAAGCAAAAACGCCCGTGTGTACGAGATTTCGGCGCACGTTAAAGATCCCCAGGTGGTCAAAATTGATCCAGAGCCCTCCGCTGTGGCGTGCCTCATCACCTGTGATGTGTTGGCGCGTTAAACCGCACAATCAATTAATCAAACATTCCACAACACATGGTCAGCAGTACGGGATCATTGCTAGGTGCACCTAGAGCACACTGAAGCACAGGTGGTCTTTCCACTTCCTCTAACAATACAACCCCTGTGCACAAACAATGATCCTCAAGTACTTCCAATGTACTGCTTGACAACTTGGTCAGCTACCAAAAGGCACTTTATTTGCGTTTAATCATGATTGCGAACATGAAGACTGATTTTTATGCCCTTATGCGGATCGATGATTTCCTGCCCAAGGGTGAAACGGGCCATGAAGACAACATACAGTTGAACCTCATTATAACGAAGCAGAATTAGGACAGACAAATTAGTTCGTTATAGCCGATATTCGTTATAACAGTAGAGGTAAAAATCTGCTATAAAAAATCGAGAATCTCGCTCCCGCAAATATACTTGATACAAAAATGCATTTTTTGAGGCTTCGAACCCACTATACACATGGTAAAAGCTTTCTCCTTGTTGCATTTCGAGTTCAGTGAACCGGAACATCAGTACGTGAAATTACAGCAGAACAGAGTTCCCTTGACAAAACAAGACTGCGTCCTTATTTATTTGATGCAGGATGTGATCTTCGTCTGGTGGATACTCACAGCACTGAACAGGATCAAGTTTTACACAGTGTCCAAGAACAAAGAAGGCCTTCATACTTCGGCAGTTTAGGACTACGGGGGTTTTTCCAATTAGCTTCTCAGCCACCTGTGAAATACTTCTTCGTTATATCCGATATCGCGCGGCTCTCACGGTTTCAGTTTCGTTATAAAACAGTAGGTGTCATTGAAATAAAGCGTCACCAAGCAAAGTCTGTTATAGCCGATAATTTGCTATATCAGTGTTCGTTATAATGAGGTTCAACTGTACAACTTGGTCCAATTTGAAAGGACCAATGTTTGGTAACTCGCAAAGCTCCCTTCCATCTCCAATAGCCATTTTAACATCAAAAGCGCAAGAAATACTGCGATTCAAATTTAACGATACAGCAATGTTATATGGGCAGCAGGGATGTGATATGGCCAGCACTAGAAACACAGTTACCAGTGCGTTAACTGCCCATTAACGTTCAAGTGATGCAATCAAATGGAACATGGACTTACACCCCTCTCACATGGGCACTTTCAATCGCGGTTGAGCCTGAACACGCCCCAACTCAATCCTTGTTTCTCAAACGTGATTGAGAGTTCCAACCACGATTGGACGAAAGTAGTGGTACTCTCGTCGCCGCTGAGTAATGGCACAGAAGGTGTCACTTCAACTAACACCAACTTGTATCAACTAACTTATAAGCGCGCAGTAACATTTATGTAGTTCCGTATAACTACGACCGTGCAAAGTTGCCAGACGCCGGCTGCGAAGTACATTTTTAGCGCCATCTGGCAAACGTGAGTGCAACCGGTGCAACTTCTCGATCGGCCGAAACGCACCGTGTAGAAGCGGCGGTGCGTCGAGCCCGCTCGAAAAGTCAATCGCGCTTTGCTTCAATCCGGATTGGAAGTGCCCGTGTAACAGGGGTATTAGGTTGGCACCGCCAACCGCACAGACAAGATTTGCCATAAAGTGGCTGTGAAGCCCCACTGCTTTAAATAGGAGGCACACTGGTCTTAAACCAAAAAAGTTTATTTTTGCAGTTATGATAATGAAAATTGGGGGCCGCATGTAGTTTATCATTCAGATTGTAGATAAAAAATTTGTTTTTGTGTAAAATGAGTACATTCAAATTTACTTGGATTTTTATATTTGATTTTCTGACAGCCTTAGTAAAAAAAACCTGCTGGAGGGATGCAGCTGAACAAGGCACCAGTGAACTGTGAACAAATCAAGGAGTGCAATAAGACTAGCATCATCATTTTATCTGGTCTGTAGCAGTATTTAAAACCATTTGAAGTTTGGGCTTGAAATTGGCAACCAGAAAAACCAGTTTTGCCTTCCAGGCCCAGGTTTCCAACAGTGGTAACTTCTGCTACAGACCAGATAGAATGATACTGTCAGTCTTATTGCACTCCTTAATTTGAGCACAGTTCACTGGTACGTTGTTCAGCTGCATCCCTCCAGCAGTTTTTTTTTAACGAAGGCTGTCAGAAAATCAAATATAAAAATCCAAATAAATTTAAATGTACTCGTTTTACACAAAAACAAATTTTTTATCTACAATCGTAACGAAAAACTGATTGATTGATTGTAGGGTTTAACGCGCCGACGCAACGCAGACGATGAGGCGCGCCGTAGTGGAGGGCTCCGGATTAATTTTGACCACCTGGGGATCTTTATCGTGCGCCGAAATCTCGTACACACGGGCGTTTTTGCTTTTCGCCTCCATCAGAAAAGCGGCCGCCGCGGCCGGGAATCGAACTCGCGACCTCGTGCTCAGCAGCGCAACGCCTTAGCCACTGAGCCACCGCGGCGGGTCGTAACGAAAAACTACATATGCCTCCCAATTTTTATCATCATAACTGTAAAATAATGTCTTTGATCAAAGACCCATGTGCCCCTTTAATATCTGAATTATTTGTTCAAGTTTGCAATAAAATTGACAGAATTAATATAACCCCACTAATTCTGACAATTATTTCCGTTACCATTTTTATTGCGCAAAGCAGTCTTCTTAATAAACCAACCAAACTTGCATCTTGTGTTCATGGCCCCTTGAAAATTCCCACGTGATAAGCTTGCAAAGCTGCCAACTCTCTTTGCCGTGTCCTATATTATGCAATACAGCAAATGTGCTCTAGGTTTTCAAAGTGAAAGCTATCTTAGTGGGACTGATGGAGTCCTGTCAAAAAACTCTCGCATTTCCCCATAGACAGGTTGGTCGACTGAAAAGCTATGATAAAATGTCTCGATAGACAACGCGTGCGTGAAACCAGCCTTCCATTTTGTCAAAACGGTTACTCGAAAATCGCGAAAAAGGAACTGTTCTAGATAAGACAATAGATGCACCAATCATGAAGGAGGAGTACAATAGTATACCCTTATCTCATAAACCACGTATCAGTATACATTCACATCGTTTGTAGATGTGTTTAGTGCGCAAAAAATCATTACATGGGTTTGTTCTTCATTTGCAATTCGGGTTGTTGAAGGTTGATGATCAATTGGACGCACTTTCAGCAAAGGTTTTGATGCAGTTTTGATGTCAGGAAGCTTTCGCACTTCTCTCAGCTTTCTTTAAAAAGGGATGGTAAGGTTTCCATTAATAACGTCCATTCAGGAAAGCTGCCGACATCTTGCGCACTGCTTGTCATCAAGACCAGAATGAATTAAAGAATGGTAGACTTACGATTGAAGGGACACATTTAAAGCAGGGTTAGAGCTTCTGTAAAAACTTGCCAGTCCACCACTGCAAGAACTTTGGCTAGCTTTTCCTATAGTGACACTAGTTCTTCAAATTGAGCACTTTCAAGACACTTTCCAGCAAACAAGATACTCAAGGTTCTGCCACAAACCCTGGCGGCTGGTGCAATTTAACATAGGTAGCTCTCACAGCTTTCCAAAATGCCAGAGTGCAAGTTCAAGGCCATTTTCATGGCTGACCTATCAGTATTATAGGACTACATAACGCACTCCTCCCATCAGCAAAATCTGCAGCTGTCCTCAGCTGATAGAGATTTAGAAAGTGAATTCATCCTCCATCAGAGAAGTGGAACCACCTTCCCAGACAAATTTCAGGCACTTATGATTGCACAGCTCTGCACTGCATTAACCATTAAGGCAAATGACACAGGGTGTCACTAAGGCCTGCACAATAGTTGCCACATTTTAATTTTGTTGTATGCTCCTTATAGATTATTCGCACCCACTCCTCTCTAAATATTTTGGCCTTGAGGGTAAAATAAATGATTTACTTATTATCACGTCTACAAAAAATGTTTCGTGGATTTTGGAAAGCGCCGGCAGTTCTTTTGCATGCCAAGTGCGATTAGTTAGCACATCTGGTGAAAACGATCCGACAATGAAGGCTACACAATAAATACACTGCAATGAGTCATGCTTTGCTTTATTGTGGCAATGAGTGCTCAGACTATTCTAAACACTGATGACGTATGATAAACGAAAGGAAGACACAAAACGAAAACAGCCAGTCGCCACCCGTCTTTTACTAGCAAGAAGTCGCTAGTTCACTAGTGTTTCATGAATCACTATTTACAATGCACGTCGATAGTAAGTATGCAACATACACCTCGTGGCTAGCAACCCCAAAATTACTGGTTTCATCTCCGCCGAAAAGATCGTGCAGAAATGCTTTGTAGATGCCACTCCTGCTTTCCGCATCAACACAATTCACAGCACATGTCAAACCGGTAATCTCCTCAGGTGCTTTTCCACCTCAAAGTTAAAAGTGCCTAATTTGACACCCTCGAATGCAGGTGTTCTTCTGGTAACACTTCATCTCAATTCACAATGGGCATGTTCACGATATTCACCATTCCACATTAGTTCAACAACAACACCATTTCATAATTCCATGCTAGATCTCCGCTATGATGTTATATCATGCAACATGGCTGCCAAAACAACCATCGTATCGTCAGTCTGTGCCCCTTGCATAGGCATTGCAGCTTCTCAGTGTTTCAACAGCTGTCTCGTCGACAGCGCAAAAAAAAAAAACCTTGAAGCACCGCACCCACTTGTGCCAACTCGCCCACTAACAGCCACCAACAACCCGCATGCGTTTGGTTACGCCCAAAAGTCAAACACTATGGAACAGGAATCAAGTGTAAAGAAAGGGACAACACAACTGTAAATAATCATCTCAACAAAAAAGACAAATTGCTCTGGGCACAGCTGTTAAGGTTCTCGAAGCATGGCAAACACACTACCTCCGACAGCTTGCATGTAATGCCCCTAGACTAAAAAATCTTTACGGTGTTTAGCAACCAAACGCACCAGCATGCTGTGGATACTCGAACATCAGCGCACGGCACTGCATGCAATCAAAATGCCTGCACAAAGCGAGTTCAATCCATCAGGAGCGAGTTAACGCGCCGACACAAAAACAAGCTCAGGTGGCAAGGAGCATAGGGGACATCGAAGTGATCACTTAGAGCCACACTCCAGAAATGGGGAGGGGGAAAAAAAAAAGGTGGCACTCATGAGGAACACTGCAAACAGTCAATGCCCACTGCCAAGCACAGGCTAGAGAAAGGTCATATAAGCCCGCGCAGCTTCTTGTATTCTTCTAGGTTTAGTGAGCGCTTCGGGGGCGCCGGCCTCGCACCAGTCGATGGTCTCGCCACGGCCGATGGCGCTGTCGAGACCGAAATGTCCAAGTCGATCTTGATGTCGAAGTCGTGCGCGGAGAACATGTCCTCCTCGCTTCGTTGCTGCTGTGGGTCCTGCTGTTGCTTGCGGGTCGGCACTTCCATCACGGGCAGGCTACTGACCACCGGTTCCTCCGGCTTCGTCTTGGGGGGCGACGCAACCGGAGCCGGCTTCACATCCGCACCCCGAGTCTTGGTGACCAGGCTTGGCGCGCACTTCCGTCTCGTGAACGGGTCATCCGCCTTCTCCTTGTTCAGCTTCGCCTCCTCCAGGATAGCACGCTCGATCTCCACGATGTTCTTCATACGGTTCCGTTCGTTGATGTAGCTGATGGCGCTGATTGTGCTCGTGCGCTGCTTGTCCAGCTCCCTCGCACGTTCCTCGAGCTGCTCCAGTTCTCCCGCCAACCTCTGCGCTTCTTCCTGATCTCCTTTCAGCATCGCCATCTCCTTCTGCTTCATGAGCTGCGTCTTCTTCACCGCATAGTTGCGCGGGTTTCGCTGGAAGCGCTGCTTCTCACTCACAATGGTCTCGACGTCGGACTCCTTGTACTGGTAGTTGAGTGCGTCCTGAACGTCCTTCAGCTTCCGCGTCACCTCTTCCGTTGTTGGAAACGCGACCCCTTCGAGGTTCATCACTTCCCTCCACTTCTGAAACTCCGAGTCGGTGAAGTCTTGGTTCGACACAAACTCGAGCCGGAAGACCCTCTCCTGCTTGCCATGCTTCAGCCTCAGGCCCTTGTTCGTGCGGGACCGTCCCAGGGCGTACACTTTGGCCGTCTCGACCACGTCGGTGATCTGGGCGACCCTGTAGACGGCGCGACCATTGTTGGAGCCGATGCCGATGCGCACAAAGCAGCCTATCACCGTTTTGGCGAAGAATGGGGCGTGCACCCAGCGCTCCAGCTTGTGACGCGACAGACGAATCTTGCTGACCTCTTCCTTCGTGGAGACAATTTGCGGCTTGGCCTCCTCCTCATCTTCCGAGGACGAGGACGAAGATGAGGAAGAACGGCGGCGTTCGGACGTGTCGCCACCAGCCTTGTTGTCCTCTTCGTCATCTCTGTCAGAAGCATCATCGTCGTCGTCATCCGAATAAATGTCGCTGGCTTTGAGCTTCCTAGACGTCTGGGCCTGGGAATCCTCATCTTCCTGCGACTTGCGCTTCTCTTTCTCCTCTTCCTCTTTCTGCAGCTGCTCTTGCATCTGCTTGCGCTTCTTCTCACGCTCAGCCTTGAGGTCCTTGATGGCCTGCGCTTTTTTGTCAAGCTTGTCTTTCCGTTCCTCCACCATGCGGCGCCTCTCTTTGCACCTCGAGCTGGCCGGCACGCCGTCCCCACCTTTGCTGGTGGAAGAGCCGCCTTCCTCCTTCTTGGCTTTCCGCTTCTGCTCGTTTCTTTTGGCAAGTCTCAGCTTCTTCTCAATCTCGAAGCGAGTTTTGAGCACTTCTCTCTTCTCGATACGGTTGAACAGCTCCTGCTCGCGCTCTTTTTCTGTCATCTGCGCCAGCCTCGCCTGGTCCTCTTCATCGCCCAGAAGGTTTTCGTCATACCCATCGTTGAACTCCTCTTCCTCGGGGTCGTCGTCATCGTCGTCGTCGTCGCTGCCGCTGCCACCGGCCGGCGCCGAGGAGCCACCGCCAGAGTCCGAGACCTCGCCCTCTTCGGGCTCCGATGAGGACGATGCACCGCTCTTGTTTTCGGCCTCGCTACCTGACGAGCGGCTCTTCCGAACCGTTTTCTTGGACAGCTTGCCCTTGCGCGATTTCGCGCCTCCCTTGCCGTCGACGGTCCAGTCGTCGTCGCTCTCCGACGTCTCGGAGTCGCTGTACGCCGCCGCGCCACTCTTGGAGCTCTCTTCGGGCTGCGGTTTCGGTGGCGAGCTCTCCGATTCAGATCTCTTTTTCTTAGCGAGCAGCAGCAGCTCGCCGTCCAAGTCATCGGGACTGTCACTTTCCCCGCTGCTCGACTCCAACACTACCCGGTTTTTGCGTTTCACCATGCTGCCCACGAAGGTGTTATTTACACAAATTAGATACACCGGACGTTCACAGAGTAGCGTATTTCGGCAGAGGGCTTCGCACAGTGGTCACCACACTGTTGTTACGAAAACTTACTGCACCAGTCGGTTGAGTCGGCGGCTCAGTTTGGCCCGGGAGCTCGGTTCGAGGGAGCATCATGGCCGCCCTAACCGATGCGTTTTGACTCGGCCGGAGGGGCAATAAATTTCTAATAACAGTACGCAAAAAAAATAGTAATACATATGACTGAAGTAAGTTTAATTTTATAAATAACCGCTTTTTTGAGTTGATAACAATATAATGAGATCTGCTCAGCTCGTTTAATATGCTCCTATGCATGTGAACACAGAGACACCAAAAAAACCCGACTGCTACAAAAAAGTTCTTCCGTTCCGGTACGCATCACGTTTTTCAGGTGGTGAATGTCATGAGACCAGACTGCTGTACCGTACTGGCCCTACCACCGGCGTTTTTTGACGCTGAAAGCGCTTAAAACTTTCGTTTAGTAGCGCTTTTCTGCAAGGGGAAGCAAGCGAGACACAATGGGACTCCTAGCGAACGCCCAGTACACCGTGTACAGCATTACCAGCTTCCTGATTCTCTGTGTCGGTAAGGCGGTACCCCAGTTCAGCTAACAGAAACAAAACTGAGATCATTCCCGATCCCGTAAATATTGCCGTTTCAAGTAATATCGGAATCGTCTCCTTATGCGTTCTCGTTCACTCTACTTCTCTATTAGCTCTTTTTCTTTTACAGCGTTGCTTTTGTTGAACGACGGTGCAATGTTCAGATGGTCTTCATCGTAATAGTGTCTTCGCTTATCTTTATTTTCTAGCGGTGTACTACATTCTTTCGGGCAAAGGATCGAGACTAGACTTCGGATGGTGAGTAGCACGTTTCGCCAGCGTCCTGCAAGTTTCACAAGGATGCACACGAGTCCCAATTTTACTGTCCACAATGATTACTTTGTCGCCTGGTACACCGATTCGGAGTCTCAAAACATGTTAGCTGATGAACTCCAGGCCGGTGGTGTTACTCCTGCCTGAAGTAACCCGAGCCAGCTGTTTAATATATTTTTTTTTTTGGGGGGGGGGGGGGGGGGGGTGCTGACAAATGCTTCCATGCCCAGCTTGGTAAGCAGGAACTAGACGTGCACTTAAACTTAACCGTGTTGATCCTGACTTTATGCAATGTGGTTAGGTTCACCTGCTGATTCTCCACCAACCTGCCCCGTTCCCTGTTGTGTCCCCGAAATTTTGGTGTAGCCGATATTTAAAACCTTCTTCTGTGCGGGTCAAATTCAGAAATATCTGAATTGTCATCTACAGCTGTTCAACACACTAGGGATGAGTTCAACTAGTTGGCGGAGAACAACCTTTTTTTTTTAAATCCACGGCGGACAGTTCGTGTTTCACTGGTCTTCTCCAGCCAGCCTTCTCCATCAGCAATATGTTGGGAGCGAACGCTGAGTTGCGGCATTTGGTTTCTGCAGGTTCCTGGAAGGCATTTCGCCGTACATGTGGTGCTGCCTGGGAATCGGGCTGTCCATCTCTCTCTCTGTCGTAGGTGCAGCCAGGTCAGTATGTACAGCATTTATTGAGATGCACCAGTTGGGCTCCCCACTAGCGAACTGAGTGCTGCAACTGAATGGTGCAAACGATGGCCCACACTCAGGGCAGGGACTGAAATGGGGCCACATTGACACGACGCTGACTGCCTACTAGCTTTTATCAAAACACAGCTGGTATTTGACATTACCAGCTGCCTACTAGTAAGTGGCTGCTAGTCCAAGAGCTAGTGCGTATTCTAAAGGTTGGCTCTAGTATTCACAGATGCGTGTGTATGGAAACAGAAAACAGGGTGTCTCAAAGTATTATACAGTATGACATGGTACAGTGGACTGTTAGCCCAATGAGTCCCAGCAAAGACATGTCACCATGTTGGACAATACGACCAGACAGAGTGGGCTATTGTGCTAATATAACACTGAGTTAAATGAAAAATAAGAAGGATAACGATGAATTAATTAGATTAATTTGTGTGGAATATTGTGGGGGTTCTTCGTGGCGACCTAGCCAGTACTCCGGCGTAGGCCACCACGCTAGCTCCCGGCGTGTCAACCACGCGGGCGCCCGAGCCTACTACGGCAGCCCAACGAGGTTTGCCGATACGAGAACAGAGTAGACAGTAGTGCCGAAGCACAGCCGTTTATTTTATTTATGTATTGAATACTGCCAGCCTGAGAGCCAGACCTTGGGCAGGGTGGGTTTACATGTTTACATTTACAAGGACGCAATAGTTAGCTGGGTACATATTAATACAACAGAACAAAATAACACGACACACATTGATTACATTTGTCAAAGAATAAAAGAAAACAAAAGATAACACAACAGAGAAAGCACAGAAAGCACCTGCACAGAATTTTATGCGCATGACGCTTAACGTGCCACTGCAGAAGACTGAGCTGATAACAACTATTTGCAATTAGAAAACCACGGCACGATGACAAAAATTGCCATACAAGGAATAACTTTTAAAAAATGTACTCGGAGAGAAACATTTACGCATCGCTGAGAAAAAAAAACGGCAACAATGTTTACATAAGAGAGAACATGATATGCGCACAACTGTTTTGAAAGGCACCGTTTACAGAAAAGAAACCACTGTGGCACAGAGAACATGAAAGTCAGAAGCAGCGATTAGCACACAGTAGTAATAAATATACCCTTAAGGAAGAAGTTAGACGAGAACAATAAAACAGCTACTTAAATAGAGAGGTTTCTCATGAATATTCCCACAATACAGCATTCGACTGTACCCTGAGGTAGGGAATTCCAACTAGCGACTGTTTGAGGAAAGAAGGAATGTTTAAATACGTCTGTGCGACAAGAAAAATCTAACTTTTTTCGTGTGATATGAATGCGTTGGGCGGCGATCGGTCATTGTGAGGTAGTTTGCTTTGTCTATGCCAAGTTTATCATGGTATATTAAATAGAACAGCTTTAGCCTGTCGCAGTGACGTCGCATTTCTAATTTTTCTAAAATTGCGGCCTGAAGGAGACTTGATAGGGATACGCGCCAGCTATAAGAATTGAAAATAAATCTGACGGCTCTTCTCTGTACTCTTTCTAGTTTGTCGATGTTCGTTCGCGTATACGGGTCCCTTACCAGCGTGGCATATTCTAGTACGGGTCTAATGTATGTTTTGTAGGCTAGTAATTTCACTTCCTTCGTTGAATTTCCCAATTTTCGTCTTAAATAGCCGAGCTTTTTCATTGCCTTATTTGCGATATACGTTGTATGCTCATTCCACCGTAAATCAGAAGTGAAAACAACACCTAAATATTTGTAACTGGACACTGCGTCTAAAAAGCAATTACCGACATGATATCGAAAATTCAGTGGATGTTTTTTACGGGTTATAGTCATTGAAACAGTTTGTTTTAGATTAATAGACATTTGCCACTTCAGGCACCATTCCTGCATATTGTTCAGTGACATGTTTAAAATTTCTTGACCGTTAGCAGATTCGATTTCATGGTATAGCACACAATCATTGGCAAATAACTTAACTTTTTTTTATTGGTATGTCGCTAGCGATATTGTTAATGAAAACTAGAAACAAAAGAGGCCCTAACACGGATCCCTGATGGACTCCAGATTTAACTAATGCAGATTTGGAATTTACGTCGTCAATATAAACGCCTTGTTCCCAGTATGAGAGATATGCTTCTAACTACGAGAGTAACGAATCGTTTTGTGAAATGGGTTTTAGTTTCAAAAGAAGTTTAGGATGCGAAACACAATCAAATGCCTTTTCAAAATCGAGGTAAACGATATCAACTTGCCTTTGCCTGTATGGTCAACCTCCAAGGTAGCGTGGCATCCGCAGCGGCATCGTGGACATGGCGCGTGAAAGGGAGTGCGAGGAGTTTGCTAGAACCGATCTTGGAATAAACTGGTGCTGACGCGGAGCTTCTGGGTCTGCCTCCAGCTTGCGACGTACACCTGCGGCCGTCCTTAAAGCAAGTTTAGTTCGGAACTTCCAAAGCATGCGAGCACAAGGCTCAACGGGGTTCATGAATCACGCCGTCTGGGTCATGATCGCGAACGAGAGGCAGGCACTCACGGCGCGCGACAATAGTTCCCACCTGAGATACATGTCCGCCATCATCGCCGCACTGTTCCGCCGATCCTGCCCCGACTGGGCCTCCGGCGAGACTCTCAGTCTTCCGCGTGCACACGTTCGCGCCGCCCGCGCGCCTATGCGTCGCACGGGCCGGTGATGCCATCTCTCGGGGGGTGCGCCGACGAACCGGTGGAGCACCGGACCGGTTTCAGCGCAACGTGTCTCTCCCGAAGCGCGCCCCGGCTCGAGATCGCAGGCCACGGTTCTCTACGTTTCCTACATCTGTTAATAAGAAAGCTTTGCACCCCACCCACATAAACAATTTTGGGTGGTTAACGTGTCGGAGCTGCACGTGGGCTATGAGGCTCGGCATAGTGGAGAGCTCAGGATTACTTTTTAACTACCTGGAGGATATTTAACAAGCATAGACCTAGACGGATGGATGTTTTCGCTTTTCAGACCCGCATCCTTGGGCTCAGCAGCACGGCACCTTAGCCACTGAGCCACCGTGGCAGGTTCCGAGCCACATTCAGATAAGTTAGGTAAATACGTGTGTGAAATTCACTGACCACCGTGTGTGTGCATGGCTGTGCAGTGGCATCTTCACAACGGGAGTGAGCATCGTGGGTGGAGGTGTGAAGGCGCCACGCATCCGTACTAAGAACCTGGTCTCCATCATCTTCTGTGAGGCCGTTGCCATCTACGGCATCATCATGGCCATCGTGCTTCAGGGCCAGATCAACCAGTTCAACGATGACACGCTCGACTACAAGCAGAAGGCTCTCAACTACATGTCTGGTACTGCTTGCCTTGCCCTCCCCCCCCCACCCCACCCCCCTCTTTTTTTTTTTTGCCATATCACGTAATATCATGTAGGCTTAACTCCAATTGAGGGGAAAAAAATTGAATTTAGAGCCCTTCCACTACAGTGAAGACAAAAGACCAGGGAAGCCATTTTGGTGGATAACTATATCTAGTTATGTATGGTGACTTACTATATTGATAGAGTAGAGACACATACACATGACATCTTGAGGATTATTATTCATATACAGTGGAACCCCATTCATACGTTTTTCACCAGACCGGGACAACAAAACGAAACAACCAGAAAAATGTAGCAGTGAGGAAACCTTCGAAAATGAACGAAAGCAGTGTACCTTTGACTTGCAACCATGTATTTCTGCAACTTTGGCTTTCGAACTTTAAAAAACTCGAGAATGTAGGATTGCCGCTTTTTGCGATTGCTGGGAAACACCACGCGTGTCAATGTAAGGTCCCTAGCAATGTCGACTCTCTTTCGTGGTGGCTGCTTGTCTACTGCGTTTAGTACGTCAAGCTTTTCCTGGAGGGAAAGCGCCTCCTGTTTTCGCGCTGCCATCAGGGCATGACAAAGTTCGCGGTTGCAAGTTCAACGGTGTTCTCAAAGCTTGAAGCGCACGATGACGACGAGAGCGCGTGCTATTCTTGCGGTGGTGCTTTTATGGTAAACACGCACTTCCCGCATTCCAAAGTAAAAGTTCGGTTGTAAGCGCAGTGATGATGGTGATAGCATAGAGTAACATAGTACCAAATAGTGGTGACAGATCGCACCCGTGTGCGGCTTCATGCAGTCAGTTCTGTCACCAAGCGTGGCCAGGGCTCATCAAACGTCAAAATGACGGTCCGCGCATGTTGCCCGGGTGGATTCGGAGTGTCAGATATTGTGACGACTGATCCGGGAACGTACTCTGAGCCACGACGTAACAGTGAAGATTTTAGTACATGGCGCTCTATGCAAGCTGCGCCGGGACGAGACAAAAACAACAAAGCAGCCAGGAAAGCGCAGCCCTGAGGAACGTAAGAGCGGGGTTCTGCTGTAGTTTGTTTCAGGATGCTTCGATAAAGCAAGAGTTACAGCCGTATTTGTGTGACCATGCTCTCACTGTAGACGGCCATGTATTCACTGTAGACGGTAATTGTGCCACGTTTACAACTTCACTGCGAACTAATTATGGCAAGTAAATGACGGCGTAACAATTGAGTTGACCCAGTGGCCAATTTTTGTACGATCTTTTCTAAGATGCTTAAATTGAGAGCTACAGAGCCTTCTGCAGTAGCCGTGGAATGTGCACGTACGATTCCTTGTCAACACAGCCCGACAGACGCACCTAATTTTGGTCAGAACTTAGTGCAGTACAGCGTTGCTGTAAAAGAAAAAAAAAGTTATAGGCGTGCTGGGACAAATTCAGAAACACAAAAAATATAATTGGCTTCAGTAGTCCGTAGGGTTGCTGTCCTGCGAGCTTTGCAGTGAAGCCTGCTGTGACCAAAAGCATATCGAAAATCATTTTTAATTGCCCTGGCTTTGAGTTACCTCAGACTGCCAGCACTAATGGAATTTCTATCAGCATGATGGCAGACTAACTAGCCTGTGCTTTCGGGAACCAGCCAGTTCTGGTTGACGTCGTGTAGAGCTTTCGGGAGCCGGAAATGCCCTCCGGGACCGCTGTTCTCGGTGGTCTCCTTTTGCCAGGTGGTCAGTCTGTTGACGGCATCGTCTTTCAAAAACCAATGGAAAGCCAAGGTTACAAGCAGAAATGAACTAAATGTGTCCTCGTTAAAAATGAAACCCAGTAAGTAGTGGCAAATGACACGAATTTGCAAATTACTTTTCAACTTTCCTGCGGCCCAGTCGCCGCTGCAAGCTGTGTGTGCCAAACAGAAGAAAAGGATGGGTCACTGCTCCACTGTAGAAGCGTGGATCACGTGTGACCACAGGAGACGATTTGGCAAACGTAGGTGACGTCGTGGGTTTTTGGTTGGCGCCACCGCTGGAAGTTTTGCAGCCACAGCACTGTGATGTTAGTCTGCTTGGGGCGTACACATCAGCCAGGGAGGTGAGAACTGAATTGTGCCGTCCCTGCAGGTTACATAATGTTTGGCGCCGGCCTGGTGGTCGGCTTGGGGAACCTCTTCTGCGGGATGTCCGTGGGTGTGGTGGGGTCTGGGGCGGCCCTGGCCGACGCTGCCAACCCGGCGCTGTTCGTCAAGCTGCTCATCGTGGAGA
Source organism: Haemaphysalis longicornis (assembly GCF_048455015.1). NCBI lineage: Eukaryota > Metazoa > Arthropoda > Arachnida > Ixodida > Ixodidae > Haemaphysalis > Haemaphysalis longicornis. Next base: position 116,945,578 of record NW_027526225.1, read on the forward strand.
TCTTTGCCAGTGCCATTGGCCTGTTCGGCCTCATCGTAGCTGTCATCATGGTGAGTGGAGCTTCCTCGGTTTCATTGCCTCACGTGATGTTGGAGGAGGGCAGCTTGGATTTAACCCACAAACACCTCTTTGTCGCAGTGACGTAGAAAAAAAAATGAACAAAATATCTGTTGGTGGATTTTTGGGGATGTGCGGCGCCTCGTCCCTCTTCCTGGCACACTGCGCCAACCATGCATAGCACTGCAACCGTCTCATTTGGTCACGTTTGGTCGCTTGAGCAGCGGCACTGGCTACCTGTTGCCCCTTTTGTTGCCCACCAGTATGCTTATGAGCAGTACACCAAATTCGAGGAAGATATTAGCCTGGGTTTGCCCTCGGGCAGTTATTTGTTCCACCTGCCGTGATGGTGTAGTAACCCGAGCACTTTGTCACAATGGGCTAGGTTGCGCAATGGGTTCCTGGCTGTAGCAGCTGCATTCCTCATATAGCCAGCTACGCAAAACATTCACGTTCATGAGATTTCGGCTCTTATTAAAGAACTGTTAGTAGCCAAACTTAATCCATAGCCCTTCAAAATTGTGACGTGCTGCAAGGCACTGTTGTAGCTTCGTTCCTACTCATAATTTAGTCTAATACCCGGAACTTTTTTTGTGTCGCCGTATTTCTTAGCTATGTCTGTCATTGCCCGTATGACTAGGCTGATGATCTACTTGCAGGAGTCGTTCAAAATGAAAGTCCTAGTTTTCTTTGATGCACAGCACCAGGAAGATTTTAGGGTATCATCCACTGGACAGTTGTGCGACAGGACTGCTTAGGTGGAGCCACTGTGACTGCTGAGTTGTCTCAATTGCAGCAAAAGCACTGATACTGTCTTGGCAAAGTTTTTAAGGCCTTAGACTTCTGTTTCAAGCACACATGTTGTGAGGTGGTGCAAGAAATCGCTGTGAGGTACAGAGAATCGCACAAGAAATCGGGAACACTTGCCAAGAAAGGGAAACAGCAACTCCAGAGGAGGGTTCTGAGAAAGGGCAACAAATCTTTAGACCATTTTGGACGTTCCTACCGTATTTACTTGCCTCGATTGTAACGCGCACCCGTTTTTCACGTTCCGAAGGAGAAAAAACGCCATGTCCTCAATTGTAACGTGCACGAGACTTTCATTATTTAATACAAAAATGCAACCTTTTCTCACTTGGAACAAGCAAGGTTTATTCCAAAGGTGGCACGAAATGAAATGTGCCGGTTATTGCCGGCAAGACAGTCACCACGATGACGGTCCGGGGCAGCGCCGCCCTGGCAGCTCTGTCGTTACGGGTCTCCGAGCTGCTCGCTGCTGCTGTACGTACTCCGCCAGTGGGTCTTCAGTTTGAGGATATTGGCCCCTCTTTGGTCCGCTGAACCCTTTCCGTGTCGCCTTGCTTGCAAAAATTTTCTCTTTCTGTCTGTGCCAGTCCCGCACGCAAGTGTCCAGAACACTGAACGTACGTGACACGGCCCGATTTCTATCGCTTTCCACGCACAAGATCACTTTCTTCTTAGACGCAGCATCGTGGTGAACCCACCGTGTCTTCCATGGCGAAAAGAACAGAGGAACGCAAAAAAAAAGACTACGCAGATAACAAAGGCAAACATGCGCCGACTATGAAGCGCTGGCTACGCATGCAGTCGTCAAGAGGCCATCTTGAAATGTCGATGGCGATACGACGCCACAGTTTTGAATCGTACTTGATTGTAACGCGCATGTGATTTTGGTATTTCTTTTTCCAGAAAAAAGCTGTGCATTAGATTCAAGTAAATACGGTATTGTATATCACCATGGGCTCTCGGAGCTTCATGCCACACCGTTATGTGTGACGACATACCAGGCTATAGTCCTGGACGGGAAGAATGAAAAAGTAAGTTTTTACAGAAGAGGCTAGAGTAGCTCGATAGGCCGCTCGTCGTAACCAGTCAGGAGGAAGCGTCTATGGATGAAGCTGTGGTAGTGCCCCAAGGAGAGCAACGTGAAAGTTCAACAGCAGGTCACCAGGAGGTCCAACTAGGCTTTCGCCTTCACATTCTTAACAATTTGTAAGGGCCCCCTTAAATTTTTTATTTGGCTGGCCAAAAGAAGAAACCGTGCCTTTTCTTGCAGAACCTTATGATGTTTGTGTCCTTGCTGCATGCATGCTATAACTGGATTAACTTTTTCGTGACCGCGGGAAAATTGACCGATTTTTAGGGGTCCAAGAAAACATTTTTTTTTTGGTTAGGCACTAAATTGGTTAGGCACTAATTGCAGGAACACCAAATGCAGACTATGTAACGGCCTTTCTAATAACACCAGATTTTAAAGGTTTTTTTATATCATAGTTGTGAAAAAAATATCAAAATCAGTTTTTTGTCAAGTTGTAGAAAAAAATAACGAAGGAGTTGTGTATATCAAACCACCGGTAGTAGAAAAAAATTAGAATATACATTTTGTAGGGAAACATTTCAAAAACACGCCCTAGAAAATATGTCGACTTGCATGGAACAGTTTGTCAGATATAAAAAAAAAATGTTAGCACGCACGGTGCTTGTGTCATGCGGTGAAGCCCAACCTCAAATTCAAAATGTGCAATTTCGGGTGGTTCCCTGGAATAAATCTGGCGGTTTGACATTATCAGAGGCACCAATTTGCCCCCAAATAACGTAAAAACATCTTGTCAATGACTGACTTTGCATTTACAGTGAGCACAATATTTGGGACAAGCACGCGATGCAGAAAAAAGCATGCATGAAGTTGAAAACGGAACGCCGTGTCTGATGCTTGTTGTCGTTCACGGTCAGTTATCTCCCAAAACATAAAGCTGAGCTTTATCATCATCTTCCTACTTGCAATTGTAGCCTTGCTCGCAAAAATGAGGTACGATGAGCTAGAATCGTGCCCTGCGATCTTTGGCCGAGTAGCAGTTGCGCGATGAAAAAGATCAGCACGAGCCTCCTCTATTGCAGCGCCACCTAACATTTTTAAAATGAAACAGTACAAAAACTTATCGGAGACTCCGTCCGAATAAACAGTTCAACTAAGCAGCAACATTAGACACCCGGATATACCCTTGCATGGAAACGAAACTGGAAGGCAAACAGCTGGCAGTGTGTAAGGCGGGTTTGAAGCCCTATCCTCGTTGTAACAGATATCTGGCGACTGGGTGTGATCTTTTGACTTGCATCTGAAGTTCTTATTGCAGAAATCGGGTTAGGGTGGGGGGAAATCAGGAGCGGCGTGCTTTGTTCGAGGATCAGTTGCGGACGCTCCAGGCGCCATGGCAGGTAGCCTTGAAGTTGGGTAACTACGTAGTAGCGCTAAATATGAATTTCGCTATGCAGAAACGAAACCGAAACTGTTGTAAACTGTTTGCGAATGGTCCTGGGGTAAGTAGAACTACCACAGAACTTAGAACAACGTGCGCAAAAGCAATAAAACTGCCAAAAATCATAAAGTAGCTTTGCAACCAGGCACTGCTTGACATTTTCAGCCGATTTCTGGGATTGTTACTGTCAGCGCGCGAACCTGACGATTGAAAATCGTTTGCTAGTTCACCATTCACGCCCCAATAGCAAAAAACAAACGCTGGTGCAGAGTAATTACGAGCGGCATGCATTCTTCGTTGGTAGCAGTGACGCGCGATGACCTATCCCCCTTTTCCACACTCAGGTGATTCAAAAGAGTGTCAAAAATCATGTTTCCGCTGCAAAAATAAAAACAAAACTGATTTTGAAAGGCCATTTTCTGATCTACCGTATTTTCCGGTCTATAAGTCGCACCTTTGTATAAGTCGCACCCCCCTCAAAATGACAGTTTTTCCGAAAAAAACGTATATAAGTCGCACCGGTGTATAAGACGCACCGGTGTACAAGACGCACTTGTTAATTAGGTAAACTCACAGTGAATCAGATCGTTAGAAAGAGCGGCGAAAGTACATGGTTGCGGCGGCCGCCGCCTATCAACGCATCGCCCGATGAGGAGGGCTAGACACGTGCATCTCCCGTCCAAAGTCTTGACAGAACAAAGTTCTCAAAAATAGTTTATTGATACACACAGACGGCATGTACTTACAAACGGCATAAGGCAAAACCATCGAAGTTTTCTTCCTCCGACTCGCTAACAAACAATTCAGCAACTTCAAGTGGGAGTTCCGCCAGCACATCGCCATCACCCTCCGACTCACTGATATCTTCTTCGCCAACATCGTCCCCACTCGCGGAACGGATCATTCCGGCCTTTATGAACCCGGCTACAACTGCTTTTGTAGAAATGGAGTCCCAAGAGTCGGAGACCCATTTGGCCACCTCTCCAAACGTCGCGCGTCTCTTGCGTGCTGTCGTAAATCAGCGCAATAAAGGTGTCATGGTGGACGGAAGTGACGCGACCGGAAGCGGCCTGAAAATTGAAACTTATCAGCAAGCTGTCATTTTAAAAATTAGCAGCACGTTTACCTCCTTCAGAGTAACTCTCTGTGATAATTTATAAGCTGCATTTTATTTTTGCTACCCACTTTGATATTACTTTGAATTTATTCTGAACTGTAGTTACTGCGCATGGCAGAAAGTGGCGCGCGGTTGTCGCAGGCCATTATCATTGTTTTCGACTGGAATAAAGTGCTAATTCTTTGATTTAATGTCCTGAAGCGACATATCGGCTATGAGAAACACAGTAGCGGTGGGCTTCGGACTCATTTTGACCATAGAGCTGTGTCTCCTAACGTGCACTGCCCATGCGCGGCCGCCGCGAACCGGAATTCTTCCATACATAAGTCGCACCGGTGGATAAGACGCACCAACGAAAATTTCAGAAAAAAAACGCCACCTATACACCGGAAAATACGGTAACTCCGAACAGCTTTACTTGTTCGATAAATGCCTGGAACGCTATAAAAAGGCGCTCCCGTGGCTAGACAAATTGATCGATTTTGATAGGCGCGGTAGCGAAAGAGTTAAGAGAATGTCAATAAAAGCCAGCAAAGAGACCAGTGTGGGCTAGGAGGCAGTCGATTCTGCCACCGTTAATCTTCTCTTGGTGACAACCCGCCACCGACAAACTGAAAGGGCTTGTTTATGTCATACGGAGCTGGTCATCTCAGCATCTGAAGTTCTGGGGCTGGACTTTGAGCTATCTCGAAAGGCAGTCATGCTAGCCAAAGCGCACACTTTGTGGCCTGTTCATATTTAAAGGAGCCATGAAGAGAAAACACAAGTTTGGTTCATTCAAAAGATTGTCTCGTTAGAATCATACTGACACCACTTTTAACGTAAACTTCGCTCAAATAAGCTACATAATTAGGAAAAACGGGAATGGTCATGCGACCCACCAGCTCATTTCCCGCAACAGAACCTGTGATGTCACATGGGCTAAGCTCTGCGATTGGCGGAGGCTGGCAGAAGCAGACGCAAATTAGGTAGAGCTTACAAACTAGACGAACGAGCGATTTGCGCTTAAATTTAGGGCACATTCTTTACAAAGCAATAAGAATGATGGGACAAACAGTGGAAGTTACGAAAGCACATGTAAACATAGAAGTACTGATGCGTTCTGCTGTTCGTACTGCGCACAGCATGCTTTGGTTTAGCTGCACAGCACTACGGGGCTTGGGGTTGTCTCAGACGACACTGGCCGATTGACGCAAGCAACGGTGTCTTACGTGACCCCATTTGTCGAGCGAGCACTGTTTCAGGGAATGAATATTTTCTCCCAGAACAAAAACAAGCCAGGTTTAAATGCGGGCAAAAACAAACCAAACGCTTGCCACGGTATGGTGGCGCCATCTAGGTTAAGGAACGTAAAGAAACGCAGGAACAAACCAACACCGCTGTACAGGGTGGAGACAACCTTTGAACGGTCCCGTGCCGCCGCAATTGGGCCAACGGGCTCAACGCATTATTCTTTTCGTTTCCCACGAGACCTAGCAACGCGAAACAGACAATATGATTCAAACTTCTTCAGTAAACCGCGTTGCGGCGATAATTTTAGCGCGGTTTTGACACAATAACTTGCTTCGGCGGCGAGCGAGCAACCGAACATGGCGGCGCCAGCGTTACGTGTCTCTACCCTGTACGGCGGATGCGTGAATGAAGGTACTCTAGGCTGCAGAGCGGTCGGTTCCCGTGATGTCACTTGGGACCACGAAAACGCACGATTGAGCGGGAAAATCAAACTTTTAACCTAAATTGTTTAATTTCTCAGTGAATAAAGCACAGTTTGTATCCGGACAAGCGCTGGGGGCACTATAAAACACGAAATCTTTCGAATAAAACCAACTTGCATTTTCTCTTCATGGCTCCTTTAAGTTCTGTTACTAAATTGCAGCAGAAGTCTCTCTCCCCCCCCCCCCTCCCCCCTTCCTGCTGAGTTGGCAACTGTGTGCTTCCAATGCCAAACAGAGGTCCCTGTGAATGGTAGTTTAGCCAGGTTGTGACATACGTTCGTGGTGCCAATATTGTATGCTGCTTTGTTCAATCAGACCATGCAGTCAACAAACTTCTCTCTTTCCCTCTTTCCCTTCTTTGGCATACAAAGACGTAATGTTTCGGCAATTGCATAGGCCCATTATTTGCTTTGACGAAGTCAGTGCTACATCGTATAGAATGTATTTGAAGTTAAAATTGTGGAGGTATGTTGGTAGTGAGGGCTATTTGTTCTTTGGCACTTGGGTCGGATAACCTGTTGTTTCAAGAGAGGTGGGGAACGTCAGGGGAGTGTTTTACCTCGTGTGACCTTTAACCTTTCTATGTTGCAGTCTGCCAAGATCAGCATGGGCGACTCCATCAAGGGCTAGTGCAGGGAGCAGCAGCAGCATCGAGCTTGCATCTCAGAAGGCAAGTCGGGACATTGTATTGGCCGTTGCCTAGTGAATGCCAACTAAGCTGCCCCAGCTTCAACACGAAGGAGCCTGTGGCTTACCTTTGAGATTTTGCGCCGCTTTAAGTTGTCCACATGTATATTGACAATGTTGACATGGTTTGATGGCAGAACGACGGCGCTCTTTGGTGTTGCTTCCAAAATTAGACGTGGTAGCTTTTCCCGTGGCCAGACACTTTTACTCTGCATCTTGATGATGGTGCTGTAGTAGCTAGAATGGATGTCCCTGGACATTCTGTAGCGTTAACTTCGCTTGAGACCCAAGAAGCCCTAGTGATGATTTTGCAGACTCCTCAAGGCGTTCTATATACCTAAGGTTGTTCATTTTCGGGTTTTATATTTTTTTTAAATCTGAGGGGGGGGGGTTAAAAATCGGGTGCTATTTAAAAAAAACTGATGTTCGGGGAGAAATCAGGTGCTTTTGCGAAACAATTTCAAAATTCTTTTTTTAATAACTGTTTATTTTAGAATTTGTTTGGAAATGAATAAATGATGACAGCATTGGCAACTTCTAAAAAAAGAAACATTTCATTCATGAAAAGCTGGTCATCGATTGTTCCCTCCTCCTTGCTTACATACATTGTTGTGATCCGCTTGTGCAACCTCTCGGTTTTCATTCGCGGCCTGTCTAATCGTTGAACGCACCTCAACTGGAAGAAGGTTCTAGGCACAACAATGTCCGGGTAGCATTTGGCAGCCCGAGGTTCACCAAGTTCGGAAGGCGTATTTGTGGGGCTTGCTTGCAGCCAGTACTGATGAGCAAGGCAAAATGCCAGACCACAATTGTGCAGAACGCTCCTTTGAAAAGGTCCATTTGGGGAGAAGTCGGGTTTAACCCAAATCTCCTGAAGCATGTTCGGGGTGTAATAGGGTAGAATCAGGTTTTACCCGAAAACAAACAACCCTTGTGGGCGAAGGCAAGAAAGTTCTGTAGCCGCTGCTTTTACACACCTCGTCTTGCCTTTATGCTTTGCAGCACTGCCCCTGGCCCCCTCCTCCCATTCAGCTGCTGCACCCGAGTTGGACATTCCCGTAGACAGAAGCCAGCAGCAGTGTCCTATCTGTGAAACCCAAGGGGCATTGCAACTGCCACGCAACGTCTGGTGATTGTGCTTGCTGGAACGTGTGCGCCGGTTTTCGTCTAACCAGGTCATAGGTGTTGTGTCGGACCACTGTTGCTGCCAGTGCATCCAAAGATGTTCTAAGCTGGGAGCATTTTTTGTTTTTGTTTTGAACACTTATTGTTGGAACGGAAATCGATGTGAAACCATTTTATTTGTCTTTGCTAACTGTTGTTTCTTCTAGTCCGGTGGTTGCCAAGAATTCCCTTTAGTAGAGTAACTGGTGTTGACAATTGTAGTTACCGTTTTAGCACATCTTTTCGAATCCCCGTGGTAAGGCGTGATCGCGCATATTTAGATTCTTGCTGCTGATGCAAAGGCAAAATGTCTTACCTGTGTATGTAAGCCATACATAGTTGTACAGTACTGTGCGAGCAAAAAAAAAATGCTATGCGAAATGCTTTGTTCAGTGTGGCAAATTCCTGGAGTGTATATTTATTTGTACATATGCAAACAGCCATCCAAATGGGGAAGTGAGACAGTAAAACATTGTTGCTGTATGTCTTCATTGAAGTTTTCTAGGGTTTCACTTGGCTGCCAGTTGCAGCTTCTCTACAACAAAAATAAGTTGAATTGTGGCGGAAACTCAGTTTACACAGCTGAAGGGACTTGAAGAATTGTGTCTAGTTTATAAGTAGAACGTTTATTTAAGGCTCTGTATACCCAAGCACTTCTCTAAACAGAGAAAATATGCATGACTTGTCAGTTGTCGCACGAGCGGGAACATACATGTGTGTAAACCTTTCACATGAAAAGCCATAATGCTGCAAGCGAAAGACAGTCACATCACATCAATTGGACAAGACGAGAATGTGCAGTGCCAGCCATTCTTGGATCGTGCGAGCATGTAGCTCACCAAATTTTTAGTCCCGTTTTACAACAGCAGCTGTCAGTAAAAGTTGTATTCGCAGCATAAAAAAATTGGCACTGCTTGTACTAGTGATGCAAGGCTGGATAAACAGCAAACCTAGCAGCCCATCTCCCTTCGTCAGAGACCAGGCGGAGCACCTCACACGAATTTCCGAACTTGCCCCGAGCGACCGCGCTAGAACCTGCAGCAACTGGCCTTGTGAACTTGGCGTCTGTAGCGCGAACTCTGCATCTGTGCTCCCTACTTCAGGTGTGAACGCGCGTGAACTAGCGAGGCAAACAACACGCGAGAGTTCACGCTATGAACGCTGGGCAGAGTGTTTTTGAAGGCTGGGTGCTCATCATGAGGCACACACTTGTGCACGTTTTTTTTTCCCCCGAGCTCCTCACGTACAGGCACAAGCCTGTACAACGCCTGGTGCTACTCACAAGGTACACGCAGGTGTGCTTGGCTGGGCTGAGTTTCCTGGTAATGCTCCACGGCGGAACTAAAAGCCTAAATAGCTCTGGCGTTAAAATTGGTGCAACCCTGTCTAAAAATTCATTGCAAGAAAATGGACAACAAGGCAACCCACGGGATCCATGGGTGGAGAGATCATTGCCATGCTTGAAGCGTGTCTGACAAACCCGATTGCCTAGATGCCTTGCCTCCCCCCATTTAGAGCCATCTATTAGTTCGATCCTACCATTTCCAGTCTCGAGTAATTGCTAATACAGCTATGCTGTTCAGCCTCAGTCGCATAGGGTAGAGTTGCAACTTTTGACTTGAAGCGCCTGGATTCGAGCCCCGGCAACTTGGGTATTTTGTGCCAAAACCATTTTTTTTTTTCTGCTAAAGGTTTGTTCACACTTGCGACTGCAGTGAACCAAAAGCGGCAAACGTGATGTAATTGCTGTTACTTGTCGCTCGACGAGCGATGTCTTGACCAGTTCCTGTCGCCCTCGAAGCAGGAGGCGGCGGCAAGAGCTCCCGACGTCTCATCCTGCCCTAGCACCTGGATACTGTGCGATGTTGAAACTGAAACTCCCATGAAGTCGCATTCCAAGCGAGAGACAAAAAGAAAAGCAAAAATAGGTTGTCGCTGTCGCTCCAGTTGCACTGCAGTTGCAGGCCTTAAGTGTTGTTCGCTTGGTCAACTGTGCATACTATCTTGGCAAATAAGGACAGCTTGGTACCGTTGAGGTCAGTGTAACCTACTAAAGGTTTTGCAATCCTCCTGGTACGATGCAAGGGAGAGATGCTGGTGGGATGCTTCTAGGTGGACATGTTTGTCAAATACGGCCTAAAAACTTGCAACTCTGTACCAGTGTTCAGGTTGCAGCCTTCAGTTCTATGCAGAAGGTTCCACTGCCTTTGCTGGCCATCTCGCAAAAGAGAAAAAGCTCTGAAAAGGTCACTGGACACTTAGTAGTAGTGAATGTGAAAGCATTAATGTCCAACTGAATGCTGATAAGTACTGCTTCTAGTTTTCCAGGAGCAATGTTTTCCAAAAGGCTCTGTTCATTTTGCTGCTACGGACACCTGCTTTCTGCTTGACGGGCCATTTAACTCGGTGGATGATGTTAGCCAACGAACCTCTGCCGATACGAGACGCACATCACAGCCAGTAGAAGGTTTAAAAGCCATTTCAGTGCTAGATGCCAAATTTGTTACTCAATGGGCCATTAAATGCCCATTCGTTAATTACTATCGCAGGTATGCACATTTCATAAACGAAGCCTCGCAGATCAAGCCTCATGCTTTTGCATTGCATCTAAGCATGGCTGGCACTACACTGATGGACATCAACAGAGCACACAGTCTTCCGTGAAAGACAATCGCCTGGCTACAAGACATCCTGACACCTAGCCTGTATTGGATCAGTTTCTCCTCAAGCAATCCACAACAGAGGGCAGGGGCTAGTCCCGTTTCCTGCCTTACTTTTTTGTGTTGTACACCGAAGTGATGGACAAAATGGTACAGCCAGGACAAGAAGGGTCGTGCTTTGCTCCCAACAGTATCCTACTGTTCAAACTTCATTTTAGACCCCATTCATGGCTCTTTCATGTCGACATCGACTGCCTGCTGTTCAAAATCAGAATTGCCTCGCAATCTTTTTCTCCGCGGTGGAGGGAGCGAATGAAGACGAAATCGGGAATTGACGGAAGATTGATCGCTGCAGTTTCCGAGATACGGTGAAACTTGCCTGCTCTCACAGCGACACTGGAAAGGGACCTTTTGTATTTCATTCGCACCTCGTCACCGGGGTTCCCTTTGTGGTAAAGCCAACCTTACAGTGGAAGCTAGAACTCCTCCCAAAAAAGTGCAACATATTCAAAAACTGAAAATGCTGATGTGCCACAATCTCGTAGCACATGAGAGATCCTTAGGTGGTCAAAATTCATTTGGAGGCCTCCTAGTTTGCAATGGAGTTAGGATTTCGGAATTCTCGTCTACTGTCTTCACACCGGCTTCCAGGAGGGTTATGGACCCGCCGCGGTGGCTCAGTGGCTAAGGCGTTGCGCTGCTGAGCACGAGGTCGCGGGTTCGATTCCCGGCCGCGGCGGCCGCTTTTCTGATGGAGGCGAAAAGCAAAAACGCCCGTGTGTACAAGATTTCGGCGCACGATAAAGATCCCCAGGTGGTCAAAATTAATCCGGAGCCCTTCACTACGGCGCGCCTCATCGCCTGCGTTGCGTTGGCGCGTTAAACCCTACAATCAATCAATCAGGAGGGTTATGGCTTCAGACGTGGCTGTCACTTGTGTTCTACAGTGAGCATCCTAAGTTACATGACATTGGTCTGCTAAGACGACTCCATGACAGTGGGGAATGTTATCTCGGCTCGCACCATACACGATCAGCAGCCCGTTTTAGCACAAATAACAGTGGCGGTGCTGTCGCCAATATGTTCTGGTGATCTCGCCTTATTCACCGATCTGGTAAAACAGCTGCATGTTTGTCCGCTGAAATAATCCTGCCTGCCATAAAGTTCCGAAAGAACACCCACCCAAACTACAGAGATATTAAGTTATACAAGATGGACGAACTTTCAGGTCAGGTGTGAAAAAGTGGCCACATTGATTGGTGTGCAAACACGAACTGCGGAGATACCCTCTTGTGCAAAATCGAGACCTTGGCGGTGGTCACGGCCGCAAGACATTTTCACGGAGGGAGCTCCCTGGGCTTTCGAAGGCATCAAAGCTAGTGCAACTTTAGGAAGTGGGTGATCTTTGTCGTCTTCAAGTAAATTTAATATTTCACCCCTACGGGGGTGTTGGCGATGTTTCGGGGGAGGGCGTTACCTCTGAACTTTACGGTAGTTTCTTTAAAAGGACTGTAAAGACAAAATACAAGTTTGGTTCATTAGAATGACTGCTTTGTCCCTATGACAATTTCAGCAATTTGATCGCAAAAATCAAGAAAATAATCGAGATGTGAAGCAGTGGCGACTCCCCAGCCACTTTTGGCAATTTCTCCAGCATCACCATCTTCTTTGTGCAAATGGTAGTTGCCCACCTCACCAAGAAATATGACTGGGTGATTGTAGTAGAGCCTCTAGTTTAGTTTGACCATATCACTTGCTAATGTGCAGTTAAAGGGACACAGTGGCCAAAGCATTGTGTTGCTGAGCGCAAGGACACGGGTCCATATCCCAGCCGCGGCGGTAGCCTTTTCCGATTGGGGCGAAAAGCGAAAACGCCCATGTGTTCGAGATTTCGGCGCACAGTAAACATCCCGAGGTGGTCAAGATTAATCCAGAGCCCTCCACTACAACGCACGTCAATCAGTCAAAGGGACAGAGAACTGATTTTTGTGGAGCATATGCTCTTGATCCCAAATGAAGGGGCATCACTTAAACACCTCAAACCAAAACGATTTCCCTGATAGGACCCTGTAATAAATCCACCAGCCTTGCGTAGGCTGCCAAAAGAAATGTTGGCAACCATGACAGCAAGGTTCTTGTTAACGATTTTAACTGTACGTGGGATGGAGAGAGAGAATTAAAAGCCTGTCACCAGCTAAGAAAATAACAAAATGAAGTCTTTCCTATTCCTGTATGTTTTCGAAGAAACTGATAGAGCTGTTTGTGTACGTACGGTAGTGTTACATTAGTGCGTGGCACCACCTTTCATTCTCCGGAAAGTTTAATGCCAAATTAAAACTATTTCCACCAATCTATTTGGAAATTCCTTGTGGTCACCGCACTACACAAAACGCTCGCTTTAATATGTGCACTACACAAAAATCGGTTGTCTGTCCTCTATTGCGGCACCTCAGGCTCTTAGTCGAGGGTGCCGCAGGCTTGTGCTGCCTGGCTGACTTGCTAGGTCGGAGCATGCTGTTTGAAAGTTGCTCAACAGTTCTCGCATTTTTTTTTTTTTTTCGGTTGAAAAGAAGTCTTTCATGGCTGGAAAGAGCTGAGCTACCAAAAGCTAGATCTTTCAAACTGGACTTGTTTGTATTTTGTCTTCACGGCACCTTTAGGCAGAATTAAGTCAAATTACAAACTGAAAATTACTGTAGTTATCAAATAGCAAAGAAAAAAAAACCCCAAAAGAACAATTAAATGCAGGAAATTGAGAAATAAAAACACAATTAAACATGGACTCATCAGCTTGACTCGTTGACGAATGTCTTCAATTATTTCTTTCAACCAGTTGTAATCCGCTTTTAGGACAAGTGTGCTTACACAACAACATAAGGCACAGAAAAGGAAGGAGTACAACCAGCAGCTTATGTACACAGCACATCTGTATGAAGCATCGCACACATGCAACTTTGGTGCACCTGGCAAGAAGAGCGTTTTTTTTTTTCTTTCGCTGCACAAGAAACCAGCTTGCTATGACTGCTCTACAAGGGTTCACCAAACGGAAGAATTTTGAGGCAAATCCAGTTGGAAAACTGAAAACATACAAAAAGTTCTTGCTTGTCTAAAAAAACAACAATACAGCACTTTTAACCTTTAAAACAGACCTCCAAAATTGCCTTTAGCACACTTGCGACTTTGCTTTTAAATTCCAATAAATTTGCCGACAAGTCAGCAGCCAAACTGCACAACACAATCACGCAGCATTCGAATGCGCAAGCACCCTAAACGATTTTGGGAAAACTTGTACGAAAGCTCTAGCAAATGCACAGAAAAATTAAAAAAAAAAAGAAGCTTCCAAGTAATCGTTGCACAAGTGGCTTGCCAGGAATGAAGGTCCCACTGGCAGGCAATACCACCTGCCTCATTTATTCTTACAGCTCGCGAACGTAGCAGTGTGTCTAGAACAAGCAATTTTTTTTCCATTTTCTACTGTTCATGGCAGTTTTTCCAATCTCGTTACCAATAATACCCACAGCTTAGCAGGGCCACACAAGCGTTTCAGCACAGATCACACCGACGGAGCACTCTGGTCTGCTTGGGAAAGTCTCTGCACCACACAAGACAAACAGAAATGCGGCACACTGGTCGAGGGGGGTTGCTGCAGAGTCACGCATCACTTGACGAGTGGCCGGGTCTTCTCTTCGTCGTCGCACGAGCGCTCTCGGTACTTGCGCACTTCGGCCAAGTAGCGCGACCAGGCATCCTTCGGGAGTTCCTCCTGCAAACCAGATTGGCTTCCGCCCTGTAGTGGTGCCTCTGTGGGCCCTGGGGAGGCTCCCCTGCGTCTTGGTAGCGAGCGACCCATCCACTGCCGAGTTCGCCTGCCTTATACCCGTGTACCCGAAATATGACCTTAAGTACTTAAGGCCTTGAGTTTTAATGCATAGGTTTAAGTTTAAACATGGGTATATTAGTCCTTTTTGGTAAGATGACACGTTATCACCCCGCCACAAAGGGGAAACCAATAGCAATCATCATCATGCCATTCATTCGCTGCTACACACAAACAAGTCCTGCACAGCTCATTCGCCTTCAGAATCGCGTTAAATCTGTCTACTCTCAAACCCAATGGGCACCAAACGAAACCAATGAAACTCTCGGCACCAAAATGTTGACGCAGAAACGTAGCCAAAGCAAGCCGACTTTTTGTGACCCCTTGGTGGTGACCTACGTTTTCTTTCACAAAAAAACATTTTTCAACCATCTAAGGTGTTTTTCTTCCTGTTAAAAACTTCTAAAATGTGAGTGAATAGCTCTTTTTAGTCATTATCACCATCATGCCTAACACTTTTAATGCCTTGGCATTTTGGCTTGTACCACAGCCTGCCCAAATAATGTCATTCGGTTTCTTGAGGCTTCAAGCGCTCAAGGTCATTTTTCGGGTACGTGTGGCACAGGCATTACTTTGTGCTCCTTAGCACATTAGTGATCACTTATGAACTGCCTACTTCACCCCAGTCATGCCTCTGAAGCTAAGCAAACCTGCGGTGGCAGCTCTCTCTCGTTAAAATTCATCAGATTTACGGGATAAACCGGCCTATTCAAACCAGAGCTACCACAGTCAGCTTCCGTTGCTGTGACCCTTCAAGGACTAGTATGGTGAACTGAGCAGGTCGAAGTAACCAGATCAACTCATGCCAAAACAGGCATGAATCAAGGCAAGATCGCAGTGAAGGGCGGAACTAAATGACGGACTAGTTGACCACAACTGGATTAAAAAAAGTAAATCACACCCCTTTTCTAGGCACCAAAAAGGGTTCCAGCAGCTGACAGAACTGTGCACATGTTTATGCTCCAACAGACGTATGCCTGTGCAACACAGCAAATTGACAGTTGAATGCTTACTTTGAAGTGCGGCTAATAGAAAATCAATACGCCGCTCGAAAGATAATGGACCTCTCCCGGGGTACGACGTCACAAGGTGACCGTGACATCACAGCCAGCGCACGTGCTTGGTGTGGCTGGGTGGGTGGTTGGCAAAACATTCGGAGTGGTGCGCGGAGTGTATTCAGTGAGGCTGCTTTGGATGTGCGCAAGAGTGGAGTTTTTGTTTGTGTTTGCTTTTTTTGATGCGGTGGGCTGTTGTGCTTTCGGCTATGTAAATCGTGCGAGCAAAGGCAGCGGCATCACTCTTTCGCGTCCCCAAAAGGTAAATTCAGCGAGAAGTACGACTGTTTGAAATTTGGGCTTGAAAGGTGGCAACCAGAAAAACCGGTTTCGCCTTCCAGGCCCAAACTTCAAATGGTCGTAACTTCTGCTAGAAACCAAACAGAAAGATAATGTTAGTCATATTGCACTCCTTGATTTGTGCACAGTTCACTGATTCCCTGTTTAGCTGCATCCCTCCAGCAATTTTTTTACAAAGGCTGTCAAAAAATCAAATATAAAAATCCAAATAAATTTGAATGGAATCATTTTACTCAAAAACAAATTTTATATCCAGGTTCAAATATGGTCAAAAACAAACCAAAGGCAGAAAACGGCTTGCCACGGTATGGTAGCGCTATCTAGGTTCACTAACGGTAAACAAGGCTTCCCATAGGCTGTGATGTCATTGCAGACCACGAAAAGGCACGATATAGCGAGAAAATCAAAATTTTAACTTAAATTAATTTCTCAGTGAACAAAGCATCGTTTGCATCTGGATAAGCGCTGGTGGCACTATAAAACACCGAATCTTTAGAATAACACAAAATTGTAGTTTGTCTACATGGCTCCTTTAATTAAGCGGACCCCGAAAACAAAAATGTGTGAACTTTCCTCGGTATTTAGCCGACACAGAGCATCCTCAAAAAACATTCTTCGAACGCATCTCACGAACACCAAACACCAGCTTTCAGAATGACCCGTTTAGGCTGTTCTGTCGCGCACTAATTATCCTAAAGCATTTACGCCCCAGTCATCAGTTGACCGCACAGTACATGGTGGTGTTGCGGAGGTGGTAGGTGCAGAAAGCTACATGGAGGTGCAACTGCCGAAGCTAGACCCCACATCTGTAATGTAGGCAGCCAGCAATGGTCTGAACCAATGGCACATCATTCCTTTCGGGTGCCGCACGGCCGGGCTGTCGGTGCAGGCGCGTTTTGCCAACCACCACCGCATTTTGTGGTCGCCAGTAGGCAACCTCTGTCGGGCATGTGCGCTTCGTGACATCAAGGTGTTTACATTTACATACAGGGAGAGGTCCATCGGATCGAAGGCCTTGCATGGCACAGGTATTAGACTAACTAGGCTGACTATACAGTACGTGAAATGTGTGGGCTTAGCATAGCAAGGAAAGCATTTGTGGCTGCACAAATGCCGATGACATTGAAGGCCCAGAACACTCTCGGGCAAGCTCCCAGTTTATTATGGCCACACTTAGCTTGATAGTTAGCACAGTAATTGCAAATGGCTGTGGCATCCATAAACCCATGCTATATGGCCAATTCTGGGAAGGTTGCACTTCTTAATCTGAACGGCTAGTCATGCCAATACGTATGGCACTACTACAGGAATTGTACAGTCTTCTGCCCCAATGAATCAGCAGCAGTTATAGCATGGTATTAAAAGAACGCCTTCGCATTTTTTGCCCAACCATTAATACCAAGCATTCTTCCTGAGGGATTAAAAGCCATTAGAAATAGGTTGCTGCACTAAGTGAACAATGAAGACACATACATTGCTGCTATGAACAGGATGGTCATAGCTACATCTCAATGGTGCACATTAAATTTTAAATTGCATAAGATGCAACCAGTCACTGATGGAACCAAAGTGGGTCACTACAAGAAAACCGGCCACAAAAGGGAAAACTTGGCAGCAGCAGTTGTGAGCAAGCAGCACTTTCTGTTTGCCTAATTGGTGATCAAATTCCATTGTGTAGGGTACAACAATTAAGGCACATACGAGCGAAAGAGGACACTGCCATGATTTGCCTGCCCTGTGCACTCATTCTCAAGTCCGTGTCATATTGCTGTACCCAACACCATGAGAGCAATCGTTGCGACTAGTAATAGAGAAATCTGCATTTACACGACATTCAAACACTCGAACTGCAGACTCTTTCACTTATTTCGTTGCATGGCATTATTTTTCAGGTCGAATCTGCTGTAACGAGCCGACAAATTACAATAGTAAAAGGAAAGGGGACAGTAAACAGCAGTTACTTGAGGTCATTCAGGAAGACAATGCTACCTTCTTATAACGCTGGAAGGAACTCTACCTGCTGTAAGGTTTAGAACTACACAGATATAAAAACGTCTTTCATGTTCGATATTTCCCCCTTTGTATAGAATAATTGTAAAAGCCCACACAAATTGCTTCACTTTGATGCATCAGTGTGCGCAAACCTCATGGATCAAAGCAATGATGTAGCACACGCAAAAGAGAAAAAGTAAGAATTCACCGTGGACCATGGGGCTTACCTCATCATCGACCTTCGGCTTGTGGACAATGCCAGTCTTTAGAACTTTTCCACCCCTTCTTTTACCCACCTAAAGAAAATAAGTACTAGGACATTAGAGGCACGCTCGAAACAGCTGAAGCAGCGACGTTTTTTTCAGCTGCACTGCTTGCTATTCGAAGCAAACGCTATGCTGACAGCCAATTGCGTCTGTCACTGCTTCATGTCGTGCGCAGAAAAGTCAGGCAAGACTTCAAGCAGGCCAACCGAATAATCCAGTTAAAGTGTAGCACAGAATCTAGGATCCAATCGGACACAAGCGAAAAATGCAAAAAAAAAAAAAAAAAAAGAGCGGGGCTCTCAAAATTGTTTTACTTTTCTTTGTTTTCACTGATCAAATTCACATGCAGTAACTATTTGGCCAAAGCGAATTCGCTTCCTCGACACGCGAGGTTGTGACATGGACATCTTACGATCTAACTGTAGCGCTCACGTTATTGGACAAGGCTTAAAAAGCGCCGTCAGTCGCGAAGGTTATCTTACGAATGGGAGAGTCCGTTTCTTCGCCGTGGCAGCTGCGTCGGGTTCCGAAGCACTGCTTGCAGCACTCGTGGCTGGAGGTGCAGCTACATTGTTGGACTGCGGTACAGCGAACTGCGCGTCCTCTTGAGAAGCGGCTTGCTGCTTACAGGCTTCCTGCATTTGCTTAAACCTTTCCAGAAAGCCGCCGTCATTTGCGAAGGCGTTTAATGAATTCGAATTAGAGCCGCTATCGCTGTGTCCTTCCGAACTACTGCTACTGCTACTGTCGTCATTTTCAACGGGCTGCTTATCCTGCGAAGGCCGATGCTTGTCCGCCATTTTCGCGAAATGCGTTGCGCACGGCACCGGAAATGGAATTTCAACTTTCGAAGCAAGTCCGCCAGAGCGCGCCACCATAGTATCCGGTTTTCCCATGATGCCCTCCTCAACGCCGTTTACTTTCGTTTTTGCCGCGATCACGAGTATGTACTCGTGGTCTAGTGATCTATGAATACAAGATAGAAGCGTTTTATTTTATTAATTAACGTGCCTAGTACACGTTGCTTGTAGCGCTAGACCAAAAGCGTCGTCATGGCAAGGGAAGGCAGGGGAGTAATCGTTCAGATTTGGAAAAATTTCGTCGCGTCCATCACTACGAAGCGGTTGCCGGGTAAAGAAGTTGGCCGGGATCATTTCGGCAACAAGTATTTTGAAATTCCGGCTGGTAAGCTGTCGACATTAGAACATTTTTTGTTGAATTTCATTCGTGCTTGACGAGAGCGCTCGCATTGCTTCCTAAATTTCAGACCCTAGCAGAGGGAAACGGAAGCCGAGGAGGTGGTTTGAACCGCGCATCGAA
This sequence comes from Haemaphysalis longicornis, assembly GCF_048455015.1. Classification (NCBI taxonomy): domain Eukaryota; kingdom Metazoa; phylum Arthropoda; class Arachnida; order Ixodida; family Ixodidae; genus Haemaphysalis; species Haemaphysalis longicornis. Next base: position 116,965,066 of record NW_027526225.1, read on the forward strand.
GAAAACTTCACTGCCGAAATGCCGGCTGAATGGGAAGGTGAGTAAGCGTCATACATCTCGTAAATCAAGGTGGAAATAGCACTCAATACCGCTATAACGAAATTTACGATTGAAGGGAAATCGCTTCATTCGAATTAGGTCATTGCCGAGACGCGCGGAATTTTGAACTGGTGCGGTTATATTTCCCAGTTTGACGCCTAAGGTAATTGGTTCAAAGACAAGAAGTCTCAAACTGCACCAGACGCGCTGCACTTCACCATAATTTTCACAGCCAGGATGCTGTAGAGCGATCGCTCCAAAATAATTCTAATTGAGTATCCGCCTGAGAAGGGACACCTGAAAGCCAAGCTGATGCAAGAAAGCATCACGCTTACCCTGACAGTGGCATCGAGTGCCTCTTCCCACAACCGCAATTTTTTCACTTCGCCTTTGTTTTGTTATACGTCTTAAAGCAGCACACGTTGCCATAAAAGCACTGACTGCAAATGGATGAGTAGCTAACATTGAGGGCAATGAGCTGTGACCTCTGTTGTATTCCTCCGTCTTCCACTGACCCTGGCGATAGAACGAGTGCTCACCCATTGCTGAGGTGCCTCATAGCCGTTGCAGCTGACCTATGCAATGGGCCTCCATCAGCTCCTCCGCGAGGTTGTGAATTCCCAAGCTCTCGAGTCGGGCAGTGGAAGTGTACAAGGGGACCTGTAATGCAGCATTGTAGGCTTTCCTGATCAGCGGCCGCCAAAAGAAAAAGCCCAAGGGGTCGTCTACAAAATTGCTTGCGCACAATGCCCCGCTCGTTACGTTGGGGAGACCAGGAACTTCCCGGAATGCCTCTGCCAACACAAAAACGACGTTCGCAAGTCCGACACTCAGCGCAGTGCATTGGCCGAGCACTGCAAAAAGGCTGACCACAGGATTAACTTTGACGGCGTGCAGGTGATTGGCACCGAAACCCATTACTCACAAAGATTACTCCTTGAGTCCTGGCACATACAAGGGATCCGGCAAGTCCTGAATAAATCCCCAGAGCCCTTCCCACCATCTACGGCCACTGCCTTTGACGCACAAGGGCAAAATTCCAGTAAGAAAAAAGAAAGAAAGACACCTTATATAACCGCTGCTTCTTGTCGTACACAGTCACCCCTGATGAAGGAGCCGAGTTGGCTCCGAAACGTTGGGACCGCTTTGAATAAACACCCTTGGTTGGTGTATTTGCCTCTTCAAGTTTAACCCAACCAGACAGAGTTCTGTCGAAGATGTTCACATTCAGTGCCACCAGGGTACTCTTGTCCTGCTAAGCGTCTCTCGGCAATGTTGTTACAGGGGCGGCAGGACGCAGGAAATAGACCACAGAAGTTGCGAGTGATGTACTGACACGATGTTGGCCAAGAATGAGCCCGCGGTTGGCCCCACACCTCTCTTCGTCGTCGTCTTCTTCCCCTGACACATCCCCCTTGTCGCAAGTGACCATCCTGGCTGAGGAAGCAGGAAATATGAAGTCCTTGCCACCACAAATGAGGATGACAGTCCTTTGAGACGCACTGGAGATCTGGGAAGGGGAACGACGTTGTGGTCGCAGCTGGCTGCATTGGTTGGTCTCGGCTGGGGACACGGGGCTGGGGCGGGCCGACGCAATCTAAGAACCTTGGAGCCATGATCGGGAGCCGAGACAAGGCGAAGCTGGGGGCCAGGGTGGGGCTGAACTCCGCAACCTGCACCAAAAGATGTCACGGGATGCCTATGGGTCGTCATAAAGAGAACGTAGACAATACCAAACTGCTAACTATTCTACCTTTGTCAAAAAGATGCAGTAAGAATTTATTTTCCCACTGCGTCGATGACATTGCTGTCACAAAGTGTCGTTGTATGGTTATGGTGACCAGCCGCGGCGGATGCTTTTCTGATGGATGCGGAAAGCGAAAACACCCATGTGTGCGAGATTTCGGCGCACGTTAAGGATCCCGAGGTGGTCAAAATTGATCCGGAGCCCTCCACTACGGTGTGCCTCACTGCCTGTGTATTGTCGGTGCGTTAAGCCCCACAATCAATCAATCAAAGCCTGGTGATCAGCCTTCGAAGTTGATTTCTCTCACAAGTGGTCTCATTCTCTTTCAGCTTGGCTGCGGGGAAGGCGAACTGTTCCACCCACACAAGAGGTACCTTATCTATCTTATCTCTTATCTAACCTCTGATCTTGCAACTGTACCGTGCAATACCCAAACACTGCGTAAACCTTATCTATCTTATCTAACCTCTGATCTTGCAACTGTACCATGCAACACCCAGACATTGCGTAAATAAAGCATAGTGCCAGCATATACTATTGGCATCAAATGAAACGCGAACACGATAATATGAACCTGAACACACAAATAGCGTGATTTCTTGTTATGCAAGCCAAAATGACGCATGGCTTAGTTACAAAAACAAAGCTGGGAAAAGTGGATTTCCAAATATACCAATAGCATGCCATTATATGAACTCTGAACAGTATTTTTCAATTTTACACGTTCTGGTTCATATTTTCGTGTTCGTATTTCATTTGAGGCCGACAGTACCTATGCGCACTCCTCCGATAAGTTTTATAAAATGCAATTTGACCAGTCATCTCTGTCAGTGAGAGTTTGTGGCGATGTTCTTATACCTACTATATTCACCCCCTATGTGGCAATGCTTTTACACCTTGTATACCCTCTCATTATGTTGCAAATGTTCTTTATACTCTGTATATCCACCCATTATGTAATACCCCCTTGTGGGGCTTTAAGGAAATAAAATACGATGATGATGAGAAAGAGGAAGCTACCATTGGTGTGTGAAGCAGATTTGAAATTCTTTTTCCAGGAAATTGCCTACAATCAAGCCCTCATGGAATCTAAGAAGCAAAAGGCTGCATTGCTGGAGGGAAAAGCTGCGAGGGTAAGGAAAAATGTGGCCATTTCACTTTCCTGCTTCAGTAGAGCCATGGAGGTCGTGCTCTTGCAACGTGTCGCAGTCAGCATGAATGGAGGCATCAAACTTTGAGCAAGCGCTCATAAAACGTTCACTGTTACCGTAGCAGGGCACACTGGTGATGTTTCAATAGATGCCTTCCGTAGTGTTTTTGGGAAACATAGTGGTCACTTTTAAAAACGGACTTGCCTTGCGTGTTGCTGCCTATATTAGTCGGGGAAGAATTTGAGTGGACACTGTGCAAAATTGAACAACGGTACTGTGACTACTGCTCCCTCCCTCTCTCCCACTCCTCCAATGCATCAGCAGACGGTTATACATTGGTTGGGAAAAGTTTCTAAATGCAGCATGCTTATCACTGTTTGCGGCACTAAAGAAGCTGAAAAACGTGCCTGGTGTGGTTGGCACCCACGCAAAAGAGGTGTGACAATAACATAAATGGTCTACTGCATGTGAATACCTTCCTAAAGCGAGCAAGAAACATGGGTTTGTTGGTGTTTCTGATATTACGAGGGTGATCACTCGGTTAGAACACCTCCAACCCCCAACCTCACCGTTGTTGTTTTCTTTTTAATGTGAAAACATTAGTGGGCTCCTTGGGTGAAAAAGTCGGTATCTGGGACAGAAAAAAGGCTGCTGGGGAAGCCTTCCTTAGTACAAGGCATTCCATAGCACGATGCGTTCTGTAGTGCAAGCTTAAACACGGCTCAACGCCTGCAAACCAAGACAAAGCCCTGGACTGTGTGAGAAGGTGGCAACGGCTTACGACTTATACACCCCCCCCCCCCCCCCTGCTGCCTTTTGTCTACCTGACAATAAATATGTTCTTACCGTCACCCGCTATTTAAACTTGGCAGTCGCGGGAGGTGGCTGTTCATGCCAGAGTCCAGCCCACTTATAATGAACCCATCGGGAAATGGAAATCAGTTTGTTATAACTGTTTTTCACTATATCTGAACATAAAATATCTCTCAACCAGATTTAGGGGTAATCGCCAAGGTGGAGTAAGTTTGGGGATTTCCCACAAATCTTCAAAGATTTCCCCTAAACCCTGGGGATCTCCCCTAAATCTGGTCGGTTAACACCCCTCCATTGCATCGTGTTGTTGATCAATTCGCTCTGGCGCTACAAACTACTAGCCTCCGGGCTAGCTCAGTTGGTAGAGCGACTGCTCTGGTTAAGCGGTGGTCCCGGGTTCGAATCCTGGACCAGGACGAATTTTTCTTCAACTGCGAAGTTTCCGAGAAAGCTGTATAGCTTTCCTTTGTAGCCGTATGGCTGCATTCAGGTGGATGTCAAACTTTCCTTCACATAAAATATCTCGATACAAATGGTGACCAGGGAGATTTGTTCTTTATAGCCAAGATTTTGGTAAAACCGGGTTCACTTTAAGGGTGTACTGTACACCGCGGATAAAGGGAGTGAACAAATGCAGCCAAACGCACAGGGAAATTTGCCACTGTCGTCATCTTTCTCATTACATGGCAGCAGAAATGAACAGTGGCGCAATATGTAGGAGACAGTTCAAAGCCATTCAAAAGCGTTTAAGGCAGATTGCAAAGCCAATTGCAAAGCCAAGTGTCCCAACAGGCACGATTAGAAATCCCTTTGACCACGCAAGGGGGAAGCAAGGCAGCTCATGTGTCGAGAAGAACATTCGTGCTTTCGCGTTCGCAGGCCATAAGTCCTTGGGTGCCCTCAGACCCTTTTGTGCCACTCTAGCAGCAATGCGAAAAGCTGATGTGGCTAGAAAGAAATACACCGTTCGTGGCAATTTTCCTAATTATCACTAGAGTTTTTCCGCTGAGCACAGTGCCACCATTTGCATGGCCTTAGGATTGACCACACGGCGTAATTGGCAGAAACTCTTGGTGTTGAAGAATACCCCCTCTCATGCAGGAACGGGAACAAAGGCAGCACGGTGAAACCCCCATTCAGCAAAGTCATTGTGAGTATGGAGTGAACGATTATATCGTGAGCGCCCCTTTGATGTGAAAAATCTCAAAGCTTAGGTTGGCAAGGTCTAGCCAACTTTGAAAACTTTGCTGTATAACCTTGAATATGCAGCCTCCCAGTGCTTGTTGTGTTCACCTAAATTGAAAGCTGCAGTGAAAAGCATTGGACCAACACTACAATGTAGGGGCAATGCTGTGTACATATTATCACTGGTTCAATTCAACCTCCAGCCTATTCTGCCAGATCTTTGAGGGAAGTGATATATATAAAGATGACTACAAACACACGCATTTGAAGCACAATTAGAAACTTTGGGTGATTTGAAGTAAACCTGGGACCCTCCTTCAGGTTTTGCTTTGGAGTGTAAACGTCAGCATTAAAAAGAGCGGTTTTGATTAATCTATTTCGCCATAAGAGCTGGAGCGTACTGTGAGTGGCTCGGAAATGCTTAATAGTAACAATATTAGTGCCCCGGCATGGCTGTTGCTTCTTTCTAAGGACTAACCATGTGCAACCACACGAAGTGACTGGAATTATACCAGTGTAGCAAGAACGTGCCACAAAAAGACAAGCTAGGTGAAATTGGTTCATACAGAAAAGGTGGCACACACATCCGAAGTGTAACAACTAACCGTTATTGGCAGAAGAGCGCAAATACATTGACTTTGTCATATATGACACATGCTCAGGGGAAGCCCTCCTATGTTTACGTGTGTGCGTAGCTAGCATGTTGAGCTCTTTCCCTAATAAAACTAGCGAGGGTGTCTGGTGCTAACATCCTCCTCATGTTGAAATATGTAAGGCTTCCACCAACTCTCTTTGCACCTGATCTGTGAGGGAAAGAAGACGCCTTGGTGTCGCTGTAGGAGGTTTTTTCCTGCACACGTGTATTCCTTTGAGTCATGTGACAAAGCCTATGTGTTTGCCTTCTGATAACACAGTTCCAAAAGGCAGGTAAAAACGTGGCATTCACTCACTCTGGAAAATCTCACCTTCTCAGCGTCTCTGAAATTTCAGTGAGAATTTTCGCTGTGCCGGTTTCGCTTGCTCGATGGGCATTGGGTTCATGATGACTGCACATTGTCAACTCCATTGGTCATTTGTACAACATTGTGTGCATGGCTGCACAGTTCAGAGTGGATCCTAAAGGGGCCATAAAGACAAAACACAAGTTTGGTTCCTTAGAGACACTGCTTCATCCTGATAACAATGGTACCAATTATATCCAAACTTTGAACAAATAATCGAGGTATGAAACAAAACAAAAGAAGCGGTAATGACTGCCCAGCCACTATTTGGCGATTTCGCTATGACATCGCCGCCGACCAAAGAAACCATTACCAAGAAACATGGCTGAACTATAGTATAGTTAAACCTGGATGTAACGAACCTCTATATAATGAATTCCTGGATTTAGCGAAGTTTTTCAATTTCCCATTAGCAGCCCCATTGAAACCCATGTGTTTGCGACCTCTATGTAACGAAGGCATTGCGACGGTTAATCTTGATGTAACGAATTCGCTGCGTCGATGAGGCATTACTTTTTTGCACTTTTTCTGAAAAATCGGCTGTAGAAACGCACTAATTTAGTGAATTCCGTCCGCACCGCAAACTGCCGTTCGTTTCCATGTGTGAGTGCGGTGTCGGTTCGATGCCAGGCCCGTCTGTCGGCGTGTAGTCGCGCGTCTCCACTCCTATCTGTGGTGTCGGATCGTCGGTGATGAGTTATGCTGCCAGAAAAAGAAAAGTTTCGACTTTACAAGAAGAGCTCACAACATTAAATGCCGTCTCCGCCAGCATGAAAGAACAACATCGAAAGAAGAAAGAAGAACATTGAAAGAAGAAATAAGAACAGTATCTCAGCTAGCAACATAGCTATCTCCTATTCTGAGTGCGGAAAAGTGCATCATGTTTCCGAAAAGGCGTCCTTTCAGCATAAGTTCGCTCCTTGAAACAAGAAGTGTCAAAGTACAAAAGTGATACTTAAGTTCTGTTTGTGAAAAGTGGGGTATGTGAAGTGCCGTGTAGAGACTAAGCTGGTGGGAAAGCAGCAGGCGCAGATCACGCAGTTTTTCACCGTGAAATGAGTCCTTGAAGGGCGAGTTCACCGTCACTGATGTCTAGCATTTGGTTTTGTTTCTGCTTCATTCTCGCCAGCCTTAGCTCGGAACTTGAATGCAACGAAAACCTCCATTTATTTATTTTTTTATTTATTTAGATAAGTGCCCACAGACAGCATGATGCCTTCAGCGTGGTGCACAGAAGAAACAAAGGAAAGGATAGGAAAGGGAGATGTGTACAATGGGGGAAAAAGAGTATAATAAAAATAACATCAATAGAACAAACATTATATGGCTGACTCACACATGATTCTACAACGCAAAAGAACACACTCAGAAGATGTGTACCATAGCGAAAAAAGAGCATGAGAAATGAAAATAACCTCAATGGAACAAACATTACATGGCTGACTCACATGATTTTACAACACAAAAGTACACACTCAGGCTTTAGATGTATTTTTAACAGCTTGAACAAAAGTGCTGTAACGATCAAAGATACTCAGATCAGGCGGTTCAAGTGAGTTGTAAAGGAGTTGCATTCTCTGGACAGGACTTTTATGATTGACCGCAGGATAAAATAGCGGCTAGGAACGGCATCGTTTGGGGACATGAAAATTGATGGAAGTTAGCAAATCGGCAGAGTCAACAGCTCCATGAATGAGCTTGTGAAGAAAGCACATATCGAGGAGTGTTCTTCTGTCACTCAGTCTGCTTAATCCAGTGTGGTCGAGTATTCTGTCATACGTGTAATATATTTTCCTGGAAAGGTAACGATCATAATAGATTCGAGCAAATCTCATCTGGACTCGTTCCAGAGACAGTGACAAGTATTGAGGAACAGAGTTCCATACAACCGAGCAGTACTCTAGTCGGGAACGTACAATAGCCCGAAATAGGGACAAATAGCAGGTAGGATCAGTGAACTCTTTCGTGACACGTGTTACGAGTCCAAGGGATTTCATTGCATCGCTGGCTGTTTTTTCAATGTGGTGTTTAAAACTTAGTGATGAGTCAATGTGCACACCCAAGTCCCGCACTGTTGACGCTCGAGTAATGGAACCCCCATGCAGCTTATACAAAAATTGAATCGGCACCTGTCGACGATGGTATGATATCACATTGGTCTTTGATGGGTTGATGCAAAGCATGTTTGCTGAACACCATGCTGACACGGGGTTAATGTCATCTTGTAGAAGAGAGCACTCGCCAGCCCTGTCTATAGGCCGAAAGATCTTAATGTCATCAGCAAAGAGGAGCATTTCAGAGTGTTGCATGCGCTCAGCCAAGTCATTGATAAAAATCAAAAACAACAAGGGGCCCAGGTTGCTTCCCTGAGGCACTCCAGAAGTTGAGCGAAATTCACCAGAGAAACAGCCCGCAACTCGTACAATGTTTGTACGGTTAGACAAGTAGCTTTCAAAAAGCATCAAGTACATCTTACATATTCCATAGTTATCCAGTTTCTGTAACAGCAAGGAGTGTGACACAGTGTCAAATGCCTTTGACAAATCAAAGTAGATTACATCAATTTGGTGTCTTGAATGTACTGCAGGGACCACTTTGCTAAGAAAAGCACACAGATTTGTCACAGGTGAACGATGAGGAATAAAGCCATGTTGTTGTGTACACAGCTTCTGGGAGAAGTAAGAGTAGAGACGGCTGTACAAAATAAGCTCCAGAACTTTGGACAGAGAGCAAATCAGTGACACAGGTCGATAATTGACCACAAGGGAAGGGTCGCCAGACTTAAATATAGGTGCAACAATTGAGTGTTTCCAAGTGGTTGGAAAGACTCCAGATTGTATACAGAGGTTGAAGATGTGTCTCAATATGGGTGTAAGTATCGGTCCACAGCCCTTAACAATGAAGCTAGGGATGCCGTCGTGGCCACATGATTTTTTGGCCTTCATTTTTCTAAGGGCTTCACGGATTTCCGTCTCTGTCACTGGCGTTGCCACCAGGCAGTCTGCCTGTAAGGTCTTATCTGCATAGTCAGTGTTGCCAGTATTAACAGCTGGAAAACTGGAGCTGAAGTGGCTAGCCAACAGGTTGGCAATTTCTGTTGCATCGCTACATGCCTTGCCTGCAGCTGTGTGGATCGTTGAAATTTTAGATGATCGTGAGCCATAACTGTGCATGAACCTCCAGAACTGTCTGGGGTCCTGCCTCAAAGATGTTTCAACTCTGTCAATGTAGGCTTGCCTGTCCCGTTTCAACAGCTGCGTGGCCTGTCTTCTACAATCGCTGAACATTTTATACGCTGTTGGGCAGCCTGATACTTTGTGAAGGTGGTGCAGGTGTGCCTTTCGCTTGAGACACTGTCGCAGCTCTTTAGAGAACCAAGCCGGATACACGGGACGGGCAGTGCGCTGCGGGATGAACCTGGCCATTGCGTCTTGCAGTGCAGCAGTCAATATGGCCGTGGCTGATTCTGCACAGTGGTCACTGAGCACGTCTGACCAGTCGTAGTCCCTTAGGAACACATACAGGCCGAGGTAGTCCCCACGGTCAAATTGAAACTTAGTTTGTGCACGAGGAACGTGCCTCACCACTTTCAATGAAAACACTATCTCTAAAGGAGGATGATAACTATCTACCCGTGTTAGTGGAGCACATGCCCTCTGGACACAATCATCAGGAGAGGATGTTAGTATGATGTCAAGAAATTTTCCCTGGTTGTTGTAACAAAAAATTGCGAACTTTTGTCAACTTCATTATATCCAGGTTTGACTGTAGTGGAGCCTCTGGTTCTGTTTCATCGCATCACTTGAATGCTAACGCACAGTTAATGCACTGATAACTACCGTATTTTCGCGCGTATAACCCGCCCCTGCATATAATCCGCACTGTCACTTTCAGCCCACTGGAAAATAAAAAAAATTCTTGCGTATTGCCTTACTGTGTAGGCAGAAAAAGCGTATATTTAGCAAGTAGAACACACTGACTGCAAGGCAAAGTCACAATTTACTAATCAAATTCAGTTGTTAGAGTGCCCTTGTATGTTCTGCGCAATCGCTGCCTTGGAAGGCTTAGCCAGTGTTACTGTGTAGGAGCTTCACGGCACAACGTGCATTGCCGTGAAGCTGCACTAAAGGAAAAACCCTGCGTATTATCCGCAGCCCTACCTAGCCCTACTTTGCCATTGAAATTTTTGCATTTTGGTGCGGGTTGTACGTGCGAAAATATGGTATGTTTTCAATGATGGTGCATATTATGCCACTCCTGCCCATATTACGTCACTGTAGTGCAAAATTTGAAGTTTTTTTTTTAGTATTTCTTGCATTTCTTTTTCCAGTTAAAAAAGCATTTTTCATGGCTGGTACGGAGCTGTCTGAGTTACCAAAGGCTAGTTCTTTGAAATCGAACAAAGGTGTATTTTGTTTTCATAGCCCATTGAAGTTTTGCCTCACGAAGCTTTGGTGTAATTTCAAGGTTTGGAATGCAGTATGCCACAAACAGTGACGTACTATTTCCTTTTTTGTATTTTCCATCATCTCGCAGCTTCCTTTCCATCATATGACGACTACAAGCAAACACACTCAACGGATGGAAGCACAGGTCCTCACGACGGTTCCCAACAGTCGACGGGAAAGCATCGAACGGAGTAGTCCTAATATTGATGTTAGTAGTTTGTACAGTGCTACTTATATATTGAGTGCATATTAATTGTTAATAATGTTGATTGTGCTGGAAGCCATCTCATTAGTGACATATTAGTAAATTTATTGGAGGACAATAATGGACTAAATAGTTCCACGAGCTTTGTTTTACCTCTATCGGAAAATTAACGAAACAATTTTTTATGGCGAATAAATGCTGACTGGTATGACCTTTCGCATTAGATACTGCACAAAAGTTAACTTCTTCCCATACTTTGTTCCCAAACAAAAGTTCACTTGTTCCCAATTCCCCTTTTTTGTTAGCATTGTTTCACCACTTTTTAATTAAATAGTAGCGAGTCCAAAGCTGTGTGTATAAGTGAGCAGAAATCTGAATTCATGCCTATTACCTACGCGTGAAATAGTCTCGGCATAATTGTGCAAATTTTGCAGATACACTAATTATAGGATGAATTTGTCGAGGCAGTGATCTCGTAAGTAGGTACGCTTGCAATGGGATCAGTATGCGAATGGGCATGAATTAATTGATGTAAATCCACGATGATAAATCCATAAACAAGATAGAATTCAAACTAGATGCTCGTGAGATGCATAAGCTTTAAGACAACCAACCATATGAGCATAATGAAATTTGTGAGTTACTGTCCACACACCAAAAACGTCGATCGTATATGTGTCATTTTCTATTTCTCGTCACAATATAACATTGCACTTTTGGCTGCGACTGCAACTACAATTCTTCAGAGGTAGCGGACACAAAAATGCCAGTCTAGAGTGCAAGCTCGTTTTTATTTCAATAGTCCATGAATGATCACAAGTGTGTGCGCTTCATTGTGTTTGTGCAATTACGTATCTAATATCATCGTTGTGCTCTTGTTCAGAAATAATGCGCATGAAATAATTTTAAACAAAATTTGACGGGGCATTGTGTTACACAAGATTGCCTACGCTCAATTACAAAAAGCTGGCAGCATAAGCAAGCTGTGAGCATTGGGTCGGAACGGAACATTACAATGTCCTGCCTAGTACAGGGCAAACAAAGCTTCGTCATTGTGACATAGGAAAAACAAACATACACACAAAACTTTATAAAGTACGAAACATAACTGCCATAGCACGGCATTGTGTACAACTTAGTGATTGCGTGAAGTATACAAAAAGAAGAGCAGTGCTCAAAACATGACTATAAATTGACGTTTTGCAAATGAGACATTTGGTTCGTAGAGTCAAAGGAATGCAACAAGTTTCAGTCCAGAAGATGCTCTTAAAGAGCAGCAATACCCCTGTCACACGAGCACTTTCAATAGCGATAGAGTCGATCTCGATCGAGCTCAATCTGGATCGGGCGTTGCTACACGGCAGTTTCAATCACGATCGAACGAAAGGTGGCGATACTCGTCCCCACTCAGTAATGGCACAGAATGTGACAACTTCAACTAACGCCACAAATTAAAGTCAAATAACTTGGCTGAAATAAGCTTGCTGTAACATTTACATATTGCCCGTGTAAAAGGGGTATAAGAGCAACAGCATTTGTTTCAATTCAGAAATTTGACCTTTCAATGCTTAGGGCTTCTTTTTTTCAAGCAACAACATTCAGTCACCTTCGCAATTTAGATGCGAGGACTGAGGAAGTAGCAGAGCTGGTGGTCTTCACTGGCTTTAACTTGGTTCTTCTTAGGCCTGCCCATCTCATTAATAGATCGGACACTGATACCGCTGAGCACACACCGTGTCTCTCAACCAGAACACCTGCACGGCAGAGCTTACGTCATCACCAGGCGCAGCCATTCCCCGACACGCATTCCCCACACCTGCTCTTCGGCTCTTTGCCTTCTCGCCACTCTCTCGCACTTCTTGGCCTAGCATTTCCCCCTCTCCGCTCTTCTGCACCGAGTTTTGAGCGATGCTAGGCACAGCTGGCGCTCAAGCTTACACACCTCTGCTGTTAAAAGATGCATTCTTTCCTTTTGTTGCGTACATTTTAATGTTTCAGGCTGCGAGTAAGGCACTGCCCATTCTAGCAACAATGGCGCGAGGCATTTACCAAATGCTGCCAGATACATTGCAGGAAGGTTGGCGAATTGTGTGGCAAGGCTCGTTACAAGTAGCTTTTTACCCAAGTCCATTAATGCACTTATTATTAGTGGCGTCGAACCTTCTTGGACGGAAAATAGCCAGTAGTGTGGGGATGTCCATTTTTGCGCAGTTATAGTATTTTCTAGGTCGTTGCTTGTTCTGCTATGCTTGCAAATGAGCAGCTATCTATTGGTAGAGCTGAAGTTGCCTCTGCATTTTCATTTAGTGTTCCTATAAACCTGTTATGTTGTTCCAAATCATGATTCCTTTGTTTCTAGGCTTCAAGGAAACTGGCTATTAGAAAATCTGGCATTTGTACCAGACTCTGCAGGTATATAAACTCGCATAGGCGCTTGCTACATGCAGCATTTATGCTATTTTGTCATTTTATAATTCTCTAACTTTGGAGTAAAAGAGGTGTACCACTGTCATCGGCCGACCACAGTGGCTCTGTGAACGTAAAAGGAAATTATCATGGTGGGTGTCGTAGTTAGTGTAGGCTGACAAGTTACTACCCTTGGGTACAACTTAAGAACAGGAAGTTACCTCTGTGCCTCATCACCACAGCCGGTTGTTCCTCCGCACGCATAGAACACGTTACTGCGAGTATTTTGAGCACGGGCACAGGTTGTTTCCGTGCTTTGTCAAGCTTAATCTGTTTATAAGTTATTACCACAGTGATGACAAGAAAACCACGTCAGAAAAAGCAGATGGTTCCACGCAATAAGTGCAATCTCCTTTCAAAGAGTGCGCACACATTGACATCCAGCTCCATTCCTTCGACAGAGTGATACACTACACAAGGTCTTTACTTGTATCCGAGAATAATGACACTGTCTTGGCTTGTTACGGCTGATTTCATAAAGACGCAACCTCTTTCAGGGAAGTCAATCACAAGGATGTTAAGCCTGAAAATAAGAAGCCAAAATTTACCTGTAGGCGTAACACTTTTCAATGGTCTTTCATTTAGCATAAATAAGACACAAGTTAGTTTACATATGCACAATGCTGGTACCATTTGCTTTTTTTGTTCAGCTGAGGCACTTTGCTCAAAACAGCAAGAATTCATCTTGCAGTACAAAAATATAGCGTTAGAGGATAATCATAGCACAAAAACAGCAAATTGGTTCGTTTTTATACTTTACAGCTTAAGGCATGCACATGAGCTGATGCGGCTTCACTGAATGTGACAGGGTGATGGCAAGTCCACTTTAAAAACTTAACACTTTTCCAGCAGAAGGAAAACAGACGCATTTCACCAAAAACTGCTTGGACCAGAATAAACTGAAGATTTCCTGTCTCTCTCTTTCAAATTAGACTGAAGACGCTCGTGTGTAAAGCCACATTACTGTGTGAAACCCACACACAACACACAGATACCCCCACGAAGGAAAAAATCTGACATCGACCCGAGATCCTAGACCAGGACGATTTTTTTCTTCAACTGCAAAGTTTCCGAGAAAGCTTTACTGTGTAGCCTTATGGCTGTGTTTCAGGTCGCTGTCAAATTTTTCTTTCACAGAAACTTATTCTACCTTGGTGGCTTTGGCTTGTTGTCCAATACGGATTTTCACCACTTACACAAACCCGGTGCAATACACAGCAGTGCAGACCAAGTGACTGCATGTTACACTACATTTTGGTTTGGTTTGGGACGAAACAAGAACGGGCATGTTCAGCTCGGCTTTTAAAAGTAACTGAAACTGTGCATAGTTCAGTCTGATCTAAAATTCAGCCGTACCATCAATGGAATGAAACAGTGTGGTCACACGTGTATTTCAGCGTTGCCAACACCGTGGCAAGAATTGTTCCCTCATTTCGTTTTTTTGTTGTTGTTGTTCTCCGATCGTGTTGCAGTCCATGTGCAGCAACTACACAAGCCACAAGAGGATACATTTCTGCACAACGTGGGATGATGCATAGGCATGGTCAATCCGTCGCGAAATTCAAACACTCAATCCGTGCGGCTTACGAGTGGCTTCGTCTTTGTCCGCGTTGCGGAATGTGCCTCGAGGCCAAGCCGCTTGGCAGTCTAAATCGATATTCCCATAAAGCGCGACACTAATTGCGGTCAGTCCGACTTCGTGCGTCTTGTCTCGGCTACGTTCGCTTTCTTCTTGGACCTCTGCTTCTTGCGCTTCTCTTCGGCCTCGATGTGCTTGGCGAGCTTCCAGGAGAGGAACGCACTGATCAGGAAGAAAGGCGAGAGGCAGAGCAGGACGTAGTAGATGAACTCGCCGGGGCTCTTGGCCGCCCACTTGACGATGGAGTCTGCCCAGGCCTTGATGTCCACCATGGCTGCAACGGAAGGTCTCTGTTACCTCTACAACCCCAGTACCGTGACTGCAAGGTTCTAACACGCACATTTTTAAATGAAAATTGACGTTCAAAAATACCTGCGCGTTACAGTCGGCCTCAAAGCTCAAAAACCTCGGAACTGAAACCACAAACTCTAAACTGAAATGAAGCAACTCGATAAATGATGCAGGCTTCGTTGAAACACAAAATAATCGTATTGGCAGAAACAGAAGAGAACTGCAGCAACCTGTGCATAAGGCATCCCAGGTGTGTTAGCAAAAAAGGGACCGCATTTTTAGGTGCAAAGCTTCATGAAAGGGCTTTAGCTGCCCACAGCGTGTGCAGATTTATGTTAAATGTTTTCTTAAAATTTGAGGCATCTGCTAATGGCTTTATTTCGTGTGTGTGCTGGAGTCAGTGCCAAGTTGTTTGTGTGGTTTACGGGTTTGAAATTCTACTCTGCATTACAATTGGGGGTCGTGCTAGAATTGTGCAAATACAGTGTTTTAATGGGTAGAAAAAAAATCTTGGTAGCTCAGTCACTGCTCGGTAGCTCTTACAGTCACTGCTACCGCGTACCTTGTCTTGCCGAATTTGTTCCAACCTCCTTCTTTCAGAGTTTGAAAAATGGCTATTTCCTCTTTAACCATGTATGCATTTGGATTCCTTTTTTTCTTATTACTTTTGTTACTGGGCAGATTCGGCACCTTCCTTTATCTCCCTTTTCTTCGTTATATCAGCAAGAGATTCACAAAGTTAGCGCATCTATGACACAAGTCATACAGCCTCCCAAAACTGCCATTTGGACAGCTCAAATAGTCGACATATAGTTGTACGTAACTTCCTTCCCACCCCTTTGGGGAACGTCCCGAGGAACTTCAAGTTGACCAAGGCTTGTTGCACGGCGCTCGCTTTTCTTTCATACAGAGGTGATGAATTTATACCAGCTGAATCAATCGCTTTTACTGTGGCTTCCTTCAAAGCATCATCGTTATGCTATTCTGTTACGGCTGGGATCATCTTGGCTGAGATGAGTGCCAGTAATGGTAACAGCTTGTGATGGCACTTGACAGCTTTTTTTTTTTTTTTTTAACCTTTGAAAACTGCGGTTGGCAAGGGCCACTTGACTGGTTTTGAAGTTTCCTAAACATACTGCATCACGTAACTAGCAAACGTACGTCAGCGTCTTTTGGCAGCAGGATCCTAAACAGATTTGATGAACATAAACATCAACGATAATCGTCTGTTCAAGGCAAGCGTTCTAGGCTATGCTCCAGGCATTTTCCGGACTGCAAATGTTGGCCACCTTCAGTATGCTTCAGTCGTCAATGCAGCATGCTGTGCAGAGGTTGTACAGGTGACTGCATCTGCTTTGTAGCTACCATGTCGTATGTAATTTTCACACATTAAAAGTTTCTCCCTACGGCACAGAACAAAGTATTTTTGAATGCATAAACAGGTTATTTTTAATCAAGCAAAGAAAGCACTGATTTGGTACAACTCCTGTGCTGTAAATTTAGTCAGCTTAATTCTCTCTTAATGATTTGTGCTGCAAAATAGCTGTAGCGATGCGGTTTGTAATTACTTTTTGTAGTATTTTGACGGTTCGGCACCTATGCGATCATACATAGACGTAAAAGAGGTTATTCATACTATTTACACGTTCCAAGTTTTGTTGAAGTGCAGTACTTCTGCAGCAGAATGCGCACGAATCAATATTGACAGGAAAAAAACAGTCGAGCAGCAAGCGTCACTAAACTCTGGTGGAGATCAGTGGCAAGCGTCCTTGGTGCAGGCAATGCACGTTCCAACTCGTGTGACGCATTTACCACAGGGCAAAGTTCACGTTGTAGCGGTCGGCACTGCCGATATCACGCGTGTTATGTCGATAACTAACCTTGCACTCTGGGAGGTAATCGTTGGATTTCTAGAAACTCCAAAGAGCGTTATACTGCCGCGTGCGGCTTTTGACAGCTGAACATTTTTCAGGGTGCCGCTAGCTTGCCGTTCTTCAAATCTTTACACACATTTTCACGCTGACGGCTTTGCTTCAATGTATAAATTTTAGGAACTCGGCTGCTTTTCGATAGGTGCTGCAGTGACCTTAGGTGGAAAAGCCACAAAAGAATCAGATTAGCATGCGGCAGGGCGTCGGCTTGAGGGGTCATTTCTGCAACGGACGCAAACCGTAAACGCCTATCTGGAGATGCCGGACGGACGTTCCGTTCTTTTTTTTCTCTCTATTACAAGCACCCGCAGAAGACGCGGGAATCCAACCATTACTGCTTCATAAAAGTAGTTCAGCAACGCAATCCACAAAGCTGGGGATATTTCACAAACAAAAAAGTTACCTAAGTAAGTTGGGGCGGTAGCTTGTCTCCGAATCCTGCCCAGCTGCCAAGAGATCGCCGCAAACGACGCGACTTTCCGGCGCACAGTGTTGCCGAACTCTTTCTAGATTGCGGCGATTGCGGACCGATTTCGCTTCGCAAAAAATATTTTGCGTGACCAGTATTTTCGGAAATAAACATCAATCGAACATTTTCTCAGATAATAAAGGCTAATAGTTACAGTCTGGAACTTTACTAGAGAAGCCGTTTACTTTTATTCCTTTATTTTTCTTTTTCTCTCCGTGCGCTCGTGTTTGGAGCACAGGTGTGCGGCAGCAGGTTACTTGGGGAGTTGGGGGAGAGGCTTGTTAATTTGGGGAAAACGGTGCGGCGGGAAGCACTCATCAGTAGCACCTTTTCGCTCGTGACTCTAAACAAGTTTGCGTCGGTGCTTTTTCAAAACGCTTACGCCGTCTGCTGCGTGAACGGTGGCTCTCAGGTCCGTCGTAAACGAAACAGCGCCGTGCGGGTGATCGACCGGAGGAGGTAACGCGCTCACCTGACGCATCCCTGCGGAGAAGCCCGGGGCGGACCGGTGCGCGCCGCATCGTCGATGGCGGCGACCGGTGTTCGGACCACTTGTTGATTGCGCGTCAGAGCAGCGACACTGGCCGGGCGCGCGATGGCTCCGCCCGTACTGTGCTGCCTGAGCGAAGAAGCCAAGCTGCAGAAGCGCATCAACGAGCAGATCGAGCGGCAGCTGAGCCGCGAACGCTTCGAGGCCGGCCGCGAGTCCAAGTTTCTACTCCTAGGACCCGAAGAGGCGGGCAAGACGACCTTCCTCAAGCAAATCCGCCTGATCCAGGAGGGCGACGCGAAGGCCGACCGCGCAGAACACGTGCGGAGCGTGTACCAGTCGCTGCTGGGAGCGATGCAGAGAATCGTCCGCGCCATGGACGCTCTCGGCATCGCTTATAGCGACCCGTCCAACGCCGAGAGCGCGATGATGCTGGCCAGTGTGCGCTGCGAAACGCTCGAACCGCCGCTCACGGAGCCCGTCTCCGAAGCGCTGCGTCGCCTGTGGGAGGACAACGGCGTCCGGGAGTGCTACGCGCGGCGGGCAGAGTACGGCGGCTTGCCACCCTTCCTACCGGACGTTCACCGCGTCACGCGGCCGGGATACGTGCCGTCCCGCGAGGACTACCTGCGCGTGAGGACGCCGTCCCGCGGCGTGCTCGAGTACGCCTTCCAGCTGGACGACTGTCCCGTGCGGCTCGTCGACGTAGGCGAGCAGCGGTCGGAGCCCAAGAAGTGGATCCACTGCTTCGAGGACGTGAGCGGCGTCATCTTCGTGGCTCCGCTGTCGGACTACGACGACCCGGACAAGATGAACCGGACTCGGGCCCTCTTCAGCACTATTGCGTCGAGCCCGTGGTTCGCAGAGTCTCACCTGCTCCTTCTCCTCAACAAGAAGGACCTGCTCGAACAGAAGATCAAGCGCTCGCCCCTCGGTGCCTACTTCCCGGCGTACCGGGGCCCTCCAGGCGACCCCAAGGCGGCGCGCGAGTTCCTGCGTCGGACCTTCGCCGACCTGAAGCCCGAACGGCCCGTGTACTTCTTCTTCACGTGCGCGGTGGACACGGACGACGTGAAGTACGTGCTTCCCACGCTCAGGGAGATCGCATGCCTTCGCTCCTGCCCGAGCCGGGGACGCCAGCCGTCAGACGCCTCGACGGCCAGCAACGCCGCCGCCGCTGCTGCCGTCTTCCAATTCCCCACCTGATCGCGTGCCAAAAACGGAGCAGTTTACATCTTATTCAGTACCACTTACATCGCGCGGTATATGCGTCACTCGTTTATGCACCGGCACGTGCCACACTAGGGAAATAGGGAGGGGAACACGTCGTGGTGACTGGCAGTTGCACGCGTTCTTGTCGCGTGCCGTCAGCCTTGCGCGTACTTGTGTGCCAAAATGCGCGAAATGACACGTGCGAATAAGGAGTACAATAAGGCAGCAAGAAATGGTATTTAGAAGGGCAATGGGAGTAGATGCAACGTCAATGTCCTTGCATGGTGCACGACAACACTATTTTGATGGTCTTAGCTGTAGCTCACGCGTTGATCACAGAACGTCTACCTTTTCAACTGAGGAAACTTTCGTAACTTTTGTATCGCGAGTCTATACAGTATGTTTCATTCAGACGATACACAACGTATTCGCACCTCCGGATAACCATTACGCCGGCGCCGGTGTGTTCATTTTGTTTGCACAGCCATCCAAGCCTTCCACGCAAGTTCGAAGCAATCGGCACCTTCTTAAACGTCTGGCGAGTACGTCAGAAGGCAGAAGGCGTCTGTTCAATGGAAGTAGACGTAAATATAGTCACTCGGGGGACCTAAGTAAATTATGGACCAGCACAAACGCGTTACCCTGGCTGCAGACACACCTCCCGTGGTCAGCTTCCCTCGGATTTGCTGACCGCTTGGCTGCGCTATTTTAAAGCAAACTTTTGTGCGTGATTAGCAGCCGAGTTCACCGAACTGACTCGCGTTATGCAGCAGCGAAGACTTATCGCTAGGAGCCTGTGCATGCTTCTGACGTGCTGTCATGGTTCCCAGGGGAGGATGTTCTTTTTCACGGACCAAACGTGACGGTGATGTTGCCAGGCAGGAAGTGGCCATGTCGGGCGCCTAAGTTCTACCTCCATGCGAAACTGAACTGAAATCAGCCGCCAGCTTGGCCGAAATAATCAGAACGGTGGTAGGTGCGCGTGCGCGAATCATGTTTCGGCCCTTTTGCGCAGTCGCGTCGGCCGGCTACCGCTTCTCCTCCCGCAACGCAGGGTATTCGTGGCGCTTTAGGGGCGTTGCACTCTCGTGTTTTGCTCCGATGGTTGCATTGGCTAGCAGGACTCGTGTAATTTCGCAATATCGCCAAGTTCCGGCGTGTCGCCACTTAGAACGAAAGAGCTACAACGCGGAACCAAGATCCCGTGCTTCGGATGCATTTTCACCGCACGATCGTCGTTCGATTGGGCACTGCGGACGACCGGCATGCGTCGCCCCTGAGGACGGCCTTAGAGAAAGGCGCTAATGGTTGGTCAGGACCACAACGTTCACGCGCAAACTGTACAAAACTAGAGGAAAAGCGAATGGAGATAGTTTTCACTGCCGCCTTTTCCCACCGCCGCGTACAGCACAGTCACCTTGGAGTGGTGCTCACTTCCGTGCTCGACGCAACGTGCCAAGTATATACCCCGCCCTTTTTTGGTGTACGTTTCGAGCGGAGTAAAATCCCTGTACTATTTTCTCCTTTTGTGAACTTCGCTGTTCACGCTAATAACAAGCCTGAATAGACGTTTGTCCAGTGAAATATACTTAATAGGCCTCCTTATGGTTCACGTACTTAAATGGGAATCAACGCAGTGCGAAGCAACCAACTATAATTGATAACGTGTCAGTCTTTTATGCACTGACGATCCTGATATTGTGAATATTCAAGCAAGCGAAGGTTCGAAATTCGGAAAACATATTTCTCGCGCCGTCGTTATATGCGTGATCGCCAGGGATGCTGTAAACCAGCCCCACCGCTGGCGCTGAAGCCCAGTCTTTGCGGAAATTTCCTTTCCGTTCAGTGCGCGCTGATTGGTTGCTCCGGTATGGGGCGCGGCTTCGCAATGGAGGCGATCGGAATCCCGCTCCAGCATTCTTTGCTGTCACGTAAGGCGTTTTCCTTACATTTTGTAACGACGTGGGAGGGTTAAGCTCGCCTCCAAGGCGGGCAAGTGCCAACATTTTGGACGGTATCAGCTCATTCGTGGCAGGCACAGATTTAGAAATAAAATAGTGTCTGTCGAGAATTTTGGACATATTTTCCTGTATTTTTTGAATGGTCCTACTATTCTGATACGGTGTTCACCATAACGGGACATCACGCTCAAAATGTCGAAACAAGCCCTCGTCTTGCAGTGTACAAAACTTCTATAGTGCATAGCCCTGACAAGGGCATGTAGAGACGAAAAAGCATATTTTAAACTGCTTTCTCACAATTATTAGAAGCTAACTGTAGGGCTATTAATTTGTTTTTATTGGGGGGGGGGGGGGGGGGTGCGCTTGAAGTTACACCTACCTTACGAGACGCGCTGTTTGGGGGTTGGGGGGGGGGGAGGGGGGGTAGCTGTTGCAGGTTCATTTAAAGCATATGGGCTCCCTGATGTGCCCAAAAATCTCGACACAGGGCAATTTTTATATTTTTCATCTCCATCAGGAAAAGGACTGCCGCGGCCGGGATGGAATCCGTGTCCAATGGGGCTTAAACAACACAACGTCTTAGCCACTGAGCCGCCGCGGGGTGTAACGGTGTGTGTTTTGGATATCTACAAAGCCTTGATATTTAGAGACTCGGGACATGGTTTCTTTAATGCTATACGCGGTTAAACGTTCACAAATGATACAAAGTTGGGTTATCTCTAAACTCGGCCGTTTATGCTTGTCTTAGCAAAAAGCCGCATTGGTTCTTGACTACTCGTGCGATGCGGAATATGACTGATTCTCGGCGAGGAGTTAAAACTTGGACGGTATTTTTAACTTGCGATTAACTATAATTGCAAATCTCTGTGTTTACGTAACTAGTAACCTATATATACTGCTCTTTAATTGCGTGGTTTGTTTGGTCATATATATGTATTCACTGTTCTTGTAGTCTCCCGTTTTCCGCAATTTCTAGCCCCGGAACAATAAAGTGTTTGTTTTCCTAAACTGCGGACTCGTATTCTTTTTCCACTAATGATCATGTCACACCGTACACGAACAAAAGTGGACTCGCGGTCACCGTATGTTCGTGCTAATAAATGCGAACGCGTTACGAGCTCTTGTATTTTAACGAGAGAGAGAAACATCTTTAATGAACAGGTGAGGTCAGCCAGGCGGGGCGCCCGACTTGCTACACCAAATGGGGGTGAAGGTGTGATGAAGATTAATGAAAACTCTCACTTACACATGAATACTCAAACACACAGACACACACAAAAAGCACACACACAATCAGGCGATATAGTTCATAGCTCACTGACAAGTCCAATGCTCCGGAGGAACGTTAGGAGCACTGTTGTTGCGCGACTTGTCATGCCGGTTGTAAGTCAGGGCCCAAGGAGGTGACTCGAAGAGATCTGGGCGGACGCGGGCAGGCCCAGAGAAAGCTTTGCCGTGGTACGCTCAAGTTCGTAGCGAGGACATGCGCAGAGAACGTGTTTCAGGTCCTCGCGAACTGTACAGGTAGGGCACAGAGGTGAGGAAACTCGACGTAGTTTAAAAAGGAAATGCTTAGTGTACGCCACATTCAGTCGTATTCGATGCAGGACAGCTTCATCTCGCTTGCACAGACCGCTTGGCATCCGAAATCGACACTCTGGGTCTATTGTGTGCAACGGATCGTAGGTATTATTTGGGTCGGTCCACAGCAATCGCTGAGAACTCTTGGCAAGCGATGACGCCAGAGTCGCTCCGTCTCGCCTTGTGAAAGGCACTGGCGTAATAATTGGGCCACTGCTGGGTGACCGTCAGATATGGTTATGAGTGTGTTCGACACTGCAGTCCTTTTCTCTTCACCGATTCGCTGCTTTCGGCCTACACGGCGCAGAAAGAAAGGAGGAGAGGAAGGAACAGAACTACAACTTTTACGCCGTGCACACTTCTACATAATCCTTTCCGCCCCCAAGATAGCTGGGGGGCGCCACCCTCCCAATACTGCTACCGCACTGGTAGCTGCTTTAGATTATGATGATGACCACGATGGTGATGATGATAGTCGTAGTTGAGTTTGGACGTACCCAAAAGAAGTATTGGCCAGGGCTAAGCGTGCAAGGATGCAGCCAGTATTTTTTTCTCTCTCACTCGTCTGACAGGCACCACGTCATTCTCACCGTCAACTCTCCAAAGCGGAAGAGTTACTGCTCCACAGACTACGAACCAATACCTTCCCTCACCGCGTCCGCCTCGTTCGTATGTTACCTTCCCAATCTCCTGCTGCACGCAAGTTCTGTTCTCGACCCCCGGTACTTACCTTATCATAGATAGGGTGTAAGAACAACCCCAGCCTTCCCCTTCCCCCCCTCCCTTTTGCACCCATGAGCTGTGGGAGAGGCTGGTGACCGGCAGCCATCTGGACGCCTCCAGAGCGAGTGCTGCCCGCTCATCTCATGGATTCCCGGGGTATGGAACCACTTCTAACAGCGCAATAAACTACAACTACTTATTGGAAATAATAAAAGGGACGCTAAGCAGACGAAGTAGAAACATACACCACATACAGGTGTGTTTCTACTTTGTCTTTGTCTGCTTAGCACCCCTTTTTATTCTTTCCAACAAGCATGACCCAACTAGCTCAACAAGTTTTGTTAAATACAACTACTTATTAGCAGCGGCGCTGTTTAAGCTTTCTCCTGTCCTAGCAGTTAGTCAACAGAAAACTGGGCTCGGCGAAGTGGAGAGGGGGAAAATGCGAGGCCAAGAAGCGTGAGAAAAAGTGGCGAGGAGCCGACGAGCAGGTGTGGGGAGTGCGCGGCTCAAGTAACAAACGCTTATTCCCGTGGTCGGAATCGAAGCTGGGTCCCTCGCGTTACGAAACCGGCGTCTACCCGACTGCGCTATGATTGCATTCGGGGCGCACAGCATTTCCTTTCGGTTCGATGCGTGGACGTTGGCTGCGGACTTTGGCCGAGTTGAAGCGGATTTTGGCAGTTTGGATTTTGGACTTTAGGAGGCTGGATTGTAGACTTTCATTTAACTAGGTTTGCCCGGAGAAAGCGTCGATTTTTAACCATCTTTCTTACCAGCAAGGGGCGGACCTAATAAAAGTCAGGTTAAAGTTAGTGAAGACCACCAGATCCGCTGTTTCCTGAATCTTCGCATTCAGTTGCGAATTTTTTTAGCGCGAAAGTGTTTTATTCCGGGATTCACGAAGATTTCACTTACGTCATATCCGTCACGGAAGTGGCGCCAGTAAAACGAAGCAAGCGGCCTGTAAAGGGTGCACAGGGTCTTCTTGCGAGGAAGCAACCTTTAGCACTAAATAGTACGTTATATTTAGGGTTGTTCATTTTCGGGTTTTCTATTTTAACACAAAAGTGTATTACGCCGGGATACATCAAGATGTACCTGACGTCATATCCGTCACGGAAATGACGCCAGTACACTTTTGCTGGAGCGACCCGTCAGCAGGACGTCGCTCGCCAAGCACACTCACAGGACAGCCGCCAACCCGCAAATCACGCTCAGCTGCAGGTTTCGCTGCACATTTCACTTTAGTGTTTTACCGATTCACACGAAAGAGGAATGAACCACAGTTTATTTCGTTAAACATTCCATCCGCGTTCGGCCAATCTCTCCATGAGGTGCGTGTCATGCGTGGAATGCTCGCAACAGCGCTGGTAGAACCGATGGCGCAGGGCCGATGGTGGCACCTGGAAAGCCTGGCCTCCCGGCGGGCCCTGCTCCTCGCCGTCCTCCTCTGGGCTTCACCGGCGGCAGCAGTAGAGGCGTCACCGAAGGCTACAGGGCTTTTCAAGAGCCTCTGCGCCGCCCTCGGCAACCCCGAGGTTTGCCGCGAGCGGGTCAGACGCGCGGCTTGGGCGTCCTCGTCGGCGGGGCCCTTCCAACCTGTCGCGGACGCGCCCACCAGGCAAATGGATGCACCCTGGAACCCTAACCGTGTCGTCGTCAAGGGTGCGTTCTCTCCGTGTTAAATGTTAGCGCCTTTGTGCGCACAGCTAACATCGCTTTGTGGTGCCGACGTGTCAATATTACCCTCTGGCTGAGTCTAATCTCCCGGCAGCCGGGAGAATTACCCCCGTGAAATTCTCACGGCAGTTTTTTAAAAGGTGGCTGGCCTAAAATTCACTGAATAATATTAGCTCCCAACGTAACCTAACATAACCTAACCTCACCGAACCTAATGTAACCTAACCTAACGTATCATAACCCACCCAAATCTAGCCCAACTGCAACAAACCCAACCTTACCCAGCCGAACACACAGAACACAGCCTATATTAAACCTAATCCAACCCATTCTAGATGCCGTGTGCGTCGACCTCTTTATATAGTAATAACCAGAATAAAAAAAAAAGCAAAATCGTGATTAGCGAAAACTTCAAAAATTCCGGAAGCTTTGAAAAAAAAAAAAAAAAAAAGGACACCTCATTAATGCCGGACTCAAACCTGGACCTTCGTGGTAAAAAGCAAGTATACCTATACCACAGCGCCACAGGAACAGCTGTAGGGTCGAGATTTTAGGGAATATTTGTTCCTGAGAATATTCGAGTGGCGTGTTTAGCCATGGCTAAACGGAATTCGCCTGTGCTTGCAAGCACAGGCGACTTCTTTAAAAAATGTCGGATGGTAATTCTGACGGTTGCCGTGATAATAGACACTACCTTACTCTACACTGTCCGTACTCTTTCCTGCGGGTTTGGAGCCTGATGGAGGTTGCGCGTGGGAAGGAGGTGGTGAGGGACGAAGAGTCCACCATCCTCACACATTCTTATGCATTTTCCATCTGTGACATTCCCAGCTCGTACCAGTTCCGCCTCCACAGACCCTTTAAACCTCCTAAGGGGTAGGGGAAAAAAGGAGGATTACATTTCAATGACTTTGCAAGATCTGCAAACTGTCAAGGAGGTTATATTTAGAACCGTGCTGTGCGTTGGGGTCTTACTGGTGGAAAATAGGCAACCAAAGCTTGTGTTGCCCATTTTATTCTCCATGCGCAGTGAAAGGCAGTTAAAGCTTCTTTTATCCCTTTCACGATAAGGTATCATCAGTGTTTGGATTCAAGCGAAAATGCCCAAATCTGAGCGCATCGTTATCATAATCAACTTGCGGATGGTTCGGGATAACCTAGGGATTGTGGGGAACATTGGTCCCTCTAGCAGAGGAAATGTAAACTGTTGTCTAGCAGAATAAGAGGCAAAGTACTCATGGTGCATCTCTTTAAGAGGGACATCTGCGGGTCACCCACTTCTCGTATTGATCTGCAGTCATTGTAGGATTGTGGGTGTGCCTGTGAATGCCCAGGAACGCACCAATCGCCTGCCATCATTCCATGCGCTCACCAACTTGATGAAAAGAAGAATCCACCCCGAAGTGTTGGAAGAGCGCAAGCCCCTTTATATAGCTGGCGTGACCGTAACAGGCGCTCCCTGTAAAGGGTGCACTGCCTCATAAAGACGAATATCGCGGGGAAGCAAGCACTAGAGCGAAACCTTCTGAGCGTTTTGTCATCGAAATCCTGCATCCTGTCTACAGAAATTTCACGTGACCTTCGAAATCATTAACCATGCTGAGCCCAGCTGAGCTTGCCGCTAATTTCCGGTTCCCGTAGCAAGTTTAAAAATGGCGCGCACTACTTAGGGTAGTCATCATCGTCGTCATCATCGTAGGTGAAGAAGACCGGGAAAATCGCCGCACTCCGAGACCTTATTTTAAGAAGTCTAATTTCCCGCGTTCGGAAAAACGCCTTAATTCCGCTTACTATAGTATGCAGCCCCAAAGCTGTGAGAAGTGCTAATGTTTATTGATAGGCTAGGAATCGTCCTCTTCAGTGATTCGGCAAGAATAGGAAAGGGGTGTGAAAGGCTTCATTAATTTTGTGCCTAGAGACGACTTAGATGTTTATAGATGTATAGAAGAAGGGGAAGGACGGTAACTCGACAGAGAGACGAAATAAGGAAATTCGGAGGCAAAGAATGGACTCAAGACATGCAGGACAGGAGCGGTTGGAAGTCGATGGGAGGGGCCTTCGTCCTGCACTGGACCTAGTGGGCTGTTGTTGACTACGGTGACCAATTCTGAAAGCAATAAGGGGTTCATTCGTCAAGAAAAGCACCGTCCTATAGAAGCGCGGATAACAAATCCCGATTGGATGCGACGCGTTACATAGCACGTCGCGTTCCGTAGCTTCGACACACTCAACGGGTGCCGCCTTCAGTGCACTGGGTTGGCAGGGCACCGGTGCGCTGCCCCACTGCGCAAGCGCGGAAAATCACGCGTACTATTTGTACTCCGCTGCACTATCGTTCATTCTGTCCCGTTTGGCGTTCGCTCCTAGCGCTTGTTGACGTATTCGATGGCCACCGTTTACTCCGGCCGCCGACGCATTTTCTCATAATGAGGCATGTACGGCTTTTGACCTTTTTGACGCTGCTTTGAATATGTAGGTTGATCATCTAGCGTATACAGCGCAGGGAAGCGGTTTACAGGGTGAAGAGAAATAGCCACGTGTTCTTGCGCAGGACAGAGCGGGGGGTCTACCGAACGACCAAGTTCAGCGCGCAGCGCCGACCCGACTGAGTGGTCGTCGTTCGATTCCCCGAAGCCCTCACTGGAAATCGACTTCAACAACGCCACCTACTCGGTGGACGACCCGACGCTGCCCTGGAGGATCATCGAGTACTTCGCCAATCTTCAGGTGTGCGAGGCTCCCCGGAAAACTTACAGCGTGCTCAGAGGCCACGTGGCTTATTTAAATCGAAAGCTTTCTTAGTACGACCGATGGCATCCTGTAAAAAGAAATTCTGCAGAAATTCAGAGAATTATCTTTTAATGCGTAGCATTCTTATGCCGCTTGTCTTGAGTGTGAGTTTTTACAGTCAAATTTCTTGGTTTTTCCAAGTCGTGTCCGGCAAATTATTTCTATTTACGCTATTATAACGATTCGAAGTGGAACTTTCTGGAAATCTGCATCGTTGTGGAAATGCAGGGCGTTACACGATTCGTGATTTTCTGTTTTTCTTTTCAAATTGTTATTTCTAGTTTTTCAAAATTCCTTGCGGCCAGTTATCTCCAATTACACTATTATAACGATTACAGGTGTAACTTCCGCGATATCCGCATTGGAAATGCAGGGCGTTGCACGGTCCTGGCTGTGGGAGTATTCGGCAAAGAATGCTACGCATTAAAACTAATGCACTTACCAATAGACCGGTTGATCGACCGAAAAGCTCTGATAAGATCTGTGTACTCACGGCGCAAACGGGATACCTGGTTTCCGTTGTGTCAAAATGGTTACTCGAAAATCCCGAAAAAGGAACGGTTCTAGATAAGACAATACACGCATCCATCATGAAGAAGGAGTACGATAGTACACCTTTATCTCATGAACCACGTATCGGTATACATTTAGATCGTCCGTAGATGCGTTTACTTAGTGCGCGAAAAATCGTCGCATGGGTTCGTTCTTCGTTTGCGATTTCGGTTTCTGAAGGTCTGACGATCGACTGGACGCACTTCCAGCGAAGGTTGGACGCACTTTTAGCTTTATCGCTTCTCTCAACTTTCTTTAGGAAGGGATCGTAAAGTTTTCTAACTCTGCGAGGGCTTTCGACGCAGTTATCTTTTTTATTTTTCGCTCAGACGCATCATTTCAAGAATCCCATGCTGGAAGCACGTCCGAACTGCTTCAGAACGCGGTATTTTGTCCAGGAGATTGGGAGGGTCATAGAGCAAGCTGGCGTAAACATGGAACAGTCCACAAGGCAAGGGACGCAGACAGCTTTGAAGGAGAACCTGATCGAGGTGAAAAAGAGTAAGGGTGACTTGCTAGGCTGGTTATCATGGTCCCAACACAGTCGCTGTTGGTTTTATCCGCTTGGCGGTTTCAGATAGGTTTAAATTAGCTGGACAGGGGAAACTCGTGTTGTTCGCTGCACACGCCCTAACTGGTTGATTGGACACGGGAATAACAACAGCAGGAGCTGTGCCGTGCATTTCGGAACAGGCTCGCTGGAGATGCAGCTGTCGTGTGCTTTCTGCGCGTGAGCTTCCTCTCGTCGGTTCAAACCGAAATAAATGGACATTCGCTCGAAACGATTTAATATTTTAGATTCTGTACATCGTCTGACTAGCTAACGAGCACTGCGTCTATAGAAGACTAAACGCTAAGCCGTAGAACGGCTATCCAGGCTGCCAAAAGAACCAATATTGGGGCCGGTGTAGGTTATTAACTGGCCTTAATAGGAGTTGTGACCTTCATTTAGGCCTCAAAAATGAGTCGGCTACTTGTCGTACTTCTCGACTGCGACCCGCCGCGGTGGCTCAGTGCCTAAGGCGTTGTGCTACTGAGCACGAGGACGCGGGTTCGGTTCCCGGCAGCGGATGCTTTTCTGATGGAGGCGAAAAGCAAAAACGCCCGTGTGTACCACATTTCGGCGCACGTTAAAGATCCACGGGTGGTCAAAATTAATCCGGAGCCCTCCACTACGGCACGCCTCATCGCCTGATGCGTCGGCGCGTTAAACCCCACAATCAATCAATCAATCAATTCTCGACGGCGACTCCAGAATAGCGTGGAAACAAAACAAGCTGGAATAGGGTACAGTACGCGCCCCCTATGCTGGTGGATTCGGGAACACGTGCGCTTCTTTTAACGAATCTTTACTGGTGGGCTAGTTGGTATTTTGAAATTCTTAACGCACAGCGCAGAGGAAAAGCGCACAAAGAAAGTAAGATGACAGAGCTCTGTCTCCGTGTCCTATCTCTGTGTGCTGTTCTATTGCACTGTGCCTGAGGAATTTTTCTCTTAACCTCTTATAACCAGTTGTCGCAATTTCACATCACACCATTGTAAGCCGCGCCACCATGAAGAAAGAATCGGTAGCGGCAACTCCTGGGCTCAGATGGAATCTACACATTGATAGCAACATATGGAACGAGTGGCAACATATATCTCACTTTCAGTAAAGTTCTGACTGCTCCCATTTCTCTGGTTTATGCCAATGATCACCGTTCCTCGGTGGCCGTCAATTTACACCCGTATTATGTAAGTATTTTGATTGCAATAAAAATATATCCACATTAAGTACTTAGTTGAAACACACGGAGTTGCCGTAAATAATTTGTTTCTGAATAAATCTACCACGTACGGGTCTATTGTGACCTCTTGTTTTGTTTTTGTGTCATAGCCGTAAATTCCTTCCAAAAACCCGGGCAAGTGTAAATTTTTTTGTGCAGCTTCTTTTAAGCAGACTAGCAAAAGCGATTGCAAAAATATTTTTTTCGAGCCCCACAGAAAATTCAATAGAAGAGGTTAAAAGGAGTACTGACACGAAATTTTCGTGTATCGTTTTTTCGCTGCTATGGGTGCCTATTAGCCCACTAATCATAGAACGGCTAATTAGATGGTCGATCGTAGTGTAAAGAATAATTTACGGTGTCGTTTATTCGTGTCAGCAGTTTTGGTTTTCACAAAACGAACGCCGAGCGGCCGCCATGACAGGAGGTAGCACGTGACGTCACCATTCTTGTCGCTCCGCTTCCGGTCTGGGTGCACCCGGACCGGCTGAGGTCTTCACCATCCCCACGCGCCCGGGCGTGACCTCCGTCCCAAAACTATGACGTGATAAACACGGCGTAGCAGCGCGCACCAACCGCAGCCGGCGGGTCGTCCACGTCACGGGAGTCCCGACGTCGGCAGTTTGGGGCAAGGAGCAGATGATGTCATGCTGGCCTGCTCTTGGCTCTCTCGTGCGGGCAAAGATTAAAATGCATTTAAAATATGTTATACGGAATGGTTACTGTTGAAACTTGCTGGGAGATATTTCCTGATAAAAAGAAAGCATTTTACAAAGTTATCTTAGCTTTGAAATTTCGTGTAACTACTACTTTAACCGCTTAATGGTCGTCTTTGGTACTCGCAGAGACGGTGGTGCTGCTGTCGTTCGACAAGAACACGCCGTGGATTTTCAAAGAAGAAACTTTTAGTAGCGCACTCAGCTCCATTTCATCCACGAAATACGTTTTTTTACCAAAAATACAAAAAGAGTGATGAAAGCGGTGAAATTTTGCGCTAAATTGTACAGACAGGAGTGCCGTAATAAAGGCCATCTCTCTCTCTCTCTCTCTCTCCCTCTCTCCCCTCCCCCTCCCCCTCCCCCTCCCTCCATCTCTCTCTCTCTCTCTCTCTCTCTCTCTCTCTCTCTCTCTCTCTCTCTCTCTCTCTCTCTCTCTCTCTCTCTCTCTCTATCAGACTGCGAGGCTCTTTTTGTTGTCTGTGCAGGTGGAAGTGTCCTACGTGGAGAACGTGGAGAAGCGGAAGGCATACTCGGAGTACCTGTTCCGCAGAATGAACGCCTACCTGTACTCCGTGGGCGGGCCGACGGCCACGATCGACCTGGCGCCGCGAGGTTTCTTCACGCCCGAGAAGTTCGTGAACGTGGTGAACGGCCTGTCCATATTCCTCGTGCTCGTCATGACTATCATGCTCGCTTGGTTCGTCTGGTTCCTCACCTGCTCGTACTGCAAGGGCCAGTGGCAGTCGCCTTCCCACTCCAGCGACGCCAGCGGCCCCTTGGAGAGCTCCGAAGCGCGATGCATTCGCCAGAACAGCGCGAATTTGAACAGAAGCCGTTCTCCAGAGTGGTCGAACAAGCGCAGTCGCTTCGGCACGATGCGGTCGCGTTCGTGTGACGACCACCGTTAGGGCCCTAAAGCGCATCCGCAAGAACGTGTTGCTCTTGCGTCACTCCAGTGCTGCACTGGTGCCACTCTGGTGTTGCCCTGTTGCCACTCCAGTGCAGCTCTAGTATAAATCTTGTGTTTCCCTAGAGCCACTTTCGTGGTGCCCTATGAGTGCCCGTTTCTCCTGTTGTTAGGGTTGTCGGGAGCATTTGTGATGAAAGTAACGGAGGCGATCTGGCGCCCTATTTTCCCAACTTCGTAGTGTAATAGCATATTGGAAAATTTCAGTGTTCAGAGTACGCCGTAGTTGACTAATTACATAAATATGCGTACTGTTTCGGCCTATAACGTCTCAGTGAACGTTTATTATATAGAGGCTGTGCCAAAAGTAAGCGAAGTAGATGATTTATTTGTCACCGTCAACAAAGTTATTAATCAGACCCTGCGCTTGAAAATTAAGAGCCGTGTTTCCTGTATATATCGGCGTAAGAAAAAAAGATAACGTTCCGCTGCCGCGTAAGCGCAGTCTGGGGTATTTGCGTAAAATAAACTGTGCAAAGAATAAAAAATAGACTGTTTTAGAATTGTGCAAAACTGATGTTTTTTATTTTCTTCTTGGATAGATGTGTGGGTTTGCAGAATTATTGCGGAAAATGTGGATTGACGATATGTCTTCTGCAAAGAAAGTGACACTAAGCCGTGGTGTTGTGTGTAATTAGCTCGTTTGGAGCGTGAATGCCCCCGCGTTTTTCCAACGAGGGCGCATTCAGCTTCGTGGGCGTTAGTATTCCTGTCAGAGGGCGGAATGATATCTTTTGCGTAGAAACAGAAGAATTTACGCCACATGATGTTGTGGCCACAGATACGTTTATTTGTTGTAAAGTGGTCGCTTGATCTTGGTTGGTCCTCTTTTTTCTTCCTACTTGATTTAACGTCAGTATTCCTAGCAGAATTTTCATGATCGTCCTTGTTCTTCGAGAGCTTCGTTAGGACCAATCGCCGGTAATAATATTTTACAGATTCGCTTTCTGGTGGTGTGGCGCTCCCCCTCTCCTGCTTCTCCCATTCCTCCCTGTTTAAACTTATACCATCCTACTGAAGGTCTGGGTACTAGGGCGCGGCCGTATTTTAAGGCGAAGCTCTGTATGGCTAGGCGAAACAAAAATCCCGTGGTCCTGTGCACGCAGGAATCCCCACGCGCATGCGTGAAAAATCCAGATTGCAGAGGAGTTATGAGGAGGAGGGAGCGATGAGGAGTTTCTCTTGCAACAGAGCGCGTGCGCGGCGAGCTGCTGTGTGAAGCATAGCTGAGGCAATAGCAGAGAAAAGGGGCTGCGGCAGTGTGAGAGGAGCAGCGTAAACGTGACAACGGAAAACACCGGATGCACGTTGCTTCGAAATGGGTTGGACACGCGTCGTTCGAACTCCCCACGAGCAGGCAGCTTAGGATCATGGCACTCAATAGAATAACGCGCGAAATGACATCACACATGTCACGTGGTGTCGCTGGGAAGCGAAGCTGCACCCGGCGACGTATTAAGGCTCGTCACGAACGTTCTACTGTCCATCGCCCTTGCTCAGAACCATCCTTTGGCGCTGCTTCTTCCCTTTGCCGGTGGCATATTAGGTGCGGAGTACCTTAGGACAGCACACTGTCCTTCTGCGTCCGTGCGCATAGCATTTACAATCACAAAAATCACACAAGCACCGGCAGGATTCGAGCCTGTGTCTGCAAGACTAGAGAGAGTTAGTGTCAGTCGTCTTACCCATTGGGCTACGACTGTGAGTTAGCACCCAAGAGTCAAACGGCTTACTCCCTCGCCTGTAACGGGGCGGAGTACCTTAGGACCTCCCAACGTCCGTCCGCGTTCATCCGTGCGCACACCACCATCAAGCGAAAATCAAGCGAAATTTGATTTGAGCCGTGAGTTGCAGTTTCATTTAGGGAATAATCAAGGTGCAACTCACGGCTCAAATCAAATCACGGTCGGGGCGCAAATCAGATGTCACTCGGGCGCAACTTGGATGTCATTTCGAGTACCCGTACTCCGCACCCTCGCCACCATCCACAAAGTGGATATGCTGCCATTTTTTGACAAACCTGGCCGCCTAGACGCACCACACAGTAGCATTTTTTAGCGTCGTACTGGAGCAGTAGAACAACTAATAATAGAACTAATAGTAGAACGTGTTGGTAGCCTAAACCTACCTCGCAGATACCAAACTATCCTTGTTTTTGACAATAATGCGTAGAATTGACCAAAGAGAACATGTTAAAAAATTGTCTGGTTTTAGAAGAAAAAAAGCCACTGGGTTCGAACCCAGGCCGTTGGCTTGTTTCTCGTTTATTCTACTTTCGAGACGTTCAACATCCGTTTTTGAAAGCTGTACTGCGAACACGTCTTGCACATTTTCTCCCTGATATTGTGTTGTCTTCGCTGTCTGTGGAAGCAGTCTGAAGTCCTCGAGGTTTCCTCAACAAAGTGA